>NW_008751684.1:1390531-1416111 GCF_000715545.1 Opisthorchis viverrini | reverse complement strand
GCACCAGAAGCTGCGTTGGCTGGAACATGTGTTGCTTTGGCCGAACCATCGTTTGCCGAAGAGAGTACTGTTTTCCATGCCCAATTCAGAGTGGCGTAAACAGAGAGGTGGCTAACCCTTGACTTGACACAGGAGAGGAGATCACGAAACGCTTGGGTGCTGTCGGTGCTACTCGCCTTCCAGCATGCGGACTGCGTGATCTTCGCTGTGCCTGATACACTACTAGTGTCATGCTGTCGTTGATGTTGATGATGATCCCTCAGCCAAGTCTATAATTCATTTAACTGTCGCCCCGAATCTAGGCGTATGCTCAGTAAAGTGGATCAAAATATTTTTTTGGATCCAGAGCTCGAGATATCTAGGTAGTAAGGCTTTAACTTACTGATCGGAAGGTCCGTGGATCGGCCTTGGCATCTCGACTGGTCCTATCTGGCTCGGGTAATTTGACAATATCTCAACCCCCGCGCTTCCTTCGGGTGGCATGGTAGCTAGGCACCGAGAGAATGATACAGCTGAACCACTATTATACTTTACCAAATTTAAAGTTCGTATTCTACGTCGATATGAGAATCTGGTCTCTCTTGCTCGGGCCTTGTTTCTCATTTCAATCGGTGTGTGGTGTCCCGGAAACAACACGTGGGTTCGGTCATACGTCTCGGACTTTTCAGGACGAATGTAGACCTTTCATATCTGGTGATCCTGACGTAATGGTTGGTATGTGCAGCATGGGGGTTGTGCTTATCCCCGGGGCTGAATGCTATTTCGTGGACTGGATCCCATTAAGTTGTAGTCTTCCTGCCTTTCGGTTGACTGCCTCAATTAAGGCTGATGTATCTCGATGCGGTAGACGGTTGTAGTATACGCTCCAACAGCCGACAAGTCAATATGGCAACGTGGTCTTATCACCATTGGTGCAATTCGTCTCCACCTTATCGATCTGTAGGCTTCCTGAAAACCAATGTAACTGAAATTATGGAACCTTTCCTTTTACACCAAAGTTGTTGAATGGGCTGTCTACCGTTGACTACCGTGTTTCTCTGTTCCAGGCCTCAAAAGATTCGTCACTTGATGGGGAAGAAATAGATAATTACCTTACAGAATATCTGAACAAGAAGACATGATAGTTTCTGGAGGCACATAAAGGATAGACTGTGGACGCATTATCCTGATACTGTTTTATTCACATTGCTCCCCGGCCCTCTCTGCCAGGCTCCGCCACATTGGATAAACTTCCCTGCTCCCCATCCACTCTTTATAGTTGTCGTGCGCATCGACCCGGTTTCTTTCCGGTTTGTACGTAGAACATCTTCCCGTCTTTCCTATTTTTTGTCACAGTTATATAGTTTCAAGCATACCGCGAAGTACTAAAAGAACTATCACTCGCCCCTATCTTCACTTTGCTGTGTATATGTTCGGCTTGCTCATCTTTCCAACAGCTTGTTGCCAAGGCGACAGTTCGTTTTCAATTCACCACGCCTCGGCGGCCCAATTCCTTCCTTTGTGTGTTCACTGCCCCCCCCCCAGTTATCCGTCTATTGCTTTTGTTGCCATTCGTTCGTTTCTTTTTTTCTAGTCCGTCTGGCAGCATTGTCTTTTCTGCCGCATTTTCATACAGTCTATCTGCACAAAACCGTTGTCTACATTTCGCGCCTTCTGTCCTGCTTGTTCGGTCCTCAGAACTACCAGGTAATGCCATCGATAGCACGGTTCACGTCGTGAATTTTCCATATCGACTAAGTTTTAATGGTACTTCACTCGGGCAGAAGTGTTGTGAGCTATACTGTTGGCAACCGAAACGTCGCTTTTAAATATTGCCCTTCTGTTTTTTTTGGGGTGAAACTCTACCCAGAATATCCACCTCACAAGAAAGTGGCGCGGCAGGTACTCATCAAACTAATGCGAACGTGTGGTTCAGATACCTGTAGCGGGTCGTTGTTGAGATTCACTTCACATAAACCAGTAAGTGACAAGGTTGATCGCATCGATTGTACTTGTGGTGTGAATGCATATGTCTAGTACCAAAGGTTCCAAGGGAAGAATCACATCAGCAGGTATATCGTCGATTTGTGAAGTGGGTCTTTTTCGCCTTCCATTCACGTGAACTAGATGGGTTAGAGTTTCCATGTTGTTGAGCGTGCACGGTACCGAGGGTACTTGGCAACTGGTTTACCCTTAAGTTGTGGGTATATAAATCGCCCAGGATTCATCTGGATATACTTTTACTCATAGAGTCAGATGTACAAACCACAGCTGCACACAGTGACGGGAATACATAAATATTGCGTGGTAGGCACGGAAAGTCCACAACTAACGCATGCTCAATCAAAGGACAAGCCACAATGGATTGAGATGCCTATCAAACGGTCGGTGCAAGCACTCACTGGTTGAGTGAAGCCGTCAGTTCAGAGGATGGGCTTATGCCGCTCGATCAGTTTTGCTAAAAACGGGTGATGGGTTTCTAATTCTCAAAAACCTTTCGCATTGTGTTGTACTCTGACCGATTTTCATATCCGACATATGTGCATACGTGGTGGCTACGACGGCACTGTATACCGCAGGACGTATGGCAGCAATCTCTAGTGCGTTTTCACTCAGAACACACATAACAGCGGCTTTTAAAGGGAGGCTCGCGAAAAACATTCTTGTCTACTGAAGTTGATGCATACCAATGTTCTCGTTTGAACCGATTCTGATGATCCTATTGTCATCACCAAGGTAGGCGAATCAGTCTTGTCACAGCACACATGACAACAGTGAACCCATTGCAAACCAGTTTTTCATCATTTCGGACTGTAGTAATGTAAATCGCCTTTGAGAAACCAATGAGTAAGCAGACAACTTGTTTGGAGCATGTCTATGGTTCGTGGCGGTTATCGACATCATATTTACTTCAGCTAATTTCAGTTGCTAAGCTATAAACTAATTACCAAGGGTACATGGGTTCTAATCAATGTAGTTTCTTCCACTGAAAAAAGGAACAACATAGAACGAATAGTCTGACGATGGCCTAACCGGTTACTTGAGGGTTCATCCTTTTGGTTGATTGAGGAAGTGGAAATTCGCTTGGCCATGCAATGAAAGTGATAACAAGATCGCAGCTGTTCAGCTATGGGTTCTCATCCATTGAGGGGCGGTAGTGATCAACCGATTTGATGTCACAGTTTCATGCTTTGTTGCAAAACCATGGCCTGTGGGACACGACTGTGTGTTTTCTCGTGTTACTTCCTTCCTCATCGTCGCTGCTCGCATTTTCCCACCAGACCTGTATACCTTCTGCACACAGAAGCCACCCGCGTCAAATATGAACCAGTAGAATCGCAGCCAAACTGCATACTTTGCCCTGATACCGATGCATAGGCGAGGACGGTTAACAAATCCTGTCCTGCCCCTTCCAATTAGAGAGAAGTCCTCCAGGGCTTAAACAATTCTCATCTTGCGATAATAAGGCCCGGCTTCAGTCATATTCGGTCACGGAGGGCATGCCAAATCATGTGATAGAGTAATCTGGGCTGTTCGAAACGGCCCATTTATCCAGAGAATTTGACTCCGAGGGAGCAATATCGCCCGTATACTCAACGTAGGAATGGACGTCCGGGGAAATATTTCGAACCTCGAGAGGTTAGCCAGATAGAATTTCCTGGAAACGTATCAGCAACAGAGTTGAAGAGATATTTAGGAAGGAAATCATTGTTTTACGTCAGTTTGACGTGGTAACCTCAGGATTTTTTTCCGTGCATCCCCGCGCGCCTACGGGAGCTGGTGTGTAGCACCGAAATAGGGACCTTCGATCGTGACAAATCGTCAACTTTTGTGCTGACTGACAGAGCTAGAAGTAGTCTGCATATCAAGAAACGACTCGTCTTTTTTCTTGGCAAAGCACTACCCACAATGTTGCTGAGAACTCCTCGACAGCCCATCGCCGATGCGCCCTTCTTTGGGCTCATCGAATGGGCGTAGTCCTTGAATTTCCATCGACCTAATGTTCTACTCGAACAAGGTGTTCGAAATTGGCGACACGCTCACTGGTGCTAATGAAAACTACGTGTACCTGATGAGTCCCAGTGGGCCATATATACCATACAATTGGTGTTATTTCCAGAGTATAATTAGGTAAATCAAATATCTTGCCAGCTGAAACTCGAGGCAGCCTTTGTGTGACCGAGTCTACCGTGGAGACCAACTTCCCAGGTGCATTTCGCGGCAGCTGTTGTTTGAAACAGTGACACTGCACAATGATTCTCAAATTGAACGTTGGACCAAAGCATTCTCGATCCGGGTCAACTCAGCCCAGTCCTCAGTAATTCGTCTCTCCCGGTACTAAGTCAGGTGTTGGGTTCTCTTAGGAGGAGTACTTCCAAACGAACAAACCCACTTTGCTATTTGTCTTGTATACTGAAACCTCGTTTCTACATTCCAGCCTCTCACTGACATCCTATTGGACTGTTAGCTCTTTTTATATTCTGGTTCGGTTGAGTCCCATATCACGGAACGATCCGATTGTCTGCGGTATAACTTCCTAAAAGTTGTTTGTCTTATCCAGTCCTGTGAAATAACGAGTCTGACTGATAAATTCACAAAGAGGATACAACAAATTCCCGATACGAGACAGTCCCACGTAGGTTTGACGATCCCTAATATCAAAATGAATAATTTGGTTCGAAAGTCTACGGTATCATTCACAAAATAGTGAGCAAAACTATACAACAGAACTCAACCGCCCACTTCCATGGCATCCTGAAGTGCGCGAGTCCCACTGACCGGCACAGTGCAGTGTCAAGGTTCGCACACCAGACAACGATGAGCGGATTGTTGGCTTGGTAATGTGGTCGTCCCTTCCAAGATCGGTCTTGTGGTTCTGATTGACCGGGCGATCACACGGAAAGCACGACAGAGCAAATCAGGGCAGACCCAACAAGCGGGGCACGAACATGAAAGGGTAAGTAGGCCAGGTGTGCACACTGCCACACATGAATGTGCTTCTATACCTTGTGTCGGATACAGCGGCCAGTGCGGCAGGGTGAACGGCGGGTTCCGATAAGCAAAGCAAGTGGGGATTAGCTTACATGAGTGGAGTTAGCAAACGAACGGGAGAAATCATTATGTTAAGTTAGATACAAGTCAGTTTATGCGAGAAAGTTCCAGAGAGCAACCGGGCAAGGACGAATCTCGCATGTTCATGTGCCAATTTCGAAGAGGTTCATCTCGCCGGTATTGTTTTCGTTCCAAACAGTTCGTGCTCAGGATGCCAGACACACCTGAATTTCAACAATTGTATGGTGTCGAGAATGCAAACTACGAGGGTTGTGGCTCGTTGCGTTAAGGGCATCAGAACAATTGACCCCTCCTTATTCCCCGAAATGAACGCCAAATTAAACTGACTTCCAATGCGAAATCATTCCCACATCGCTGAACGCTAGCCGCTGAGAGTATGGCTTATGAACCATACCAGCCAAAAACTTCGCGGTACTGCAGGCTCCGCACAAGTTCCAGGCGAACTGACATCGTGTAAGGTATCTATTATAGCTGAGCAGTATTTTGTCGATCAGTCAAATGGTTCTGAATAAGAACGACCCTTTAGCACACAGAACACTCAACTGATTTATTGGCTGCCGACCAACTGCCACCTGATCAACAACCGACGAATCCACCTGAACTAACGATAGATAAACATCCCACCAGCCACAAATGGCGCAATCGTTCCGTTGTCTAAAGCCACCGCACTAAAATACGAATTAAACTCTTTAATTGCCTCGCATTTTTGGATATGATTACACCTCACTTGGTTTACTCAACCGAACAACACCAATGAGTCGATAAGCGATTCTCATTGATATGTACATTTTGAGGGCGAACGATGAATACCTCGAACGAACCCGGCTGACTATACAAGGGATTGCCGTTAGTATTTGTTTCCGAGCCAGATAAAGTGGATTACAGATACACGGAAAGTCCTGGTGATGCTAATTGGTCTAGCCTGTGAGCGCATACAGCAGGGTTTATACGTAGCACCACTGAAGTCGCTGCGCATGGCAGATGTGTTCAAAGTCTCATCGGGTTATGGTTGTTTTTAGACCGCATCGTCTATTGTTGCGAGGCAGTGAACACGGATGCCATACTGTCGACCGTAGAGCGCGATTATATGATTATCAAAGTCAATCGTTTGGTGATTGAGGTATGTCGACTTCACGGCCGAATCCCTCTACTCCGTCCTTCCTTAGCACCGCTGTTTCCATAACCTTGCAAGTTGCCCAGAAGAGCAACTCTTACCACAGAGGGCATTAAGACTACTTCGTAATATGACTGCTCGTAGTACGAGGACTTGATGCCCTTGTTTAATAGAGGTTTTACTCTGCAGGCGAAGTCAACCCATGCTGAAGAGACAAGATGCCGTTTTCTTTCTGAACAGTTTACTTGATTCTCTTTGTCTGGCTGCTATCTTTGGTCTTCCCGGCGTCGTTAAACCCCGTGAAACTAAGTGCTGCTGGCGGGTTCATTTGCGCGATCACCACTGCTACCATCACAGAATGGACTTTTAGTCATCAAAGCGTCAAACACTTGTGGTTACAGCTTACAACCATGAGAATATTGTGGACTAAGATTGTCCAGTAATCAAAGATTTACTTTTGGAGTTGGATAACCTCGTTCAGCTGTAGCACCTTTTCGATACACTATTGCCACGCCACCCGAAAGTTGCACGAGGGCTGGGATACTGCCAGGTTGCTCAAGCCTAGACAGGGGCAGTCGAGAGGCAGAGGTGGGGTTCGAACCACGGCGCTCTAACCGTTTGGGCCATCTCGCCCATTTGAACAACTTGGTGGTCCCACTAACTGTCGATCCCCGTTTTAGAAACTCTAGTACGGTTGTTTTGGAAATAAAAGACGTAGAAATAAACGTCTGCAAAATGTAGTCAGATAAAGACAATTGAACAAACTAAACAGTCATTTTCCAGGGGAATCCGTCGGGTTCCCAGAAGTTGATGATTGGGATGTCCCGCTTGTACTAGATTCCATATTTTTGATTGTTCGATACAAAGGATTAGCCCCGGGGACTTTATTGAATTCAACACAAAACCGCTGTACTTCGATCAGGATATTCTACGAAAAAAACAAGGAGGAAAAAACGTTTAATGACAAGTTGTTAGAATAACGAAATCCAGATACCTGTTAAATCACAAGATGGATGAAGCATTAAATAACTTTCATGTGTTCAAATAGGTTTTAAAATAGACGCATAGAAATTTAGTTTTCAACCTACACTATACCCAACGTCAGATTGGACGGATCTGCTCTTTAACTAAATCGGAGAACAAATTAGCCTGAATTCATGTACGGCCGGCTGGTAGATGAAAGATCAGTGAAATAACAACGCACAACAATTGAAGTCCAATTTTAAGCTGAACTAACGAAAATCCGACCAAGCTGAGAAGGGTCTCCTTCAGGCTGGAACTGGTAAGCTGGTATATGCCTCCATCTGGACAAAAGCTGTTCTCACAGAGAACAAATCTGACTCAAACTAGACAACTTTCCACAGGAAGTATAAACGTTAAAAGCACTATGCTTTATGGGAATTCGGTGGCTATAGTTTGTTGCTAACACATGCTCATGCGGTTTTGTCGAGACCAATGTGACATGTCAACGAAAATCGGGGAATACTTCGGAATGCAACTAATCTGTAAATGAAGCATCGAAATTAGAGCCTTAGTTGACCGGGGTCGGTGCTCACGTGGCTCATTCAAAAACAGCGATATGATAAATGTCAGGGTAACCCACTCACCTCATTGTGTATATCTAGGATTTTATTACGAATGAAAGACTGAATGAGGACACAAACAATGCGCACATTTCGTTGTTGGGTGGATTTGTCCTGCAGCGACTGGCAATAGGTCATGCATCGAGATATGTAGCTCTGGATAAATTCTTTCGGTAATGACACGCGTGTGGCCAATCGATTGACCACCTCCAAAGAATCTACAGTGACCTCCATGGACACGAGAGCGTCATAAAATCTGCAATTCAGACAAGAAAGGAAAGTTAGAGCAGCAAGGAAAAATGTATTTTCATTGCTTGTGGACTGCATTTGGTACTGTTCTCCATACAACAATGTGAGATGAAGGTGTCGCATAAAATCGCACGAGATCGATATCCAGCCAGAGAATTGGGGTTATACTAATCTAACTGTTGTGAATGCTAAGGAAAACATGCTCAACTAGTATAAACACATTATCCGATATAGACAAATCTTCCGGGCAAAGATCAGTCACGGGGAACGGCTCGCTATGGTCCTATTTGGGGAAATGGTCACTTGGAAAGAACATTTCAGCTGATTGTACGAATGAGCCACATTTCTCGACAAAACCCAGTGCAGATCTGAAGCAAGTGGAGTGGCTTTATGAGTCCTTCTGACAAGGCCATTGTTATCAGGTAGCATATGTGTAGGATACGACGAAGGGGCAGAAGCGTTTATAGACCTTGGGTAGGTCGTACATCGGCAGTGTGACGGAACGTCTTGAGGTTTATTAATGATGCCCTGCTTGCATCAGTCTTTCGATGGGTGCGCAACAGCCTGTTCGGTCAACCGAATATCATCAGGGTGTGTGCTACCTAGAGTGAATTTTGATCTGCCGGACAACAATGGATATATATTTCCAAAAAAATCCACATGGCAGATGAGGACCGTAATTGAGCCTTTTTCAGGTAGAAGAGTCAGGAGTAGGTCATTCCCTTACAGACCTTTCAGCTTTGTGGATGTTCTTTGCTGAGTAGGTAGGATTGTTTGATAGGTAGCCAAATCCAACAACTAAGCTTTGAACTACGCAACGGTGTCCGGTAATGTAGTCACTACTGTTCTAACTAAATCAATCTCATTTGTATGCACAAAAGCTCTTGAATCCAGGCAAATGGCGATTTCTAGAAATCAACCAATAAGTTTTCGTTGAGAAATTTCCCTATTTGCATCCACAACACTCGTTTGGACAGTTCCTGTCATATCCCGGCGCAGCTATGCTGGTTATGGTCCATATCAAAGAGGAACCAGAGTTTCGCTCCAACTACAGCTGATCAGCAGAGAACATCCTTGGTATATGGGAAGCAGTTGTGGTACCATAAATTCATCAAAGTATCAGAATTATCATGCCAGAACGGTAAAACATGTACACACCTGAACACTTTGGCTGTTTTGCCCAATGCCTCTAATGACGATCAAGTAGGTCGATCGACTAACCTACCTGTTAAGGCTTCCCAGTCAACTGACATCAGGGATGTTTGGAACTTGATGGGCACTTTTTTAATCCGTTGTAGGTTGTTGCGGGATTTGTAGGAATTGAGTTTCAATTGTTTATGGTATCCGATCTACATATATTATGCTTGATACTGAAATAAGTCCTAACACATCACAGCGTACGCTTTGTGCTTGTTCTAATAAAATGGGGACACAACGTCACTCAACCTACGGCTAGTTATCGATTTGTATTTTGTGGAACAGAATTTCAATTCACATGATCAAGTGACTGCAGAATAGCTAAGGAAAGGGTACAGTAATACCACAGTTGGTGGACTTATTGAAAGGTGTTGTAAAGTTCGAGGAAAAGTTTTGACGAGTAATGAGATCACCAATGTTTTTCGCCATGGCTTCACCACCGATGGATATGTGGAAAATCCTACCAGGAACCGATTTCGAGAATTTCCAGAATATTGTTTCGACCAACTATCGTAAAACTATCAAAGTGAAAAATGGGCGAGAAGAGATTAGAGGACCATTACATGGGGTAGCTTCGTCACAAGATTCCGATGGTATCTTTTGGCTATTTGGCTCAAAACCTCTGTGAGTCACTTCGTTGAACTGTTAATTTTGACCGGCGCTTAACCATTCCTACTGCAGTGGCTATGAACTCTGGTTTTATGTTATTACTCTGCGCCAGTATACTCCATGCGAACTTAATTGGGTGTCAACCAAGAATGTAAGTTGGTCAATATATGCTCATGAGACGGAACAAACCAGCTCTGGATGATGTGTGAAGCATCTTTAGTTAGAGAATATCATAAACCAGTGATTCAGGTAAATTTCGACTGAATCTCCCGTCAACCAATTTGCAAATGAATGCTCATCACGACATGTTAGAATGGGTATTCGAATAAGAAATAAGCTTCGTAGAAAACTGAATACAAGATAAGTCCCGGCAGTGGCCCGCTCAAACTGAGACTGCGTTGCCCTAGCTATTCTGTTTATTTATCCGCTGTAGAGAATGGCAAGTATGACCATGTCTAAATACATGCAGTTGTAAATTAAGCTGGTGCTAACGGGATACTCAAATGAATCAGGGCTGGCTCTCTTCCAATGTCTGCTTATACTCATCAGAGACCTAGTAATTGGTTTGTGGTGTTCAGTTGCTCGTTTCGCGCGCACTAATCGACTGAAATTGGTTTCCTGGGTACAGGTATAATGTCTGTAATAGTGTTATGTGTGTCCAATCACTAACCATGACATAGCTCCGACTCCGACACCAGACGGAGGAATAATCAGCTCCACAAACTGGGGGGGACTTAGTGCTAGCTTAACACAATCATTCCGAGGTGCCTACACCTCCAGACATTCATTCACGCAATCTGGACAGAAACTGACAACAAGAACGCCACTGACATCGGTTGGCAGCCATATCTTGTAGTGCGTTGCCCTAGCTAGATATCCTGTTTATCCGCTGTAGAGAATGGCAAGTATGACCATGTCTAAATACATGCAGTTGTAAATTAAGCTGGTGCTAACGGGATACTCAAATGAATCAGGGCTGGCTCTCTTCCAATGTCTGCTTATACTCATCAGAGACCTAGTAATTGGTTTGTGGTGTTCAGTTGCTCGTTTCGCGCGCACTAATCGACTGAAATTGGTTTCCTGGGTACAGGTATAATGTCTGTAATAGTGTTATGTGTGTCCAATCACTAACCATGACATAGCTCCGACTCCGACACCAGACGGAGGAATAATCAGCTCCACAAACTGGGCCACCTTAATACCACCTTAATACGACTAACTGCGGCCGGTGCTGATCGCAACAAATCTTAGCATCAGCAAACAATAACAATCGTTTAGCTCTAGCACCCTTTCAGTGCCCAGCTGCCATGCCACACGAAGGAAGCACGAGGGCTGGGATACTGTCAGGTTGTCCAAGCCTAGACAGAAGAAGTCGAGCGGCAGAGGTCGGGTTCGAACCACGGACCTTCCAGTCAGTGAATTCGCGCTCTAACCACTTGAGTCAACTCGCCTCCTAGCATCGAGTGAGAAGTATCCAGTCGTACGTATAATTTTACAGAGAATTTCAGGGTTTTTTTTCAATCAGGCTAGATAAGAGATAATTGACTCGAATCAGCTGTGAAAGCCTCGTTTAGCAGTAGCTTACATCCGCGCCAGAATTGTGCAGGCTTTCGAGTTACTTTCGCAGTGTCAGAAGAACTATATAAGCTCAACTCGCAACCTTACGCAATTCGCTATACCTTCCCGCTGTCAAAATTTGCCAGTTTTCTATAGTGCCATCATGCTAACCAGTTACACCGTCCGTGGAATACAAACACGACGGATGATGACAATCGTGTTCACGTGTTGATCTGTTGCGACTGTGTTAGTGTCTCTGAAGTGTACACGTTGTTCAAAACCACCTTGGGAGCTGAGGAAATGTTGATCTGGCTGACGAAACCGCCGTAAATTATTGCTTGAGTACAACATCTATTCGACTAAAATACCAAAACATCAGAGGATAGCCAAGAGAAACTCCGGTCAAATGCTAAGTTGAAAATTAAGCTGATGTTAACGGGGGCCTCAATGGAGCTCATCGGATGGGGGCAGTCCCCGAGTTTCCGTCAACCTTGTGTTCTACTTGATCCCGAATTGGATACAATTAGCGGAATACAGTCATCTGCGTATTGATTTGGTTCTGAGAGATTTAAGTGAATTCTTGCTGAATCTCTAGATGGCACAGGTTCACCACCACACGAGCTGGCCAGATTTCTGGTGGGTATCCTAAAACAACTTGCCGGCAAGTCATCTACACACATCCTAAATTCGTATGACTGTTAAAAAATAGCTGGGCTTAAGTTAGAGCTAGAAGAAGTTCTTGTTATCTTTGACGCCAACTCCATGTATACCAAAAGTCGAGGCTCTGGAAGTAGCGAGAAGGATGTACTGGGGGATACAACGCTGCAAGAGAAAACGCAACTCTCCGTAGACGATACAGTTGAAGGCATAAAAGTATCTCCAAACCTGTCATTTTGTTTTTGACTCAATCATATACTCTCAGGAACATGGTCCAGCGAGTGGATCCCCGAAATCCTTGATCTGGGCCAACATGTACATGGAAGACTTTGGAAAGAAAGCTTTAGGCGGACTCAAGTGTCCGCCGATGGTTTTCTGGCGTTATGTAGCATTACGTTCAGTATGGAGCTAGAGCCCACATCGGGTACACCACCCTTCCTTGACTGCATGACATACAAAAGTAGTGGGGAATTGAAAACTACCGTTGACCGGAAACCAACAGATAATGGTGCGGTCTTAAACCACTCCTCAGCACACCCAAAAGCAGTATATGCTAGTACAGTTTCAACGACGTTTAGGAGAACAAGAGCACTGTGCGCAGAGGGGGTCCACCGAAGAGCAGCATAAAATGAAGTAAAAAATCGACTTCAAGATAGCGTATACTTATTGGATTTAATTAAGCGGCAACTAGGACGGGTATTGGTCCCAACAAGAAGTGGATCGGAACAGTAGTCGCTCCATGTAAAACAGGAACATCTGAGGCCATTAGATGGGTACTGAATATGGCTAACATTAGAGTAGCATTCCAGAAGGGAAATACTTCACATTCAGTGTTCGTACAGTTGAAGGATCGTCTTCCGGTTGATAGGACTAGGAACTGTGTGTACAAAATAAATTGTAACGGCTGTATGAGGGCTTATAGAGGTCAGGGAACTGCATACCAAAATCGGTGAGCGTAAGCGATGCACTTACAGACCACCGAGAAAGGTAGATGAATATCAGGCGATAGTCAGAGATTCGGCAATGGCAGGGCATGCACTAGACACTGGGCACAGGACGGATTTCGAAAATGTGGATATTCTGAAACGGGGATTAAGATTCATACCACAGCGACTGGTGGCCGAGGCGGTGGAAACCACTCAGCATCCCAGCGTGAATAGAATAAAGAGCCTAGAACTGACAAGTGTGTAGACAGTGGTTTTAGATCGACCGAGATGGCCGGATGCGATGTGCAATCATCAGCAAAATACTCTGGGTCTAAAAGTACAAAATCCAAGCGGACTAAGATCCAATTAGCCACACACACCCAACCCCAAACTAGTTGTCCCGGCACCCCTCGACGAACACAAGCGAACGAAATTTGTGAACGACCTCTAAGAGGAATATTCCATTAAGGAGTCCTAGACTGAAAAAGTAAGGCCACAGAATCCGGTTTCAACATGAAGACAATTCCCCCTAATTAACCCATTGAAAATGTCACTCCACGAACCAACAAACAGGAATTTCAGACAGACACCCAGCACTGATCAAGTCGACTAATCATAAGAAATCTCACGGATTGGTTCCCTGACTGCCCTAAGACCGATCAACCGGGTTACTTACTCACTGGTGTCAAAAGCGAAACGTTGCCCAGCAATAAATCCACCGACTGTTTACCATACCCCTCTAAAACGGGGATCGTTGGACAGTTTTGTGAAAATGGATTACTAGTTTGTCGAACTTCGATCGGAAAGTCAGATTCCCACTGATTTCAACTACAACTGCCATCTGGTCTGTGAAGTTTAAAACTCTGTATCCGATGGTGCATAAACTTTGTACGCCTAAAACGATACTATCAAGTTGAGTGCTGAAGCGTCTTACGGGCAGAAGTGACAGGAATTAGTTTTAGTAGTGCCACTTTTCGGCACACTGTTGCGCCTGAGACTAGGAGAGAAAGATGACACTTCACACACATACACTAAAAGTATTGCGAATTGGCAGATTCGTCCCTTGCTACAAGCCTTTGGAGATGATAGTAAAGACTTAGTCTGTGGCAAAAAATGACTGCACAATGCTCCTAATGTTAAATAGGTATCTTCACTGCCACGCAACCATTTTGTGCTAACTGGGGACAGACCAGTGGGATTCCACCAGTTCTGAAACATCGGAATGGCTGCTGTGAAGTCTGGCTCATATTTCCCCGAAAAGCTTAACTTCTTTTGAAGAATGATTGAACTGAGTCAGTTACTTAAGGAGGATGCCAGAATGGCAAATAACTCTGTTAGCAAGAGATTAGTCTACCGAACTCTGTTACGTCAACTAGTGGTTATCATCCAGCTGTGGGATAGATAGGGCGATATGTGCCATTCTTTCATTCGCGTCAACCTATCGCTTGTCGAATTAGAACAGCAGAATGATGCAGTTTGGCTATTAAACATGCATTTATTGTGCCTTTTCCGAAAATCCTTCACGCATCCAAGAATACGTGAATAAACCTCTACCGCAAGAATTAAATAGATGACTGCTGTTATTTTCCATGGTTTGGAATTTATGCGGTTCTGGGGCATAACGGTGACAGTCTCATTTGCACGTGCACCGTGACAGCATACTCACATTGCGTGAGTTCAGGCCTCCTTGTTCGTTACGCGTCGAACCTAGTGCCAACCTGCCATCGGTCCACCACACACACTCCAGCTGTGGTGATGATACCCTCCACTTCATAAGCCCGCTCACAATACCGTTTGCCATCGTGCTCTTCAACCTCGTCCATTTGATATTGTCCAACCTTCTAAGCCGTCTTTTGTTGACCATATTTCTTTTACATTCTATATTTACGTGCGTTATAGAACACTGTCTCGCGTATTCTCTCCGGTAACACTCCGTGTCTGCGGTACGGTCCAATTCCACTCTTCGTTATGGGCAGCGAGTGTCTTTATAGATGCAGTCTATAATGAAAACCTACCTCATTCTCTCTGCGTTAACTCTCGAGGGGAATTAATTATAGGAAATTGAAGACAAGTGGTTGGGAACCAGTGATCCGAAAGGATTGCTCTGAACAATCTCACGTCACGCAATCGTAAACTGACCAGAAAGGCTCAACCCCATCTTCCTACTGAGCATGAAAGAGGAACAGAAAAACTGGAGTGACAGGAACAAAAGAAACGTGAAAACATGTGTAGTATGGTCGAAATTATTGTGATAAAAACGTACTCTTCTGCCTTGGGTGAATCGACCAAAACAGCCAAAATTTCAATGGCGATCACTGGATTACGATTGACCAAATTGGGGAGCTGTGAGAAAAAGCACACACAGGCGTATACAACAAACGATATGAATTGTCAAGATGAATTCTGTAAGAAAATCGACTCACGTTCTCTACGTTAATACCCAAACTGTGCACAAGGTTAGGGTTTTCGGAAATCATCTGGACAATAGTCTGCTGGTCTGACTGTTGTAGTGTAGAGTTCATAGCCTTGTTGAGAAGAGTTCGTAGCTGAGCCAACAAAAATAACAAATGAAAATTATTACCAACTGAAGCAAATCAGGTGGGATGATCAATGAAAACTAGCACTGCGGAAATCGGGATAGCTAATATTTGGAAGCAGTAGGCTATCATTCGTATGGATCGGAACATGTATCAGATAGGATTCCCACCTGAGCAGATAACACGTGACAAATCCGAAACAAAGTTACTCGTGGATTGCTGCAACGGATTTCAACACGAATATTGGTCAAATTACACACACAATTGGTCGACAGTAAATGAAACAGAATACGTGAACTGCACGCGAAGAAAATACCACCAGGTTGCCCGAGCCCAGATAGGTATAATTGCAAAGCAACATTTCAAGGTTCACATGCCTAGAAATAGTCCTCACAAGAAATGTAAAGTGAAAAAAAACAATACCTCGGTGATTGGGGCGGCTTGTTCATCGTCAACATCCCAATGAAAGTCATGGACAATTGTGGGGGGATTGAGCCAAATTAATTCTTCATGCCAACCCGAGAAAACATTAGTTTGTCGTTTCTCAACCGTCCGATTGTCAGCTGACGAACAAGAGTCCTCAGCTTCATCGTCTTTGGTCAAAATCCGAGGTATCCCGTTCCCTTGGGGGCAAGGAAGAAGTGGGGGTGCCACCCGAATAAATTCCGGTCTGAGTCCATCCTGGCATGAAAAAGGCTCGGTGCGGGATAGTAAGGAATCCAAGCAATGGCGGCGTAATTGGATTGGGGTAGATTCTTCCGAGTAGAAAGATCTAAAAAAAATGAGGCGTGGTAACTTCACTATCGGTCAACACTTGCGTTGACTCCGTTACTCCTCTGCCGTACACAGGGCAAGCTGACAACAAGTAATCCGATGTGTCCGGACATTTGACTAGTCGAAAATCCGGACACAAACTAGCAACAAGAATACCAATGAGGCTGGACCGCGGTCACATTTCGTAATGCCTCTACATGGGAGTAAAAGCAGTTAGAATGAAGGTGACCCGAATCAACAGCACATGGGCTCTCCATCATCACTTGTAGGCTAGTAGGTAATGGCTTTCCGCCACAATATGTTACGTTAAACTCAAAAGATTATCTGTAGATGCACAACACAAACGCCGAAAAAAACGGACACGTTACACCATTCGACAGCTGAAGTTTCGACAACAGCCAGACTTAAGAAACCGTGGACAATGCACTAACAGATTTCAACAAAAAGATCGAGTGGAGTTAAATTCGCGCTCCACACCCTCAGTTTGTTTCCGCATTGTAGTATTGACAGCTGACAACATGAAAGAAGCCAGGACCACAGTCACCACAGTTCTAGATGGCTGTTTTCGTTTCAGGAGACCACTAAGCCGTCTACAGTTGCGTAACAATCCAATGAATCAGAGAAAATTTGGGGACGATGACTGCAACAAGTAATCGATAATACTTCAGAAAGTTCAGAGTGATTAACAATCAGTCGAAAAACGCAGCACGGCGTTCTGTGCTGCCCACCTCGATGTCTTTCGTGCCAAGTCAAACACAGCTGTGATCGGGAAAGTATGTTCAGCGCAGTCAAAAGACGATAATATGTTATAGAGATGTCGGAAATAAAAAATATCACAGCACGGATATTTATTCAACTCACACTAATGAACAGCGTCATCAGAAATGAGACCCGAATCACAAAAAATAAGAAAAAAAGATATAGAGACCGACCAGTGCTTTAGCGGATGAAAGCTTACGATGGGACGTCTTTATCGGGAACAACACAAGGGATTCCACAGCTGGCCACCTTGGGTAACTTCTCAATTAACGCTTGCAGTTCGGTTTGCAGTGCACTCCAATCAGGCTGGAAGAATGCTGATAGATATAAAACAAGCCTACCTTACGGCTAGTATTATTCACTCGGAGGTTCAAAATTTCCATTGGTGTATATTTCAAAAACTGAAAAGTACTCAGATAAGGGATGAAAACTTACTTCGTTTATCTGGTCAGGTTGGGAAAGTATGGTATGAAGCACCAAGACAGCAGACCAAGGAAGTTTGGACATAGTATCATCTTGCTATTGTGACAGGAAAGTTTTGATCAACAGAATTTGGAACACGTACCAAGTAAGAGACGAGAAATCCCAAAAATGGATTCAAGTAGCGTGGGTCTGATTTATACATGTCCCAAATGATATAAAGAGCGGTGAAACGGGATTGTGCATCGTAGAGGAAGTCATGGTGCAATAAAAACATCTAATCCACGTAATTCGTTGAGACAACTGGTTGGATGAATGCTCACCAAAACACGGCATATCTTGAAGTGATCCGTCTTGCCAAAGTGGTTTTGGACTAGCGTAGAGATGTTCTCGAGATTTTGTTGTCCAACTCGTTCGGGCAGAAGCAAACTACAGTGGAAATTGTTGAGTGAGCAACTGAAAATTTATGCCCCGAAACAACTATGCTTAGATAGTAAAAACCGTTTGTAAAGATACCCAAGTAGCAAAGGCGATATACTCCGGTTTTCACAAAACGGACTTACGTAATATAACTGATGCCCATACAAACTAACTAACAGACACCTTGACTGATTCTATCCAACAAAGCGACAACAGAGGAAAGACAAAATAGAAACATGGGAAAGCTTGTCGGCTGAAGATTCAAAGTTAGAAACCAACCAATACATGCAGATTGTTAGTGCTTCAACTTGAGTACCAAGGCACTATGTGATCCCCTGTGTCTCCTACAAGATACCTCCCTTACAGTGCCCTCTGTGATAGGAATGCAGAGACGTTGTGTGCTAAGGGAACAAGGTAATTGAGTGCGACATATGATTACATAAGCTAAGGTAGTATCAGCCGAGAACTGCTATCTCGAACTAAAGGTCAGGCCCTACTGTTGCAATGACCCTGCGGGTCAAATTAACTGGGATTTCCTTCTTAAAGGTTCAACCGTGCCAGGAAGACCAAAAGGGGTGGCCGGAGAAAGAGCGCGAAAACCCAGTACAACGAATAATTGCAGTACGAGGCCGCAGTCCTGTCCACGGCGGTGGTAATATGGAGCCAGGAAGGCGACCAGCATTTGTGCAGTTAGGAAAGCAGGGATGTTGGTTTCCCCTGAAAAGGGCAGGTTAGATGAAGGAAAACCCTAGAAACTATACTCTAATCTATCAACAGATGACCGTGATCGCCGGTACTTTATTCAATAAAGCCAACAAAATTTGAAAAACCGGCAGCCTGGTGCTACTCAAAAAACGCCTACTGCAAGCAGGAGTTGTGTCTGTTTCGCTACGTCCTCGAATAGGTAAGCTTCCAGGGACAATGGGGTCAGACTAAGGATTCAAACACATGGCAACAGGATAACACCCTACCTCTTTCCACTACCCTATTGGTAAGCTTTCCGAGTCAAGAGCCCAAGAAGGGATATTCCAATTGAACCTTCCTGTTCAGTCAGGTAACCGGAAAGTAAAACCTTCCCGTGCAGCGTATGGACAGTGGCTAATCGCTTGCATTCATCAGTTTCGATTCTAATTTCTACCATTGCCTATACTGCCCTGTGTTTATAGCCCTATGAATTCCGTTTCCTTTTCTAACCCTCTACTTACGTAATAGAAGCTACAAAACAATATGTCCAAGGTTTGGGATCTATAATATTCGTTAAATAAGTCGACGGGTTTCGGTTGCTCATGCTCTCACTTCTTGAAAAACACGTGCACTATGTCTTCGAAACATAAACACGACCTCATTATAATAAGGTACCCCAACCAAGTCCGGGGCGGATAGGCCTCCTTGCGTTTTATTTTCCGAGCGGCCGGTGGTCTTGAGGTGATACCCCTGATCTCGATGTTGTGAGTCGTGCATTGAGTTGAAGACGCACTGTTTGACTGGACTCAAGTGAAGGCCGACCATGTGCAGCCGGACTGACTGAATCTGTCAGAATCCACGACAAACGATCCTAATTCCGAGACCTATTCGTCATCTCTGCATGCACCCCAAAAAATTTCAGCCATGAAACTTAAAAGCACCTTTTAAGAGAAACTTTCCGGACTTACGTAGATGGCGAAGTGCACGGATCAACTAATCCAGCTTACAAAGTGAGAAAAAACGACAAGTACGAAGGTCGATTTGGTGTAGATGCTCAAGAATGGACAACACCAATTACTTCGTACAATCGTGAAGATTCACTTATTTTTATGAGACAGGATTATTCCACAAGGTGGCCAACGCATGACCTCGAGACAAGGCTTAAAAAACAACTGTGCCTTAGCTGCACTAGTTCATGTCGGCAGTGAAATTAGGGAATTAAGAATTAATCATATCAATGACCGGAGGTGGTCAGCAACACTGTGATGCCAACAGCCTGTGTATCCGAGAATTGATCTGCACCTATCATTCTCCTCCATCTATACTATCTATTGGAATATAGTACGGCAACTTACACGGAACACGATGCTCAGGCCGATTGATTGAAACCAACATGGCAGTAATCTAGTAGATAAGGTCCAGTCGTAGCACCATTTCGGTGCCTAGCTGCCATGCCACCAGAAGGAAGCAAGAGATCTTAGATATTGCCAGGTTGCCCAAGCCTTGACGGGAGCAGTCGTGCGGCAAGGTTAGGATCGAAGTACAGACCTTCTATTCAGTGAATTCATGCCTTAACCACTAAGCCATCTCGAGCTCACTCAAGTAGAGGTGCTAAATTATAACAGCTACGTGTAGTAATTCCTTCGAAGAGACACTACTCTCATGGAGTGCGTAGCGCCATTTTCTGTCAACCATGACTTAGCGCGCGATGCCCCCCTTACCCAAGGAAAGTCCACCTGCTCTCAAAAGTCAAATATCCTCTTTCCATGCAGTGACAACTCTTCCATAAATAGTCGGTGTAGGTGTCTGGTCTTTCCGTTATGAGTACTCATTAGATGATGACTGAGGAAAGTGAGACAAACCGATATTTACACTGAAAATAGAGCCTTGTAAGGCACCCAGTAGAGCGGTGATCGGAGATAATGAAACATGTGGAAAATTATCAGTGCACGTGGGAAAAACATACCGAAACAATGAATCAATACTATGAACAAGTCTTGTTTGGCAAATTGCGTCCTTTGTTTTGCCAGACTGTGCAGTAAACTGTTGAGAGGCGTTTTTCTGGGTTGCCTTTACACACGCATTCCATAAACTTAGTAATAAAAAATTTCGGTCAATAGGAAAGGTAACCTTCGAAATGGTAAAACTCATGAAAAATGGCTGCTTTGATAAACAGAACACAGACGAAGGAGTAAGATGGTCGAAACTCACTTTGAGAGGACCTGCAGATCCTTGTGACTCACTGACATTGGATTGACGATTCGCTGCTTGACAGGGGTTCGACAGAGTAATCTAAAGGGAAATAGAAAAAAATGCCAAGTCGGAGGACGACTATGCGTGTAACGCTCATACAGTTGACCGGATGTAGGGACACCGGCAGTGACAGTACCGAATTGTGGATCCATTTGGTTAAAAGTGAGGGAACGTATGACGGACAGAAGCTAGAGTATGTTAATCTCTGGGGTCAAAACCACGTGTTTGTACGCTGAATAAGCAAGACAATAGGCTTCCGGTTAGGTAGGTGAGGTCAATCAACAAAACAACCAGTGCTTGGAAATAAGAGGTCACTGAGTTTTAAGAACCTTGCAATGTACTGATACTCCATGGACGAAGCTGGAGAGGGAAAAGTCGGTGAGCAGTGAAAGACCCGAAACAGCTTTTTCATGCAGTGTGCTGCCTGGTGGCACCAACATTTAGTCGAACTTGGGTGGTTGAATTCGCTGAAAATAAAGTAGTCCCGATATATGGCACCGATGCGACGTATTTGTGTTCCTCCAGATTCTGAAAGATCTGGTACTGTCGGCGACACTGGTCAGTTCCACTGAACAGGCAACATCTGCCATATTTTCTCCCTCACTGCATGTCTTAACGGCTTTCTACACCCAGGGGAGAGTGTCACAACGGTGATTTTGAAAGCGACTGGTGAGAATCGTCAGATGCCACATGCAGAAATCCGGGAAACATGGTGCAGGAAGTTCAACAAGCTGCCAAACTGACCGACGAGCGTCGAGTGGACTGTAGTGGATAGACCGTTCAAAAGAGGGATGAAAATGACCACAGATCTTTCTTTGACTAACCACGAGATAAGTCAGAAAAAATGCAAGCGCGAAATGGCGATGCAGCCGGAGTTGGCATGCTTGCGGCAAAACTGCTTAAGTATGTATAAATATACATGTATATGTAGATACTGACTACAGATCCCGGTTCCAGAAGCCTAGTGACAAGGGTTCACCCAACCCAAACACAACAGCCCGATTATGAACAACCAACGGCGAAATTCAAAAGCGCGTTTTTGACGCTGAATAAAGGCTGTCTAGTCGAATTTCAGTGATCGGTTGACATTACCTCTACAGGACTCCTGAGCACTCGAGCACAGTCACTCATCGCTGATAAGCTGTTCGAACTTTCGATCGGCAGATGGATTTTCTGGTCCGGTGACCTTCCAGAGACGATTTTTGTAGAGTTGGCGATTCTGGATAAGTTTCGGACATACCTGGGTTATCTTCAACAATCTTGCGTTTCTGACAGCTCCCTCGTTTGACCTACCAAGCAACACTGCCTCCGCGGGTCAAGTTGGAAGGGTTCCATATGTTTTCTGACTCAGTCGGTCAGCCGACTTGGTTTTAGGAATAATTATATGCCGTACGATGCAGATAGGTTAGGGACCGGGTACTCGGTCGGCCGCAGCTGCGTGACATGTGCAGCTAACGCTCAGTTGGGTCGTCTTGGACTGGAAAACGGAGAACACCTGCTACAGTCAGGTGCTGACTACAGTCCATTTCTGTGGATTGCCAACATCCGGGACAGACGAAACAGCGTGGCCATATGGTGCATGAGCGAGCCAACCTCTAATACAGATTGACCACAACATAATTAGCTACAGGTGGTGTTAGGCAAGTGGTGAGTGCTGATATTTTTCTATTCTGTTATTTTCTTCACAATATGTCCTTGAGACAAATAATGGTTGTACGGCAGCGAAGCATCAGTGTTGAACACTGATGTTATGCTTTCGACGATGTCCTCATATTCCTCTTCGATCTCTCGTCCCCGCAAGCTTTAAACCGCCAGCTCCACTTGACTAACCGAAACTTCAGAATTAGTTGGCACACCATCATGTATACCGCCTCATAAACAAATCGCAATTGATTACACTCGGGTAGATCAAAGCACAGGTTCAACGAAACTGTCTAATTGTTAGGCAGGAATCCACACGGATCCCATTATACCGCACGTCTTTAGGATCGCTGCTACGGTCGATAAGCCTGGCCCGCTTGAGGTTGGCCCAGAATTCGGGGCGCTTGCAGGTCCGGTATCAAAGCGAGATCTGATTGGTCAACAATCTGGACATAACAGCCAATCATGACCCAGTATTGGCTAAATGCCGGTTGCCAATGGCGCTCCAGAACGCGCTTACGCTATATATACGAAGCGCTGTACAACTGTTCCTGATTTCGTTTTGGGCGTTAATAGACCTTGTGCAACTTTGGTGGTTGTTTTTGACGTGAACGCTAGCTTGGGAGGCCCAGACCGAGAACTAAGCTGAGGAAAATACCGTTACTACGCTCTCGACTTCCCCTGTCTAGGCTTAGGCGACGTGGCACTATCCAAGTCCCACTGCTCCCTTCGGGTGACATGTCAGTTAGGCACCGAAAGGGTGTCACAGATGAACGGTTATCCTATAGTTTTTTCACTATGTATGCCACTGGTTACCACAGAACCTAATTGGCATTGTTTTCTCTCCGGTTCTCTTCTGTTCCCTGCGTGAGCGTTACAGAACCGTTTCGGAATATCACTAGTACCACAACTTTTCGATTTTTCATTTGTGACCTATGAGTTCATGTAAGGTTTCGTAGGATTTAAATGACACAGCCCTACTTTGGTTTATGTGCACCGCAACAGCGCTTTTCAGTGTTTTCTGCAGTTGCAATCCGTTTTTGCCTAAGGTGTAACGTTTTTCAAAAAACAAACGCCGGCTGCTTACACAGTTTATAATTGCATATGATGCGAGGGTTGTTGACACAAATCAGTGATACCTAAAATGCAATCCAGCGACTATGTGTAACTATACAGTCGCAAACGAGGTATATAAATTGCATATATATACTGTATGGGACGAACCAACAAGAGATTGTTTACGAGGTTGTGGTGAATACCACTATTACCACAACTTTTCGATTCTCCGTTTTTGTGACCCATGAGGAGTTCATGGAAGGCTCCGTAGGATTTTAATGATAAATAGAACCTTCATTTGGTTTGTATGCACTGCAACAGCGTTTGTACGCGTTTGTTCCAATCGCCCTCCGACTTTGCGTAAGGTGTAACACTTTTCTGAATATAATCCACGGCGACTTACATGGTCTCTACATACATGTGACGGGAGTGTTTTTGACACACATCAGTGATACCTGAAGCGCCATTCACCGACCATGTATAAGTATACAGTCGAAAATGAAGTATTTATCGCGCATGGTTAATTTGTATGTGACGAACTAACGGTAAACTGTTTCCAAAGTTGTGGTAATAGCATCATTGACATTTTACAGAGCCTTCCGCGAAATTCTCACAGGTCACAAAAACCAAAAGGTTGTGGTAATAGTGCTATTCTCCATGCAACGCCAACACATTTCCTGTCCTGATAGACCCTATCAACCACTATCTAATCTTTTCGGAACCAGTGAGTCTATCCGATTTTAGATTGAACTACAATCCAGTGGTAGAAACCCTCTTTCTCCCTCAATCGGCCTACGTGCGATGCGTCACCTCCCTTTTGTTTTCTGCGGCTCGAGCTAGGAACCCCACCGCTCAAGGCCATCCACGTCGCCCAATGATCGCCAGATTCAGTTGAAATATCGAAAATTTTAATGAAAAAATGCCCTAGTGACGCTGTATCTATCATTTCACTGTGCAGTTTTCCTCCGGTTCCTTGTTCTCTTCATACTGACCATATACTATGTTTCACCGTCCGAAATGCCCAGTGATTATAGATCCAACGAATTTTGACATGACCCCATTTGCTTTGGACAATGTTTAATATTTAGATTACTTACCCACTTCTTCAATTTGTTAGGCGTCAAAAACTGATACCAGTCACACATTTATGACTGCAAAATTACGATCGTGCCCGATATTACCACCATTTCAGAAAAAATCATCAGGATTTATTCACCGACTTTAAACATGTTTTCACCTTCCGCGTGGTTGTGAGAAAAGGGATGTTCAGAGAATGTGTTAGGCTAGCATACAGAGCAATTGACTAATACAGCGCAATTTACGAAACATAATTAGTTCCTCTATTGTTGTTGAGTTAATTCATTCCAATACGATTCGACGTACCTCAGCATTACTAAATCGGTGTTCTCCACACCTGTGAGCATTGTCATGAGGGCAGTGATGGCCAAGTAGCGAAAGCCTTACCATTGTCTCCAACTGGCGGTGACTCATATAGCACTCCGGATGGCGCCACACAATTGTAAGCGTAATCCTTGGCAGACAAGCTGTTACTGCGGCTTTGAAGATACCACATTGGCGCTCTATTTGTAAACGATCAAATTTAAGAATCAGAAAGTGGCATACAATAACAACGCCAGCGGCTAAACGCACAATGCATTTTTCGGCAAACTCCCTGCGGGCGAAATGCAAACTTTAACGTCAAAATGGTGCACTTCTTTGCATATATGCGTAGACTGAAAACCCCCCTCATCTGCCGTCATTTTTTTGCGATTTGTTTTAATCGATCTCTTCTGAAAATTATTGGCGCACATTCGGCTTTGAACTTCGTCTGCCATGGCTTCGGAAGTGGCTTAAGTGAATGGTCTTAAATGAATACATGAAGGATAACTTTATGATATTTGTCCGTTCATCCAATAATCGAAGCACCAACACTAATTGCGTTACGAATGGGTGTACTACAAATGCAGCAGGCGCCCTCCAAGACCAACGGAAAGCCGTGGAATCTGAAGAAGCCAGTAAGCCGAGCGTATTTTCTAATAAAAAAGTACGCGAAGCACCAACTGTCCATTGCGGTTTTGTCTACGGAGGCAAA
>NW_008751684.1:1360423-1389295 GCF_000715545.1 Opisthorchis viverrini | reverse complement strand
TTTGGGGTCCGCGACCACCGCGGCTGCCGTATGAAAGTGTCGGAAGAAACAAGTTGAGGTCGAGCTACGTAAACTAACTTATAGTTTGTGGTCCAAACATTCAGATGCTCCCAGACTGTCGACACCTGTGCTGGAGAACGCACATGCCCTTTCTATCAGGCGATATGGCTCCGCTCCGTGCACCTGTTCTCTGTATTTCGTGATCAGTCCATTCCGAGCAGCAAGAACTATTCACCACTGACTTTTTCTTAGCTTGTTTTCCACCAGCGATGGCTGTCAGATTACAACCTACCGGGGAAAGTTGTACCCCTTACACTTGTTCCAAAACCACCCCCGACATCTTTCGACGGTCTTCGTAAAAAACTGAATCAGCTGATGGATAAGCTTCAGAGGCTGGAACCCAGGAGAGCCACCGCCATATTTAAGCGGTTGATTGTTCAGGGCAAATCCTGCTGCGTCAAGCCTCAAAGTCCGCAACCGACGACCTGCCGTTGGTGGTCGAGGATACTGCACCTCAACCGAGATGGCGGTCTGGAGACGCTGACTTGGGGTTCTGTGTGCTCTATGACCGGCGTACTGTTACCAGTGACTGCTGGTGTACAACGGATCGCGTGTCATATCACGCCGACTGTTATGACGGTGAACCCTACCCACTGTGTGGTGGTGCTCTTCAGGCTTGTCCCAAAGGTGAGTCCACATGAAAATAAATCACTTTTTGTTCTTAGCTCCGGGCCCATCCAGAAAACGCAGAGGTGTGCTTGCTACCCGGTCCGCAAAGAGGGCGTCTTATGATGTTGACCTGGACTGAAGCACAGATTCCCAGCACAGTGTATCCCGTACGTCTGTGCGTCCGTGTTTTCGGGTCCACAGAGGAACTACTCGACAGCCGTGAGTAAATGTATGACAATTACGACTAACTCTGTAGGGCGCCAGCTAGATGAAAGAGACGAAGATGATTTCATATGACTCATCGTCTCCGAAAAGTTTGTCTGTTAATGAGGTCCTATGCATTACATGTAAGTCTCATATTTCTTGAAGGGTGCAGTAAACAGGAATGCGAAATAACCGCTGGAGATGGCATTGTGTGAACAGGCATCTACGACAGCATAGTCGCCGCAATGAATTTTGGGGTAAATCTCTCTACCTGTTTGTCGGCCGCCCGCTTTATGGTGATACTTCGATAACCTGAATTTTATCTTCTTCTCATTTCAGGACTTCAACGGCCAAATTAACGCTCCTCACGAAGAAGAAAATGCGCCTCACAGAAGGACATATGTAAACTTCAAAACGACCAACATATCTCAAAATTTCAAGACGTGCATTTTGAGCTTTTCTCCGTTACCGATGGTTGGATGGATTAATAAGGTATGGTGTACCCCTGGCCGCATGTTAGTCGCGTGCGTCGGTTAAGATCGATGAACCTCGAGGTCTTTCTAGCATAATTCGGAGCCCATAATGAAAAGCTCTGTGATCGCCAGTAAACGTGCGCGATGTTTAGCAAATAATTAGCGTGCACTACGGAATTTTTACTGGCAACAAAGAATCATCGACCAAAATTTTCTTTGCACGAATGTGCCTGCGCATATGTTGCATCTCCAAAGGCCATTTAGATTCTAGAATGTTGAGGAAGTCTGTTCCGTTGGAAAATACTTGAAAGTCACGTCCATTGTATGTGAGTCAACCTTTTCCACAATTCGCGATTTTTTATCATCAGGTAACGTATTCACAATCAGCGGTGTTTATTGACCTGGAGATTTCGCTCACTTAAACAAATCGCCACAATAAAGGATTTTCAATAATACAGGAGCATATACATTATACATAGACATTCTACAGTATGAAGTGGCAAGTCTGAAAATGCCGTAGATTTCGAGAAATCAATATCATTGTGCGAATAGCCAGCGGCAACAACAACTGATTACGCTCTGTAGGAAATTACAAGCCCGCGGATGCCACCATGGTTGCTCAAAGCAACGCCGCTGTTTCGTAGTCTTCCAGAGCTTAAAAGTGTGGTCGAGGCATCCCATAGCCTGGTCTTCGCGGAATTCCCTCCCTGTGTTCAGTTAAATGCTAAAAGATGGGACCAGGTGATATCTTCAGCGCCACAAATATCAGGTTAATGCTACAGTGGTTTTCACAAACCCCCACGCCCTTTTTTGATGATGAGATAGATTGTCGGCATGCCCGTTATCCAGACACATCCTCTCGATTTACGCGGCATCGGAAATCATATTCGTTGGTTCTTTGCATGCTTCGAAGAAAAGTGGCTATAAACCCCTCCGACCTTCAGCCTTCTCATATTTAATTCATCTTGACGAACTATTTAATTCTACACTCCATTTGCTCACACTTACTGTCTTGTGTTACAGGCGACCATCTAAACTGTTCTTCAGCGTGTTCGGCCCGCGTTTTAAATCGGCGCTGTAGCTAGTGAATATGTTCACATATCGTTTGGCTGAACATAACATTTTAAGCTAATTATTCGTAACAAGTGGCGAAGGTAACCGATTTTGATGTCCGCCTATGTTCCCGATGTTCCACTCCACTTGGGTGGAGTTCTGTTGGCCGTACCGCTTCTTGGCTGCTGGCATGGACTTACTCGAATCACCAAAGACAAGTGATTTCAGCGCTATCCGATGATCATTTGGTCATATTGGGAAAGCGGGACAGACACGCTTTGCCATTCTTTATCCGTGTTCCCGCCACGAGAACATAGTTTGCCACAGACAGTAAGTTAGCTAACCAAGATTGACACCACTGAGCTGTGGTTGTTCTCCGAGAACGAGGTACTTACGCGCTCTTCGCTAAATTGCGACCGCCTGAAAGCCGACTTTCAGACGCAATTGCACTGCCGTATTGCAGGGCTTAAAATGGTATGTTCAACGTAAGTCTTGAAAGAAAATATCATCCTTATCTCAGAACTGTAACTCACTGAGTCATTTGCCGAGTATATGGAGACACAGTTTTCAAAGTTGGTAGCCCAAGCCTCGTTCAGGTCGATACCAGAACGCCGCAAAGACGGTTGTTATTTGGAAAAGTATTTACTCCGCCAAAGCGTTTTTAGCTTTCAGACCAAGTGTGTTTCATGTAATGTTTTCTTGATTGCCGGGATCACAAGGTAGGAGAATTCAAATAGCTGTTTTTTGGCTTTGGAGTCTTCAGATGCATAACCACCATTGGGTCCTTTGGCGTATTTCCACAAATAAGTGTACACCAGTTTCAAGGTCTGTAAGAGAGTTTTTCTTTGGCAAGTTGACAATAGATAAGGGGGTAGGAAGCCTTCATGTAGAGATAACCAAGCAGATTTGGAGGCGATGGTTTATTCATTGTCCTAACACCAGGATAAAAGAAAATCAAGTGACCCATCATATTCTAGTTGCTTGGTGAATAATGTTTGGAGGGTATATCAGTAACCAAAGACCTGCTCGGGCATACGATTCTCCCTGACAGTCCAGGTCGAGCGTGAAACTTTAGTTGGGGTACATCAGCTTCGGCCTTTGACTTGAAAAGCAAATTGAAAAGAGCAGTCATGTGACTTAAGGTTTTGTCCGAGGACCATTCCCCAAGCCTCCGAATCATAGGTTCAACCCGAGGGTGCGGTTATTTGGGATCTCATAGGCGATTCTTCCTTGGGGCAGTAACTCTGTGTAGCCCGATTGACGTCATGGAGCTGGCTATATCAAAAAGTCCGGGGAGTGGTGTATCACTGCCCGACTCCAATTGCGACTGCGCGAAGCAGGTGCGCCCTGAGAAGCATCGGACTTGCTCTAAGGCCGTTTCGACCGTACCGGATAATTTGCTGACGGTTGAAGCCAACCAGTGGGCAATACGAATTTGTGGTTTATACGGCCGAAAACAAATTGAAGGCTCATGAGCAGAGGTCCAGTAGGTGAAGTTCTACATCACTAATATTTACATATAAATCAACTAAAATGGAATTCACTGTATAACACACCTTGAACGCTGAGCCTGTGATGCTTACATGTTAGAGATTTATCAATAAACATGTTCCCTCAAGTGTCACCGAGATCACGGTTCGGACGACGCAGACTAGGGACAATGCCATAATCAGTAGAATTTAAAGGGTGAGGGCAAGAAAAAAACGAAGGAAGGCAAAACAAGGGTATCTTGCCTTGTACATGACAAGAAAACTGCAAAATGAGGAAAATGAGGAACCAGAAAAACGGGTCGGGTGGAGCAGCAGAGTTAACGCAATCTAACCGGTTAATATGAGCTTGAACTTAAAGAAACCGCTGACAAAAGAACCGCCTTGGACATTCAGGCTTTCGGGCTCATGGCCAAGATCACGAAGAGAATAAGTGAAGATGATGAAGTGGGTGGATTGGCAAGAGGGATAAATGGTAGCGAAATTCTCAGAATCATGCTGTACAGTGAAATTGTAAAGATCAACTTTTGGAGTGTAGTCGCGCTCAGTTCTTGAAGATTATTTGTATTCAGTGTGGTACTTACACGAGAGTGACCTTGGTTCTTTTCTAGACCAGAATATTTGCGATTTTGGTCGGCTTAAGGTGGCCTATGAAACTTTAAATCGAGGGCAGCTGGTGGGATTTCGCTTGCTGCGCTTGACAAAAGCTTCGCATCCCTTTAGGTGTTATAGAACCCCATGCGACCAAGGAAACCACCTGCTTGATTTTCCGTGTTTTCCAAACAAGATTTGACTCAGATGGATAGACTTTTCTTGCATTCCGATTCATGAAAAATGTCCCGAAACTTTTTTGAATAACTGGTTCTCCTATATACTGTGCTGGTGCACAGAATCCTTAAAACTTTCGTACTAAGAATGAAGTCCAGGAGAAATGCATAATATCAACATATGTAGTTGGTTTTTAGATCAACAATTTAATGAAATCTCTGCGGTATGCAACTAGCTGCTGGAAAAACATCCTAACTGTTACATGCAGAAGAAACTGTACTTGTCATCAAAGAGAACAACAGTCGTACGGTTATGGCTGAATGAACCAAAGTCATCCCGTACCTTGCAGTGCATTCTGCACCCAAGAAGTATGGAGTATAACTAAATGCCACTCGCATTACGGTATGGCGACCGAGTTTAGCTTTTCTACGTAATTTGGTACTTATGATAGTTACAACTTTAGGGCGGTAGGAGAACACAGTGTGGTGGTCGGAAGATTCTGCAGGTAGAGTCACCCTGTTGCCTAGCACCATGGTACGTTCGTATACCCCCACTCTTCCAGTAGCACGAAAGCTTCGCCCATCGCCAGTGGTTCTGAGCATGGAACTTTATTCAAGAAATCAATAAAAGAGCACTGTTGTTTTATGTTTTCTGCTGCTGTCCTGGACTCGCCCTGGTTGTGTCACTGAACTAATAAAGCTATAGAATACAACCAATGAACAAGATGAGAAAACTGGCCTCCAGTCTGTTAAACAAAAGAAATTCGCAAAAAACACGGAATAGTCTGGAGGCTCTGTGATGAACATGGCTTGCGTCGACATGCAGTGCTATATATGTCCCTGTCATAATTGTGGTTGTACCGCAACAAAGAGCACTTAGCCAATACTGTCTACTGCTTCTAGCAGTGAACATATACGATTAGAAATGTATGTATACAGAGGTTCAACATGATCGGCTGGATGACATCAACCCTGTTGCTCCTCCTGATCTGATTTTCTGGTTCCCCATTTTTCAGCGTTCACACCTTTCTTGTCATGTGTAAGATGGGAAGCCTGTTGTTTCACCCTCCCTAGCTTTATTTTTTGACCGCCACCTTCAAATCGCAACGATCCGATCATGCGATATTCTCGCCAATAACGCGTAGTAACTGTGCTTCCCTGCCCGTGCCGGTTGACAGGTTAGCATGTCTACATCGGTTATGCTTACCCCATGACAGTGTTCCCTTTTCATAGCTCTCTTGTTCCAACAGCCCCCGCCAGTCATACTTTCATACTGACTGTACCATTATGATCATGCCTAACAGTATGCCACCCACAAGCTGGGAAAAACATTATTTATTATTATTATTATTAGTAGTAGTAGTAGTAGTAGTAATAAATCTCAGGGGCTACGTTCAGTTTGAGGCACCTAGGGATAAAACATATCCCCAGATCTCTGGCGTGTGTATTAGTCTACATTAGGGACTGATTTCTTCGTACCTGCAAAACAGCCCATTAGTATGAGCGCACATTTAATGACGGATTCAGAAACCAGCCAATTCTACCGGTTTGTTAAGTGTGGCTGATCTGGTAAAGCTAACAAGCGCCCACATCCTCTGCTTAAATTTGGAGGGAAACTCTTCACGCGTCCTAGTTAAGGCAAACGCTGGTCACCGGTCTTCTACCGTCACTTATAACTGAACCTGGAAAGCAACACTCTCATCGGCAAGCGACTGCTCTGCATGCACAGCACGCGGTCTAACCAAAGTGGATTCTAACACTGCAAGCTCTCTTCGATGGATGTTTACGTTACACAGTCAAACCTTATGCATGCATTCAGAAAACCGTCATAATCCGTTTCAATTGTGCTAGCACCCTAACATACCGCGTGGTTGCACTTGTAACGATGCCGATCCTTTGAGGTGCACCCCAAATTTCTCTGGAAACTTAGTTTGAATCAAGAGCACTTTTACATATAAAGTTTAGGCATTTGACTGTATTAATTCTTAACCTGAAAATCCCCCCGAGAAGTCGCAGTTTTGTTAAATTTGATTCAGTATAGTAAAGGTACATTTCGAGCGCGGAAGATATATTGGTAATGGCTGCAGGGGCTCAACCTATTGTCTCCGCAACTACGTCCTCTTTTCCGTGGGAACTAGGAATGAAGCGGCCATTCGTGACCTATGTGGGTGAAGGCTATTTGTTGTAGCATGTGTCCCACCAATTTGTTTGCGGCTGGTAATTTTGGTTGATATATTATGGTAGCGCCACAAGTGGATATCATAAAGGGGTCACCAGCACTTTGGAGTTCTGGCACAAGTTCAGCGGACAGGCCCACACATGAACATCTTGGATGAGCCAGTTGATTTGGTCAGGTCAGTTTAGATTGAAGCGGAACTCGGGAAAACTCGGGATCAGCACGTACAAGGGATACTCTTGAGTCAATCGAGGGCACAGGTTAGGTCATTGCTCTACCATGGACTCAAAATAGGATGGGGTCAAAAGGCTTGTTAGAGGTCTCAATTAAGGCTGCGGCCAGAAATATCAGGTAGCCAGGGGTTGTTAGTATTTGTAACTATCCAAATTCGAAATGGACACCCTGCCTCCAGGTGTAGATACTATTGGACTATTGAAACAGGCGTGACGATTGGTGAGTATGAGGGAGGTATATCAGCAAAGTAGTGCGTTACTAAAATCATGGCCACTTGTGTCGTCCATGAAGTGAGACGAGAATGGCGTTTCCCGAAGCCATAGATCAAACACAACTGCCGTCGTAGCTAGCTCACTTGATCGTTTCTTGAGCTGGAAGGTATTCGTGACTGCGGTCATAGTGCATCTGAGCATGATGGTGCAAAATGCGGGTTAGAAATCCACCGCATGTAGTTGTAAAAAAGGTTCAAGAGGTGAGGGAGGAATCTGCGGAGGAAGGCAACTTACCAGTCAAAGGCTATAGTGATATATCGTCCGGGGATATCAATGGCTTTCTGATGTTACTTCCTAGCAAATAGGTGCTAACATCCTGGTAGTTGTGTCAGTAAAGAGGAACTGGTGGTTGGAATGATATAGGGACAATAGGTTGGAGAAAAACGTGAGGTGCATGGTTGTTTCCGTGATTGAAAATTAGAGCGGCATTAGAGCGAATTGGAGATGATAGAGGCACTTCAACAGGATTTGCGAGAGACACCAAATCACAGGTCTTTTGTGAGGCTTTGTTGCCTCATGGGACGGCACTTTCCTCAGCTATTCTTCAGAAGGGAATTACTGTTCAGCCGTTATCATTACCATCACCCACACTCAGGGCAAGGTTAGGCCTTTGGCATGTGCGCTCCACAAGCGCACATGTTTTCTTAACCGCAGTAAGTTGATAAAAAGGTAGTAAGCACGTATATCTTTGTAATGTACTACTAATAAGGTTGCTGAAAATCCATCGACAGCCCACGACCGGTTTCGCCCTTATTGGGGCTCGCCAGGTAGGCGCAGTGCACGGGTTTCCGTCAACCTTACGCTTTACTTGAAACCAAATTGCACGAAATTAGCGAGTATAAACTCATTTGCAAACTAATTTGGGTCTTTCGAGAGTTTCACCCGGAACACAGCTGAACCTCTCATTTGTGATGTTTTCAGGCAGAAAAGTAGTCTCAGAGGGATAAATGGATAAAAATGTGATTTGGACATCTTACGCATATCTCGATAAGTTTAACTGTTAAGCTTCAAAACTGTTTTTGGTTTTTTTGATGGTAGATCTCAGTTTCATATGAAAGTGGCCAACAATCGTGTATGATTGCCACATCTCAGACAGACTACCGTTGGATGTATGCATCTTTTGAAACGAGATCTATGAGGATATCCAAGGTGCGATTGCGCATACATAAAACTTGCACTGTCTGACTATTATGTTGTGAAATCCCTCCACTGATGTCTTGTTCGGAAAAATGTCAAATAAATGAAATAAACGGTTGTCTTAACGTGAACATCATACACACTCCTGAGCGGTCTGCTTTTTCCCAAGTTTTCCTCTTAATAGTCAAAATAAAACTTTTGTGAGTATTAGTCGCAGTTTCTTCCACAAGCTAAAGGCAACTGCGCAAAGCGGAAATACAAGCCGGCACTCATCGACCAGTATTGATCCAAAACAGCTCATATTCATAACCATACCGTCGGACCTTCGTCGGCATGAGCACTGTCGCTCTTGGCACTCGGAAATGTGCACGACCAACGTGAAACGTCACTTTCCGATTGACACAATTTACCAAGCTTCCTGGGCGTGCTGATTCGAATTCCGAGCTGTTTGATTCGCTCCGATCTGTGAGTGTCACAGGCTGATCATGTAGTGTGCATGCATCTATGTGACGGTATGTATGTCATCATAGTTGCACACAAAACATGCACTGAGAGAACCAGAGAGCATCCAACTGGTCAACACGAAATCACAATGTAACACACGGGCGTGAGTTACTCACAGCCTGAGAACATCATAAAAGAGAGGTTCAGCTGAGTTCCAGGTGAGTCTCTCGAAAGAACCAAGTTAGTTTGCAAATGAGTGTATATTCGCTAATTTCGTGCAATTTGGTTTCAAGTAGAACTTATGGTTGACGGAAACCCGTGGACTTCGCCTACCCGATGAGCCCCAAGAAGGCGAAACCGGTCGTGGGCTGTCGATGGATTTTCAGCAACCTTATTAGTAGTACATTACAAAGATACACATGCAATCGCGATATTTCGAATATCGTAGGGACTGGAACGTGAGGCGGCTAGGTGCAGCACATTCAGTTGCCTGAGAACATCATAAACGGCAGATTCAGCTGGGTTCAAGGTGAGTCCCTCGAAAGAACCAAATTAGTTTGTAAATGAGTGTATATTCGCTAAGGTAGTAAGCATGTTTTGAGGAGAGTAACTGTCAGTCATGAAGTCGTTAGCTCCTTTTGTGGAAGAGGTCGTGGGATGGACGAAAATGGTACCAAAAATTCGCCTAATATTAAGGCTGGTTAGCGACTGAAAATATAAATCAGGTGGGGCAAGTTTTTATAGATAGTCAAAGTCCATTGAACTGATGGATTATGGGCTGTCAGGGCAAATCGGCCGCCTGGTTAACAACTGAGAGATTAGGAAAATTTAGCCGATGTATGTATTTTGACGTGGGCTGAGCAATGTTTGTTCCAAAGGCATCAAAATGGGGTAATCCTTGCAGTTTTTAGTTGTATATTTAGCATGATCAGAGACAAATGGTATCCGGAGTTGCTCACATATTCCATTCACGTATTAAGATAGTTTTAAGGATATGGTGTTACTAGAAATTGGCGGCGAAAATTTCGGCATGAACGAAGATAAACCCGTACCTCAGATATGTAAAATATCTCAAGGGTAGCCTGAAGGACCGAGCTGCTTCGAACGGGTTTTCGTATTTCGGGTTTGGAAGCTGCCTTTGCTACAACCCAATACTAAGGATCACAAAAGATTCAATTACAAACGCAAGCATCGGCGCCGATTTGGGGCGTCCAAGAGCAGTTTCCTTATATGACGATAGCGCTACTGCGAAAGTGTGCGTTGATGACAATTTGTGATGGTGACTACTGAACCGTTGTCTCCATTAGGGTAGAGGATATTAGTGTCGGTAATCAGAGGCGGGGGAACGTTTAACGCTCTAAAGGGGCAGATCTGACGCCGAGTACCTGTCCAATCACCAGATGTTCGATACGGTTGCATGAAGTCCATATCACTTGATCGTACTATTTCCTTGCATACACCCGTCTTCAGCTTCAACTCCACTGGGTTCAGTACCAGTGTGCACATGGACCATCCACTATGAGCACTGTGACTAAACGTGCAAGATCATCGCCCTTATAGAAGTAAGACATTCACTGAAACTGGTTTACTTGAAAGGAACGAAGAGACCACCCATTATTTTGTCCAACTCCGTTCATAAATAAATATCCTAAGAATGATTGTTTTTTATAATTTTCAAGCGCGTTCATGCCAGAACGACTAAACACACGGGTATGAAGTGACCTCTGTGATCTTCGGGATTGTCTGTCATGCATGGTTGAGACCTCATACCCAGCCTAACTCGCAGATATTGACACAATAGTTACCATAGGTAACCGAGGTAAGTGACAACGCGTACGGTTATGAGAACGAAGGGCATTGTTAACCGTTGCGTTGGGTTATCATGCATAGTTGATACCTTATAAGCATCGACCCGTATAGACACGGTCCTAGTGGTCGCTATAAGCGGACAAGACAAAAGATGACGCATACAGTTGTGAGCATGAAGGGCTGTCATTGGCCATTGGATTAGGCTATAATTTTTGGTTGAGGCGATCAACGTTGCACAAAGAGACGGGCCTATTAGTTGAGATAAGTAGCCACCTTTAGCGAAGGCTGGTGCAGCTATCATGATGAAGGCCGACGATGTCGGGCTTCGTGACGTGACCCAGACAAGTGACATAGTGCATTCTGGTAGGAAAGGTATTTTGTCGGGATGTTGTTAATTCGCATGCAGGTATCCCAGAACACAGCATTATCCGGTGATTAGTTGCGCACAACTGCTATTAGGAATAATCCACAGGGATCTATACCCGCATCGGATCAACACGACGTATCAAGTTATTCTTGCTTATAAGTATGAATGTAATAGAACTTCCCAAAAACACTGTTGTACCGTAGTTTGCTGGACAAACTCAACTTATTTGCGTGGTCTGACGAGTGTAAACCATACGAACGCTATTCAACTGACCACATAGGCGAGCTTTACATTGCACAACATGCAGATATTACCTTCCACTTGAACAACACCACGAAAAGCCAAAACATGCTAATAACTGGTTTCGTGGCTTACGTCGAAAACTGGTAACGAGATGCGAATCGGCGGTGGTCAGCGACCTTGAAACAAAATAAAGTGAGTAGCATAGCACTGAACGGTGAAACTGAATAAGGCTAAGTCCCCATGAAATTGGGAACTTCGGGAACGCATGGTTTATGAAAAATTAATTTGTATTTACTTCTGGTGAGCGGCACTGAATATAGGCAACACTGGCAGCGAATTAAGGTTTGACCGTAAGACCCGGTTAGATTGAATGTGCGGACCGCCCGTCTGTTTTGGGTGATTGACGTCTATCCGTCATCGTGAAAAAATTCACTTTGAAATAACTGGGCTATTATAGAGTGGAGATGGGATAGAATTACACTATTAAGATTTCGAAAAGTTTTCGACGCAGTAAACCATTGACTTTTGCTGCTGAATCACGTTCACTTCCTGGTCGCCCACAAAGTCTCGCGATCAATCGAGGTTTTTCATAGGATGAACATATGGGTTGTAGTAGAAGGGAGCAGGTCTATTAGGACAGGTATATCCTGGCATCACTGTAGTTGCAACTGTATGGGGCATCAATACTTGCGCAGCTTTCGGACCGATCGATTACGTAGCGCTCATTCTGACTCGTTATAACTGACCGAGTTGAAGCTAACGGTACAATCATAGTCTGTAAAAGATGTCTGAGAAGAACGCGCGGTACGGTCTGGGTACGGTCTATATTTAACCGGTAACTGCGGGATAGAAAAGTGAAGCGATTGGTCCCTCGTTTGCGCCGCACGAGTTTGAAGGCTTTAAATTGTGGCCCAGGGCTACAAAAGGATACAATAGGAGTTACCTATTTAAAACCGATAGTAGGTGTACTTTCTTGGGGATTAAAACCGCATGTACTTCCGGATTTCTTAAAAATGAATTCATCTGGATATATCCAGATATATTGACACAGATTCTTTATAAAGAATCTGCGTCAATATCCGTCAAGTATGCGAGAAGGCCTTACAGCGGTTTAGGAATAAAGCCTCAGAATTGCTTTAAGTTAACTGAAAACCCGAAGGACTACGAGAAAATCTGTTTGATCGGGAGACGAGATCAGAGCAACGACGTCGTACGACGGGATCGATTAATTATTAACTTGAAACTAAGTGCAGTGTCAAGCTGCCGCGGCTAAGACAAACGCGAAGCTATTTCAATTCCGCATGGCAGTATCTTCTGAAAACTACTTCCTGGTTCCAACTTAAGATGATATGGCAAGACGTCACTTAGAATACTACCCACCTGCCTAGAAACAGTGGCTATAAATACGTTGCCTCTCTGAAGAATGTCGGGCGAAACACCGCAAAGTGGTTGTGGAAGTGCAGGAACGTGGACTACGGAAGTTCCACGGAATAGCTCCACAGTTCTTATCCGAGTGGTTTCGCCTACGTGGTGACCTGGTGGAGATTTTCAAGGGTTTCCGAGATCTGACAGATCTCAGTCTTTCTCTATGGTGCTAGCACACTTGAGACCCGTTAGTATCGAGGGTGTTGGTCTAAGACTTCAGCTGTAGCACCCTTCCGGTGCTTAGCTGCCATTCCACCCGAAGGAAGCACGAGGGCTGGGATACTGCCAGGTCGCCCAAGCCTAGACAGGGGAAGTCGAGAGGCGGAGGTCGGTTTCGAACCACTGATTTTCTGGTCAGTAAATTCGCGCTCTAACCACTTGGGCCATCTTGTCTAAGCTGCGTAATGAGAGATCTCGTCTTTGCGCTTCTACTTTTTATAGCCTACCATAAACTGCTAGGTCGAGATACATCCAGTAGTATCACTTACAGTTGAGGATGATTTCAAGCAGCCTTGATGCTTACTGGCCTGAGGTCCCCCGAGATGCATTTTGATACCGGAGGGTGGTTTGCCATAAACACATTCCATGTCTGCCTTACCGTCGGGCTGATACGGCGATCATCATCATTGACAGCAATCCACCAGTAATACATACTGGTGCTTAGCTATCACACAGCCATTAAGAATGAATGGCTCAGTAAAGGGTGAAAAAACGGAAGATTATGGACTTATTGCGAAGAAGCTTTAAGTTCTAAAGGAAGACGGCCAAGTACAAGGCGCTTATACCTTTGGACAGCAATAAAGTAAGCGCATCTGAGCACCATCTCGGAGTAGAGCGCTATCAGTGTAATATACCCAGCGCGCTTTGCGAATTTCACGCGATTCAATCCCCGCGCACAACGACAGGCAAATTTTAACATACAGAAAATGACAGCATGCGTGCCACTGGGATCGGTTGCGCGCCATGCCCTACAGGGTTTCCAACCATTTACGATCAGGATCACTTGGACCCCAGGCAAGAAGGCGCGAAGATCTCACAGCACTCAGTCTTACAATAGCCGTCTTCTTTTCATAGCACACCCCCCGCCAACAATCGATCAGGACAGAAAACAATGTTTTTATTCAGTGGATGGTAGATTGTTATACGTAACACATGCCCCAACCACCTCAACGCTGCAAGTTTAACTGGCTGCTCGAGGGAATTGGAGTCATTACCAAGTGCCCGCTTATGCGCCACCTCGTGGATCCATCCTACTCGTTCTATGCTACGGATACACCGGTGATGAGACACTTGAAGGCGTCTCAGGTCCACGGATTGGCGGGGCCAGATCCCACAACTGCTCTTACAGCTGCCTTGTATACGCTATCCTCTGGCTCTATTGACGCCATTTGGAGCGATTTCGTGAACGCTGCTCGCACCTTGATTGTTAGCGCATTAGTTTTATCTGTTACAGTGCAGTCACAGCTTATGCAGTTGCAAGGATACCGGAGCCGACCAACAAACCCAAGCTCTTCATTCTGAACTTTCAGAGTAGCACAAGGGGACGGGTAATTTTGACGTAAGACTTTGCATTTTGAAGGTGCAAAGTGCATGCCTAGACGTGAGACTGGTTCCGATATTCTAGTTTAAGTACTTTGCACCGACCGTGTTGTCCGTACACTCCAATTCCGTTAACTTTCTTCAAACTTGATTGCTGTGTCTGAATTCACAGTCCCTTGAAGTGTGCATCCATGCTGATATCACTGAAAAAACTGTACAAGAAGGAAGAGGAGATAAGCCGGACGAAATCCAGGAATTGTCAGGAAACTTTTCGATATTTCATGGTACACCCTAACCCGACCGAAGTTATAACAATAAAGGGCACGAAGAAATTTTACGAACTTCAGGGGCATCTCTCCCTGATCAAAAGAATATTAAGGAGAGCGTATCCATAGATATTTTCGAAGGCTACTTTAAAGTCGAGGAAGACCACGATTGTTTGTCGGTGGTCTAAGTGGCCCTGATCAAGCACGTGACGTTATGTAAAGATATGAACGGTACACTCTATTCCAGGCCAAAATCCTAGTTGGTACCCTTGGAATTTCGTCTCATGATACAAGGGAAGCCAGCAGCCGTGTTATTACTACGAGACTTATACCCCTATGGTTAGAGCAGTCGGTTTGTGCACCTTTTCTGGACACAGGCACGCCCAAAGAATGCGCCAAACGCCCTGGGACAACTACCTGTTCCCAGATAATTGCAAACAACCTATTCAAAGCAGAACACAAAGATTCTGTCTCATCTTGGAACGGTGCTAGAGGAAGCGCGTCTGGTCCAGTAACCCGACTTCAAGGCATGTTAATACTTCATCAAATGTGGGGTATCGAAACTACACTCACAGACGGTGACTCAAACTAAGCTTGTCGAATGAAAGATAGGTGCAGTGGCCGAAGACCAACTAAATTGCTGTAAAAGATTCTTCCCAGTGATCTAGACATAGGGGGCTAGATGGCTCTGTGATTAGAGCGCGAATTTACTGACCGAAAGTTCCATGGGTCTAACCCGACCTCTGCTTCTCAACTTCTCCTTTCTAGGCTTGGGCAACCTGGCAGTATCCCAGCCCTCGTGCTCCCTTCTGGCGACATGGCAGCTAGGCGCCGAAAGGGTGCTACAGCTGAATGATGATCTACACATCGGTCTTTTAGGCCCTTTTTTCTAATCAGCTGGAACAGCTTCTGTGCACTCCCAGCTGTATTGACCTCTTCCATTTCTTGGACTCTTTGGTCCTACAATGTTTACGCAGGCTACGTTCGAGTTGTCCAATCGTTCGTCTAACAGAAATATTGTATGGAATGTGCCAGTACTTTCTGCACATTGCATTGTAAAAGCATGATCAGGTCAAACAAATACCGCTTATCTTGTTGGTTTTGTATCCAGAGAGCTGTGTCCGTCGGTTGATCAATGAAAAAGATCCGATTAGTAGTCTATTCTGCAGAGATGACTCAGTGGTTAGAGTGCGAATCTACTGACCGGAAGGCCCATGATTCGAACCACCTTCTCTCTCCCTATCTAGACCTGAGCAACCTAGCAGTATCCCACCACACGTGCTTCCTTTGGGTGGCATGGCAGTTGGGCTCCAAAAGGGTTCTGCAGATGAGCGATTTTTTCTATTCTCCAGTCTACGGCTCTTATCATGTTGCTTGTTGATTCCTCTCTGGCGCTGTGCATGCTACACTAAGAGAGTAAAAGTAAAACAAATTTGGTTGGTCTGTATGGGTTGAATAAAACCGGCCTCTACCATCTTTGTCAAACAGAATTAAAGATCAAGAGCGGCACATTGTTTTGATCTACAAGACAGTGAATTAGATGAGATTAGTCCTGCACGGCAGATCTGATGCGTCTGACGAAAACTTGGCTAGTAGATGATGTTGTTGATTCGGAAATCGCTCTGGTTGACTCCCACTGTTATAGCTACGGTCGGAAAGGAGTGCCGAAATTCTGTTGCATATTGGTACTTCACTTCAGAACATATTTCGCACCGAAACCATGCCAGACGTTGTTGCTGAAATGGTAGACAAACTAAGACCTCACCGGAGGACCAACTTTGTGTTCTGCGTTTTCTACTCCAGCCTCCGGAATGGGTACATGGCTTAGACCATTATGTTTAAGAAACTCATCAGCTGTACCATGTCATAATGGACGTTTTCGTTATGCGCACTATTCAGTGGGGTCAACTGAGTGGTATACCATACCTGACCAGCGGGGAAATCGTGTTCCTTTAAGTGGGAGAATTCAGGGGTGTGCAGCCTGCTGACCGGTCCATTTTGATGGTACTGGTCCGGTGGTCTTCTTCCCTAAATCTCTTTTCTACGGATTCGCACGAGAACCCTATGTATATCGAAGTCTTTGGCATCATTCGCACACCCGAGGCTGGTTGTCCCACTGCATATAGCTGTTCGCCCAAAGATTTTTGACGCCACTGATTGTTTGCCTTCTTCAAATGTTACACAAAATTTTGACCCATGAGTCCGACCGGGTAAACGTTATACTCCGTCAGGTACAAGAAAACTTCATCTGTAGTACTATTTTGGTGCTTAACTACCATGCCATCCGAAGGAAGCACGAGGACTGGGATACTGCCAGGTTGTCCAAGCCTAGACAAGTGCAGTGAGGATGCGGGGATTGGATTCGAACTACGGATCTTCCAGTCAGTAAGTTCGCGCGTTAACTACTGAAGCATCTCGAGCTCTGGTGAGGATAGGCGAAAAATTCTGAAATGATTGTAGTACTCGCAGAGCACATTGTCTGATCGAGGTCATTTTGTACTCGTGGTCCCGAAACCCCCCCACGTGCCACGCTGTTGGATAAAGACAAAGTCACTAGCCTTTTTGCCTCGGTCATGGAGGATTCCGTCCAATGGAATGAAGCAAACATAGTGTTTTTATGAAGGAATCTACTCACAAGGTTGCTGAAAACTCTTCGATAGCCCACGATCGGTTTCGCCCTTTTTGGGCCTCATTAGGCAGGCTCAGTCCCTGAGTTTCCGTGAACTTTATGTTCTACTTGAATCCAAATTGGACTGATTTCGACAAATGCACTCACACATTTTAAAACGAGAGATTCGCTTGAGTCTCCCATGAAAACCAGATTGATTTGCAAATGAGTATATTTGTCGAACGTTGTGTACTTTTTCAAAAGGTTGTTGATTGGGCTCCTGCTGTACTATGGCCTGTAGCGTCACTTATTCTGCGTCGCTCTGTGATGGCATGCAAGACTTTGCTTCATTTAGTGGGATTCCCACCTGACCATACATTGATGCTTCAGCCTCCTGTCCTTGGTCAGAGCAAAAATTAAATACAAACCTGCCCGCTGAGCCCTAAGAAGTGTGGAACAGATCGCGGGCTTTCGAGGGGTTTTCCGCAACCTTACTGGTGGTGTGTCCCATCAAGTGCAAGCCTTGGATAGGTTGACTATTCTATCTTATCCTTCGGCATGCAGTCCACGTCTACAAATTATGACATCATGCCACTGCACGTGTGGTTATTGAACATGCATTTTAGTGGAGAGTGGGACGTAAGGTTGCGGAGCATTTTACTTGACATGGACGCTACCGTACCAGATGTGTCAGTTAATGTAATTTTAAGGGTCTCTTGACGTTCTTTGGTTTGTCCCACCTATAGTGACAAAACGGCATAAAATTGAGCTCCAAGAGTGGCGTGTTTCAGACTGTTTTGTTGTCTGTGAGATAACAGTGTCCTCCGAAATCGGCGGATATGAGACGTCTTTGTGCCTTTGGCGAGTGATATCTCAGAACGCTTGCAAAGGTCCGCAACGAAAAAAGACGCTCGGTTATTCCACCTGGATTTCAGTTGAAATGCTGTGATAAGCTGTGGTCACCAAGTGAGTTGCGCATGGAAAGCCGCAGTCCACTGAAAATCGCTTTTTTCTTGTTTGGTTCAGAGCGGTTTGAACGAAGAGGAGCTCTTCCAGGGTGAGTTCTCAGGTCAATCTACCTGGTTTCCTGAAGGTCCTGTGATGTGTGCCAACAGCTTATTTTCGACTTCGATCGAGTGTTTTGCGGAGCGAATTAATCCATGGAGCTACTTCCAAGAGGCTATATTGCTTCCACCTGGGGGGTTCGCTATTTTCTCCTTGCGGAGGTTTTCTCATCTAGATGAGCGAGCCAAAAAAGTCGTCCAGTTCTGACACGAGATAAGCAGTCCACTGGTTGTCCATTTCCAGGAAGGAGCTGGCTAAACCTGATCCTCAATCATCAGTAACAAGTATTCCGATCTGAATTCACTGGATGATATCGTCTGGATCAAGTACTTCAAAATCTTCGTTCGGTTACCTTTCAGATTTCAGTTTCCTTTACGAAGGATATAGGTGAGCCAGTGAATCACTGGAGATGGCTTTTGCCAAGTAGTCGCACGTTATTCCATAGACGTCCCAACATTGCACTTCTTTTCAACCACCGGTGTACCCACAGAGCTCCTTATTGTGTTATCCCGGCGGCAAATGTGACCAATAGGCGAGCAAGGACCCTAAAGATCGAAGCTGTACTGCAAGTTGGAACGTCCGTACTGGCCTTGATATCGGCAGCCAAGGTTTTTGCTACTCAATGCTTTATGATTCTTTTAAACAGGGCCAGAGTTCCGAGCATGGAGATTCTATTGCCGGATTCCTTGGAAAAGCCTTTGTCCTGAGCATTTATGCCGATAGAGCTCATCATTTTGGGGTCAACGTCCTCGTTGCTTGAGACACTTAGATTCAAAGGCTCACCGGTTAATGATACGGTAATCGGCCTCTGACAACTTTGCAAAATATAACTTATAGGAACCACAGGAAGAATCTGCCAGTGGAACTCTGTGTCTCAACCCTTCGCTGATTGATATGAAGTATCATGGGATTTGGTGGATCTTGAAATGAGAAGTTCAGATGCACGCAGCGCGAACAAAAAGTATCTTAGGTGTATTTATGAAATACGGATCGAGCAAGTCTCACTGGAGGAATTTTGTGTCTGGTTTGCTTTAATGCGTATCCTATACTATGTTCATGCTCTTTAAACTTGACATTGAGCGGGACCCAACTACTTAAGGTGCTTAAACTAAGAAATTGCAGCTCAGTACTGTTTTCTCTTCAAAATATACACAATTTTTGTATACTTTTTTACTAATGATATGCCCGCTTATTTTCAGTCCATTTTAGGCTGGTGGTCTGGCATGGAAAGTCCGGATGTTGCTACTCCTGTAAAGCTTCATGTAAATGGGGACGACATTGGTGTCACCACACCTTCTGGTGGTTTGATTTTCAATCCATTTCACAGAGAATTTCTCAGCCGAGTGGGACAAATGACATTTAGCCCCGGAGTGTTTGCTTACAATCAAAGCCCGATTACGAAAGATGGTTCACGAAGGAGTCTACCATTTATGTTGTCCCCGGACACACAAGGATTACTTTTTCCAGCTGAAATTGACGAGAACCCGGTCCTACAGCAGAAACTTCAGGAGCAATTGGACACCCAGGTTAAATTGTCCATACGCTTTGCTATTCTGATGAGATTTGTCTTGTATATTGTTTCATGCTTTGCTTATTGGGATTCATTTCATTTCGATGAACTGCTATTTGACAACAGTCCCCGTAGGGATAACTAAGAATCGGAGACCCTCCGTAAAGGTGAGGAAGACAATAAGATGTTGGATAAAAGAACCCTCAGACATTTGGGATACATGAATCGAGAAGGCTGGAACAGGTACTAATTAATCCGTGAATTGCGCAACTGTTGACCACAGAAAATTGGCGAAGTTTAGCGAGTAGTTTTTTATTGATTATTTCCATGCGGTATCGGAGAATTCGGGCCTGATATGAATTACCGGAGTGGTAGAGGGAGCTAGAACTGGGGAAATGATTTTGGAATTTGAACGGATGAGGCGATTTTGCAACAACGTTCGCCGTTTCATTCGTGTTAGAATAAAGAAAAAAAGCTATCTTCTGACTTCAGCGAAGTACTTGAAAGTGACAGGTCAATGAACGGGAAGTAATAAGGCGCATAAGTTAAGTTCAGGTAGATGAAAGTTATAGGAATTGCACTTAGGATTGTGCTGGAAGCAGTAGGGAGGGGAGAAATGGGAGCGTGTTTGGTCAGACAAACCCCACTGGAGAATGTGCAGCAAGTCGGTGTTTAATATTCTGACGGTTCGCATGCGCTGACCATAAGTCTGAATGGGGACAGACCATCAGGAACAATGGGGAGAGCAGCATCGCTTGAAAAGGTTTGGATTCAACGGACGAGAATAAGTGATTTAGGAATCGAAAGAAAGGTTCGGGAGGTTAATTGGAGCCCTAGGAGACTCCTGAGTTGATGCCATGAAACCGATAAACAATAACGTCAGTGAAATGGGCTCTTCAGAGCGTGTACCATCATTTAGGTTGTGAAAAGGCGGACGCAGTTGGCGCCAGGCGCGCAGTTTCGTGACAGAAACTTATGATACGATATTGCCCTTTGGAAGAGGGTGTCTCACGTCCTCTTAGTACAGAAATCTTTTTCTGCTACGTTCCCACATCCATCTTCTCTATGTCTTCACCGGGGCGTTTTTACATGGCTGTATGAAGCTCAGTTTACCTGACACGTTCGTATATTTCATGGTCTGGACTCACACTGAGTGTCTGCTAGCACTATACAAACCTGGCTGAAATTTTTAATAATAACCGTTTTGTTGCTGGATTCTCGTGTTTTTCCCTACTCACATGTGGCTTAAAGGTTTTTCTCTCGACTTTGTCGAAATAACCCAAAATCCATGAATTCTTGGTTATGGACTACTTTACATAAGATTGATACATTCTAGAAAATAATGTACAGCGCTGAATGGGCTGCAGCTAGTCATGTTGGAATGGGAAATCTTGCCGCTGTTGTAAGGACGGTATCTCGCTCCTTATGATGTGGTGCAGACTTACCTCAGTATTTACTACTCAAATGCTGCTGTAGATGTTGGTGTTAACTAGCTTCACATGTTTTGCAGTAAGGAAAAAATTACACGTTAGAGGCAAAGTTGTATGAGATAACCACGAGTTTTCAGTGTCCCGTGCACAAATTATGCTCCAGCACAATCGGTAGGCACTCCGGCAATGGGTTGCACTAGTTGTTCCATTATCGGAGCATACTTCTTTTAAATATTTTGATAATGAACCCATCATTTACTTTTTCAGTGTGACGACAATGTTCAAGACACGATTCATAGCTTCTTTAAAACCCACTTGATTGCTCCAAGTCCCGATACAGCTGACCAGATAAGCATGGAGCGTAAGTCGTGTCTTTTTTTGGGTTCGCACGTTTCTTTTGATTAGGTGGTGGCTCAGTTATGTATCTTAGTATTTTTCAGTTTACCCTACTATTAATCCGTTCATCCTCTCTTCGTGGTTGTGTAAGTGTGATATCTGCGATTCGCTGCTTCAAACCTACACTTCACATAGACCAGACATTTGTTTTTGTAAAAACCCGCCCCATTCCTATCTCCAATTCATAAACAGCTGCACCTTCGCTATTCAGCTGGTCGAGTTATGAATTAAGGGAAGCCAGAAGTTATCAGCCAATTTCGGATAGAACTGTTTGCTTCGGTTTCTTCATCCGTTTACCCTTTTCTGGTATGTAGACATCGGCTATTACCATCCGAACACTCCGGGTCGGCCCAGTACGTTTGGATAGTTGTGTCCATCCACAAATTGGGTAGAACTCGACAAAGTCCTCAAAAGTAGTAATTTTTGAGAAGGCAAACGTATAATGCATTCGAGTTACCTGATTGACTGATTATTTTGTACTGACTGTGTTCTGTAAGCTCCTGTGACCCTTTTGAGGTCCACATCTATGTTAGACAGCACCTGTTAACTTTAATATTTGGTCTAAGTGAATAAAGTGAGGTGTGAACCCTAAAGAGTGTGGCGCTCGTCACCGATTCGAATATGCGCTGTTCACAGAATCTCTGTCGCGTTCGTTCACTGTTGGTTTGCCTTAGACTTGTAGGGATGTGATGAGCGGGAATTTATTTGAGCCTGAATACTATATCTCTCGGACATTTTTTGGCACATTGCTCCCTTTCTCTGACGCGATCTTATGTCTGTGCAAAGAAACTGCCAATGTAAATCTATTTTTACCATCCTCTTACGACCCCTCCCCCGAATACGATCGATATTACCTGTGTTATAGTCTGCGTGAAGCTTTGCCAACTTTTGGAGATATTACTGAATTCGAACGCTATTCAAGGTGGATGTTTAAATTCCTAACAAGCTATGGAACCGTTTACAGATGGCTTGGTGGTTAGAACGCGAATTTACTGATAGGAAGGTCCGTGGTTCGAACCCGACCTCTGCTTCTCGGCTTTCCCTGTCTAGATTTGGGCAAACTGGCAGTATCCCAGCCCTCGTGCTTCTTTCGGGTTACATGGCAGCTAGGCACCGAAAGGACGTTACAGCTAAACGATCATTTTTTTAAAAAAAATCACGCTTTGTTCATTCAAGTTTTGATTTTAAGTTCTACCTTCCTTTTTCGCTCGTATTCTCAGATGTTCGATGCTTTCTCCCAAGAACTTCATCAATGATACCTGCAAGTGAGTCGAATATTTACTCCAGTCATTCTTATATACGCGTTTTGGGCTACTGGAATTATACCAACCTATTGAGTCTCGTTTCAGCCACTTGTGTGATAGACGTTTTGGTTAAACGGTAATAAGGCATTCCTCTCGCTTTCGGTCATTTACTGAAGACATGACAGGTTGAAGACAGTACTAGAAAAACATTCAAGATCACTGATAGGGTAATGGTCATCCTGAGATTATTGCCAAGTTAGACATGCTTTGAGTCAATACATGTTGTCTCAATTTAATCGGCATCGCTTCGCTGTCTGCTAGAATTCGGGACGTTTAAATGCACAACAGAACTTTGTATGACTGACCAAAAGGTAGGTGTACAGTCATCCGCTGGGAATGCATTGCTCTTACTAAATGGGCTTGACCAGGCTACATTCAAATGTCATTTTCTATCGTACATATCGGTTTATTTGAAAATTCCAGATTTACCGACCAGAAAAGTGGTATTTTTGTTGATCATTAGGCAAAAGAACACGCTTCTATGGTTAGCTTTGCCGATAAATTACATATGCTTTTTTCGACTTAATTTCGAATGAACGTTTATCCAGCTGCATGGATGTTCGAGGTTAATCACAACGTTAAGAAGACTGTCCCAATTCCTTTTCTGGTGGAAATAGACTTTTTTTTCGACATTGTGACTTCAATCCTGGTTTCCTTGTGATTTTCTTTCAGTAACGCCGAAAGGAAAGAAGAAAAGTTCTTGTCCACAAGATCCCAATCCCATCCTCTTATCTGAAGGTGTGTTTTTACTTACTTAACCTCCGTCATGTGTAACCGGGCACTGCAGTTAAGCGCTGCCCGTCCGGTCTTCAAACACCCCGTGTCTGGGTTTCCTTCCATCGGTGCTCCACCATTCACCGAACCCTGTGCTTCCGTTAGTCGGCCACTGTCGTGTAGGCTGAAAGCCAGTAGTAGGTTATCTAAGTTGCTTAACATACAAAATTGTATCATACTAGACTACGGTCCATCATGCGNTCCACCATTCACCGAACCCTGTGCGTCCGTTAGTCGGCCACTGTCGTGTAGGCTGAAAGCCAGTAGTAGGTTATCTAAGTTGCTTAACATACAAAATTGTATCATACTAGACTACGGTCCATCATGCGCGTCTCTTCGTTTTTCTTCATCGCATGCCTCCTTGTCATGCTACCCAACTTCGGTTTTGCATCTAACTTCAGATCACCGCAAGACTTACGGTGCTCCGATTACCAAGCTTGGTAGATAAATGAAAATCTAACTGACAACTTTGGACCACCAATATTTTGCAACTACGTGCGACCGATGCACGAACTTCTGATGTAACGAGAAGGCTGTTGAAAAATGCCTGGTGTGCTTAGACCTCTCTTGTTCGCTACTTTTCTGGGACCTACCGACGTTATCTAATAGTACCATCATATTTAATAAGCATCTGTGGCTAGCACGCAAATAGGTTGTCCTTGCTAAACGGGACTTAATAAGGGGCTACAATTTTCCGGCCGATAATATATCTATGTAAATTCCTTGTAACCTTCTCGGACATGCTCGTTCTTGAGAAATACGTGACAAAGTCCCAAAGGAGAAAGTTCGGGAGGACCTTATTCCCTTGTCTGACAGAATACAAGCAAATCGTTCCTACAGCGCGTACTTTGACCGTTACTCTGCACGACAAAAAAGATATAAGGGAACAGCCTCAGTAAAGAATCACCTGCTTCTCTCATTAGTAAGATAAAATAGGTTTGTGCTTGGTGTCCATAAGTGTCGGATGTGCTGAATCTCATTTGTTCTATGTTCGGTACTGTATGGTTACCGTTCTCCAAACCCGAAAATCCTATCATATAGTAAGTTGATCCAAAAACAAGGGACGATTGTCTAGACTGATCTTACATAGTTTTTATTTCACCCACACTGCTCGCCTCCGGATTTGCTGCATACGTAAGCTAATCCGGCTACGGACGTGAACCTGTCGCTGACCGGTCATCATTATTGTCCATAGCACAACCGTGATTTATTCAAAAGCCTTATTGTGAGGAAAAGAATAACAGTGGATAGAGAACGGACTTAGTGCTAGCCTAACACGATTATTTCGAGATGCCTGCACCACCGGATACTCATTCAGACCCTCTTGGCAGAAACTGACAACAACAATATCATTAACATCAATTACCGACCATATCTTGCAGCGTCCGCAACCAGGCGCAGTACGGATCAGTGAGCCCCCTCCTAGAAGGTGGGTCGCACAGATAGTATCAAAACTTTTCTTAAGCACTATGCCTCTCTGCTAGGTCAAAGTTGGCTACCTCTCTGCTTTTGCCACTCCGAGTCGGGCTCGGAAAACAGCAATCTTTCTGCCAGCGACTATTTGGTATGCGTAATACATGGCCTAACCACCACAACTTGTGGCGCTGATCGGCCATTCAGTTCTGGTCGTTTGCTTCTAGGAAAATGTCCACAGGCTATCAAAATTTGAGACAATGGAGCGTGGATAGCTGGACGAACTAACTTACAGTATTTGACAGTCTGTCGGACATTCTGAAGCCCAATTTGAGTTTCGAGATCAACACCTGCGTGACGCTCGATTTACACCACTTCACGAGGTCTACCTTTCCTTCCTCGATGTACTTTGCAAGCAGGGCATCAAACTAGGTTGCTATTTTCAAAAATCTATTCAAGCTGAGAATTGTGTTTTTCTTTTTTTATCAGCAAAGGAATCCTCCCTAAGAAGCCTAGCGTACGGAAAGGAGAGTTTCAGGACTGAGGCTATTCTCTTTTCAGAGGAGTACGTTTTAACGTTATCTATGTTGACGCCATCGCAAGCCTCACGACGATATAAAAGGCACAACCACTTGGTAGGTAGCCACGTTGTCCGACAGTGACGGTAAAAGCAACACAAAGTTAGTAAAGATATACTCAGGATAACAAAGTCGGTGAGTTTGGCTACCTTTCAGGTAGACTAAAATTCCCCGGGGCAATGCTCACCAAGGTCGACGTGGAGTCTCTTCGAGCACAGTCTTACTTAAATGAACATGATACCTTAAACTGGATAGGCTATTCACAACAGTATCACGTTCTCTTTCGCAACCTTTTATCTTCTTTTGGTGCTTGTCTGTTGCCTTTTCTTTCTCATTTCACAGCATGACTGGAACGCCACGTCACGCCCTTGCACACTGATGGTGTTACAACAACGTTTAGTGATAAATTTCCCGTCCATTTCTGGTTCACATTTTATCAATACTGGCTTCTGTAGCTAATCGGAAAGCCCTTGTTGTTTCCAGTGGTTCTGTAGGCTAGCTAGAGCGAAGGTCTAATCTTCTTCGGACATTTTTCTTCTGCTCAACTGCCATCTTCACAGGATCATTTTTTCTTTCTATCTTCAAGTTGCCATACAAACCGCTGTGTCCATGCCTCCGGATTTCGATTTTGAAGGTGTATTGCGGTCTGCCTTGAAGGACGTCAATTTGAATCAATGTACTTCACCATCCAAGCCAAATGAAAGTTTATCAGAACAGGACTACGGTACAAGATCATCTGTGCAGCCGTCTCTATCGGCTTGCACGGTCCAGCGTCCAACTGATGATGATTCAAATAGCCAGTTTTTCCTGTGTTCATCCTGTCGGAAACCCCATAAAATATCGCAACACTATAGTCGACGCAGTTTGTTTTCAGAGTCCTCGATTCCGGACGATAGTAGGTATGTCGAATTTTACTGCATTTCACTGTAAATCCTTGAGCGTCTTTGTAAGTGGGAGTTGATCTGTGGCTAAAAATAGTTTGAACTCGGCTGTACACCCTCTACTTAGGCATGCGCACATAGTAGACATAGGGCGAGATGGCTCAAGTGGTTAGAGTGTGAATTTACTGACCGTACGGTCCGTGGTTCGAACCCGACCTCTGCCTCTCGACTTCCCCTGTCTAGGCTTGGGCAGCCTGGCAGTATCCTAGCCCTCATGCTTCCTTTGGATAGCATGGCAGCTAGGCACCGGAAGGGTGTTACAGCTGAATGATTTTTTTTAATAGTGGACATAAACAAAACGCTACATCATTTCATGGGGTAGATCCCTACCTGAATCGTTTTTTCTTCAGAATTCGAACCGTCTATCCAACAGATTTATCGGTAACTTTCGTGTTGGACAACTACACTTGAACTGATGTGAAAATAACCGGTCAGGTTTCCTGGTTTGTATGGTTTCCTTTTGAACCATTAGGGCGGATGAGCACAAATAAGCCAACTGTTTAGCTATGCTGCATCGAATGGTAAGCTATTCCCAACAGATCCCTTCTCTTCATCGGGATATGATGCTGTTGACCATAGAATGATTGATGATGTATATGATGAGATGTGGCGGTGCCCCCAGGACGTGTTGCATTCTTCTGGATCTTCCAAATTGTGTCACATAGCTCCGGGGACGAAGCAACGACATGTCTAGAATTACCTCATCATGAGGAGGTTTTTCCTGCAACAAGGTCAGCAGATTGGTGTACGAAGTATATGATGGTTGCCGACAGCCATGCATCCCGGGCCGCAACTAGAGAAACTTCGTGCCCACATTCCCACGTTACTTCATTATTGGGAGCCAATCGCGTTGCCGATCATACTTCGTTGGTGCCTGAGATATTCTCTTATCTGATTCGTCCTCCGCGAGAAATTCATTGTAAGTTGACTGCCTGATATCCGAAACGATTTTCTCCTCAACATTGGCTGATTCATTAGACACCAGCGCACTGACCAAACCACAGTTTACGCGTAACCGAATGTGGTGCTACTCGCGAGCTGCAAACCCGAGGGAAGAAGGTCGGAAAGCAAACACGCAGAGGCCTATTGAGAACTCACAATCATCCTATTCTTGACAACCAAAAGACAGGAAGCAAAGTGTTCACCAGAAAGAGACCATGGGTTTCTAAATAGCCATTATCGTTTTCATGGTATAAGACACGTTTTCACGTTTGCTGGTTCTCATTGAGACTGCACCAGCTAAAACAAACGCCCGTTCATAACGAATTAGGTGACGGAAGTTGGCGACCGTTTAACAGGTTCGTAACGTTGTGCTAGTGCGCGTGAAGAGTTGAATATCTGAGGCACTCACTCAAGACGAAATGGAAAGTTCTGTCCCATCTTCAGACAGGCCACTGAAAACATTAGGCTTCAAACAGCTGTAAGGAAACAGTTAAGGAAGCATTTTTGAATCTCATGAAAGTGTTTCCGCGAGTATGGAGCGTCGCATCGCTATTTTTATTACGTGGGATGGTTTATGCCACACAGAACTCGAGGCCCGCGGACTCACAGTGCTCTTCGAAACAACCAGCGACTTTCTTTTGAAGCGTTCGACGGATTGTTACTTTGTCTTCTACCCATATGTTGTTGGACGAGACTTGATACCGCACTCCTATACGTCAGTACATATCACTGAGTTCGGTCCCTGGAACGATGATCGCGTAGCTCAATGAGCCAAAATGAATCTTATCACGGTCTCTCTTCTAACGCAAGTCTCTAATGCAAACCACCTTCATTTTAGACTTAGGTTCTACACGTTTACACAGGTCGTCAGTGTAGACACTGATGATACAGGAGTCCTTAGAGCTAGCTAGTATACTTAGGACAGGGCCGCAAATGTGGCTCGTGAAATCTCGAATAGTTAAGGGGCTTCTTCAAGTTCGCTAAAAATAAATACGTGACAGCAATGATGACAGAAGCAAGGCTTGAGTGGGGAGTCAAAATCGTAGTGTAAACTAGTCTTATATCACGTCGAGTATGACTGGACTGTATAATAGAACTAACCAGTTCAGTTCCTCTAATCTTTGTTTTTCCAATCAAGATAATCCTCATTAAAGATAAATCAAGTTCCTTCCATCCTTAGGAGGATGGGTGATTTTCGTTGAGGGGTTGTCATCATCATCGTCATCATCAAAGACAGCAACATCATTGTTGCCACTGATGCTTCACTGCCGTAAAACCGTAAGGTTTGTCTAGTTATATATATATATATATATATATATATATATATATATATTAAAAGCCCTACA
>NW_008751684.1:1358022-1359058 GCF_000715545.1 Opisthorchis viverrini | reverse complement strand
ACCCAAATAGGCTAGACAGGCACTGACTGAGGAATCCACCGCCATCCTTGAAGAGAGCAGGTGGAAGGTCGTCAGGACCAGCAGCACGATGGCGCTTGAGTAGAGAAATGCATTCGGACACTTCTGAGACTGAAGGCGGCTCTATATTTACGGTCCACCTTTCTGTTGAAGGCCGGGTTTCTGGATTGGGGTTAGCAGGTGGCCAGCTGAATTGTTGTTCGAAGTACTGTGCCCAGCGATCCAAACGTTCTGCTTTGCTGCATATCAGGGAGCCATTTTGGTCCCTGATTGTGTCACTGACAAGAGGTTTCCGAGGACCAGTCGAACGAATCAAGTGAAACAATTTGCGCAAGTTTCCAGCATTCTTCGCATCTTCCATTTCTTCGACCCTCTGGGTCCACCAAGGTTCTCGGTCTGCGCCGACACTCAGATTCACCTGGCGTCGGATGATGCGCCGGGTGGAGTTGTGGTGGCGACCAGGTGGGATCTGTCACCGGATCTCCAGCTAAGACACGGTCCTACCAGAGATCCAATGCTTGGATGAGGTTGGCTGGGTTGTACCACAAGCAGACGCTCCTGCTTTTCCCGGTGGCGGTTTATGTCCGACACCGTATCGTCCGGCAGGCATTCGAGGAGCTGGTTTTGATAGTTTCGTTTGACTTCCGGGTCCACTAGCTTCTCAATTGCTAACTGAGGTGTACGCGTTTTGCGTATACCTGAAAATCGCAATGAAAAACAGCGGCGTACAAGTGCATGGTCGAAGTCCACGCTGGTGTTCCAAAAGGAGCGGGAGGCGGTGATTGACCCTCGCCACCGATAACTGACGGCGATGTCGTCTATTTGGATTCGGCGCTGGTTTGATGGTGGGCACCACGTTGTCAGGCGATTTCCGCTGTTCCGGAAATTCGTACTGCAAAGGAACAGCCTGTGATCGGCACACATCTGAAGTAACTGGTCTCCGTTGTCTGCGCATCTCGTGTCCAAACCAAGACGACCACCCAATCGGGCCTCAGCAGCGCTTAGTCTACCTACCTGG
>NW_008751684.1:1340314-1357526 GCF_000715545.1 Opisthorchis viverrini | reverse complement strand
TGTTCAAAGTATTCAGCCCACCGGTCAAGGCGTTCCCCCTTATTAGAGATGGTCGTTCCATTCTGATGTTTGATGCTTTCACTCACAGGTGGTTTCCGGGGACCGGTCGCACGGATCAACTGAAATAATCTCCGGGCATTACCGGCTTTCTGTATGCAGCAAGTAAGGCGACCCGGCTGATGGTACCACGCGACGGCCGATGTGGCATGAGAATATTGTTAGTTGTGTAGGGCATGGTTGTACGAGGGCTGGGATACTGCCAGGGCGCCCACACCTAGACAGGAGGACGATTAGGGTCCTCAACCAAAGCCTTTGGCTCAAAAGCCTAACCGCAAGGCAGCGGTGTTTGGCGGGAAATGCAAATGCATTACCATTTCTACGGAACAAGTCGCCATACATGTTCCAACCCCCAACCTGGAGGGCCAGGAGACAGTGTTCGTCGGAGCTCTACCCATGGACCATCTTGGTATGAGAGACTGTGAGCATCGTGCGGACACTCCCCAGTATAGCTCAATGGGTCGCCGAGGTACACAAACCGCCACACCACGGTAAGGTCTCTTCTCTTCGTGGCGGAGGGGTTGTATTTATTTCATAGTGTTATGGGGGGTAGAGGAAAATACTGAAAGTACCAAGGTTCAAGCTTCGGTACATAAATTGAAATCTCATCAAGATGTCTGAATTGGAGAACGTTATGTGGAGTCGTCCTGTCTCAGTTGACGCATCCTATTCTTCTCGCTTTACTTAGTTTCTCGTCTTTCTATTGAAAAGTTTGTTCAAAAGGAACTGTTTAGTAAACGCGATTTCACGGCTTACACAAAGTTGACTGGATGCCCGTACCTACGAGAACATAACTGACCTTTCCATACAGTGACCAACTCAATTGTGCGAAAACCATTAGGTTTAATTTCTCAATTAGAGTTGTGCTCAATATCGTATTGTATTCCCAACGAACCATTATTACCACAAATCGATTGAACTTTACTCGGAGGTCAAAGTCCGTGAAAGATCACAATGCTAGAAAGTAGCCAGATGCACACCCCCACTTTTCACGTGTTTACGAGGATTCGAAAAGTATGAAGCCGTGTGCTTGGACTGTGTACAAACGGAGTGGTCAGAACTGACCAGTCTACCTCTTTTGCCCGTATCCATAGATGCTACTCAGCGAGATCTTGTGACTCTGTGGTTAGGAGTTCGTCTTCTTCACTTACAAGAAGAGCGCAATTCTGACCGACTGAGAGGGTGAGCACTCTTATGGGGGCCAGTGTTTGGCGATTAACTATCATAAGAGCCCACGTTTTCTTTTATCTAGATTGAGTCATAAAATATCCACTAGAGACATTTGTTTTGGATAGTTGAATTTTCATTGCTGCTGAGTCATATGAGTGGTTTGCATGGCGAACTGTGGTAAAAACAACTAACTTTTTTCGCCCAGTACTCGTTTTGATGGAGAATTCACAAGTCAACGCACTCTGGTACCCAAGGAATCATTGGCGAATCGACCGGTACGTTCCACCTATATGTCAAGCAGTGCTATTGAGGCGGAAGATAGTTCGAGCGATGGGGAAGAGAATCAAGATATCGTATCTCTTACGGACGAACGGGGATTACCTCATTCTGACCTCATTAACTTTGGTGGACGCTTAGAGAAGACCATGTCTTGCAGCCTTGAAGACGTCCATGGATTGGAAGTATCCTGCGATCGACGTTCTGTTGAATGTGAGTGATTCACCTTTTTACTGTCCTACCGGTGTGGTTTTCTTCATACATATGGTAAAAACGGTAATAATCTCATTGATAGAAGACTATTAGTGCTCCATAAATATACAAGCTAGTACAGAAGCTTCATAAAACTACCGAAATCGTCATGTAGGGTGGTGCATGTTCAGCTCACAATCTCGACTGCAGAAACCACAGGGATTTTTCTTCTCTTACCAAACTTTGTTTCACCTTTCCGATATTTAGGGAATTGTGTTGAGCGTAAAGAGAAATCGAATTTGAGTTCTGCCGCGCCACTGAATGAGTAGGAACTCCTCCAGCGAGGAGGGCAATAAGTGTGTGTATATATTGGTGGAGCGTTGTCCCAGTTTGCTCAAAACCACTGTGCTCATTCGTGCCCAACCGACGAATGTTGTTAGTGATTGGTTGCTTTCGAGGTTTTAGTTTTGGACTTGAACTGGCGAAGTTAGTGTAACCTACACCGAAAAGCTGAGAAGAATCATGCGAATTTTTCTTGTTATTGATGGTAGTCGGTTGTGCATATCCCGTGAGCCCGTTAGGTCATAAGTGAACTACCACTGTGTGGCTTGCACAGGTGCAAGCAACTACTTAACCTTTCTGAAGTATCTTTACTGAATGGAAAACGCGACTTTCGAATTCTTTTAGCCGAACTGATGTCCTCCTGCCAGTCTACTATCGTTGCTTTTGAGGGGTAAAAGAATCACGAGCTTTTATTACGCTTTTTGTTTGAAATTGCTTGCAGTCGCTCACAAAACCAGTGAACAATTGCTTTGTCTTTTTTGGTGCTGAGTAGCACTGTGTCCCATGAGCTCTATGCAGCAAGGACTAATATACTTGTGATAATTTGTGTTTGTTACGGTGATAACAATATAATAATCGTTCAGCCGTAACGCCCTTCCGATGTCTAGCTGACACGCTACCCGAAGGAAGCACGAGGACAGATACTACCAGGTCACTCCAGCCCGAACAGGAGCTGTCGTGATGTCGGGGTTGCGTTCAAACCACAGACACTCCGGTCGATAAGTTCACGCCGAAACCGGCGAGCTGTGTCGAACGTGTTGCGGTCATGATTGGGGATCCTTGATGTGAATACTTTTGAGCGGAATGGAAACTGACGGAGAAAATAACTTGAAATGTGCTTGTTTGTCATCTTGCAATTAATTTTTGTCTGTCAGACTTCCCCTTCGCAAATCTGGTGTGACTCGCCATTCTAGGTTCCTGTTTCCATAAAATTAACGAAGTCTGTCGCCGACAATCATGTACTGGTTACTCTCGAACGCTGCAGTGATAATATGGCTTTCGCCTGCTGGCCTGTTCGGCGAACCTCTGTTCTCCTAATATAGACCCGTTTGGTAAATCCGAAGCTTACTTGCTTACTCATATCAGTTGACTTCTCGGACTCCTATTCACAGTTGCTCTGTGGGTATCTTTGAGTTTGGGAACTGTAGGTGGCTTGATCAGGAGAGGGTCAGTGTGGCAATCCTTCTGAAGAGTATTCAATTACGCGACTGATACGCACCAGACCGTATGGCTTCATCCTGTACTCTAAGTGCGAGTCGGTCACATTCCTGGTCAGCCACCTGCACCCAATGGTATAGTCTTCAATCACCAACCGGAAGGTCGTGGATTGAGTTCTCCTTTGAGCGAGGAGTTCATTGTTGTAGGTTCACAACAAGGATGTCACAGCTGCACAATTGGTCTCGTTTTTCTGGACCGAACTATCTTTAATGGTGCGCTATAATTGCATTCGAAGTTAGGGTGGTTTCTAGGTTCGAATCAAACCATGTGAGTTCCTGTCATTGTGTTTACTGATTCATTTTTCCCCCCTTCCCCTCTCTTCCACATAGCTTTACCGTCGACTCCATCTTCAACCCATTTCCTTCGTCGCTATAAAGGTGGTGGAGTAGCCCCGTGTGAGCCAACATGTGAAACTAACCTTACTGTCTCCATGACTTCGGACTATTCCGGTCGCCGGTGTTTATTTGTCCCCAGTCCATTCAGTGCTCACCGAGAGGGTGCTCTATTCTGTGTGGACAGTCCTCATCTTTCACCAATTTTACCAGCGAGTCGTTCTGATTCCCCACAACCTCCGCATGCCTTCGATGAACAGCCCGACAATCTGGTTTCTCCAGGATTTGGTTGGAACCCGATTCGCCGATTATCCTGACCGAAGTTTTCCCAGTTCGTGAAATGTTTTAATTGATCTCGAATGACAATATATGGAGTCGTAAATTTGCATTTTCTAGCGATATGGAGAACATTTTAATCAACTTCTGTTCCTATAACACATTCCCCGCTCTGGCACATATGTTGACCATTCAAATATTGGCTCTGCATGTGAGAATTCTTGAGCACTTATGAGCACATTTGACCTATTAGGTGATGTGATTTTTTATGGTGATTTCACATGAGTCACACTCCGCAATCGAGGGGGCTGTAGTGTATTTTTATACCACCGCATGCTTACTGCATTGATTGAGATCTGTGCGGATCTCTGTTTGTCTCAAATGCACAACTGATTCACTAGTCAAACGTGTGTACGATCTATGTATACATTTGTATGGCTTTTTTTCCTGCAAATACACCCCTTAGGGTTACAGTGACCAACCTCTTTTTGAGGACTGTTTTCCTTCTGTTTAACCAGATGATTTGGAAGGTGTTGTAATTATGGGGGTACGATACGAGTGAATCCCAAATTACTTGACTTTATTTCACCCGCTGCCAAATCTTTGTAGTACTCCGTCATCTGGGGGGGTCTGCGGATCCCGAAATGTTCCCCTTGGGAATGACCAATCAGAACCATATCCCATACTTCTTTGCTCCGGAACTAATGTTTGTATCTGGGTAATTTTTGAAAGTTTCCCTGAAGACAGCACAGAATTTTTCATTCCATCCGAAGCGAATGCCTTTTTGTATCCGTAATCCACACAACCATCTCGACATGCTGCACCTATATCACCTTGATCAAACCCAGTATCTGTGGTCCCAAGAACTAGTGTTTTTCTAGCTAAGCGTGTATGAAAACGGCTGAGAACGATAAATTGTCACCAATATGTAAGTAAGCGTTCAGCTGTAGCACCCTTCCGGTGCCTAGCTGCCATACCACCCGAAAGAAGCACGAGGGCTGGGATACTGCCAGGTTGCCCAAGCCTAGACAGGGGAAGTCGAGTGGCGGAGGTCGGATTCGAACCACTGATCTTCCGGTCAGTAAATTCGCGCTCTAACCACTTGGGCCATCTCGCCCCACCACCAATATATAATCTCACATAACGACGAAAACAATTCTTAATACTTGAGACTCATTCGTTGTCATCTTACTCCTTAGTTGCACTATCTCCGCTCAACGGGCAAACAGTGTTGTCCGTGTGTCTGAGGATAAGTTGTCGCCTATTTCATGTCAAGACCAGTCAGATTGACATGACCGTTTAGTGTACCTGCTATGTTTATGGTATAAATCCATCGAATTTATGGTAGACCAATATATATATATATAAGTAGTGCAGGTCATTTCCGTTATGGTATTTCTACTTGAGAAGTGAATCTCCTTTTTCGGTTCTCGGGAAAGGTTGCAACTGAAAAACACTATGCTCCAAAGATTGCCTCGGTAGCGCTGTTAACTGTTGGGAAGACTGGGTCTAGTTTGGTCGAATATTTCATCCCTGGCTTGACTTGAGTCTTGTCCGTGTAAAACAAAAACAGCTCATACTAGCTGTAGTGTTTCCTCGTAGCAGGGAATAATCGAACTTGCGGGTTCATTGCATCCGGACGTTCTGAGCAGCTTTAGTGTGCGTGCAGTCAAGTAGTTCGTCTCTGGGTATGCAATAAAATCCCTCAGCAAGAGAATTTCTAACTTCTCCAAAGGTCCACACCGTGAGCATCACAATAATTAAGGTATTTCTACCTTGGACAAGGCAAATGATCAGAATTTCTCTGTCTAATTGCAGTTTTTTTTCTTGTCGAATATCACCTGTCATTCTTTCGAACTCATGCACTCGTAGATATATTTTTGGAATGCTGGTGGAGTGTTGTATGTTGGACACCGTGGCTGATGGTGCGCAGCCGGCTGAACACCAGCTACTCTTCAAGTCGGTTTGTTTTTATTTTGGGTCACATAGAATCTGACCGTCAGTTGAGCCCCATTGTGATGTGATTGCTTTTTGAGACCTGTGATGCACACTATCTTGAGTTTGGGAAGCTTGTTTACAAAGGGAATTCGCACTGCGTCAAATCCAGCCAGTATGTGGTGAGTCATTGAGGGATCTGACAATGAACAAATGGATACGAGAAATCCTTTCAAATTTGTCAGTCACTACACTTATGCGAGACTGCTACAAATGGAAGCTGTAAGGAGACGTCTTCTTTGGATGGTACTCGAGTTACTAAGGTCATCGCGAAGCAAACAGAGTCATTAAATTTCAGATTTACTACCTAGACAGTATCAAATCAAAAGTAGATACAAAAACCTTAATACAGAGACCTACAGTTGGTCGCCATTCGTAGCATGATTCCGTTGTGGAAAGCTCCCGGGTTGGTACGTGAAATTGGATATCGTTTTCACAACCGGCACTTGCTGGCTGGCACGGTTTAAACCCCGATATAACATATGGCCTATATGCCAAAGCGCATGAGGCACTTACTGTAATGACCTCGTGGAAAAGGGCCACAATAAGCTCAAAGGAACCCTTACAGCATGAAATTTGCTACTTAGGCGAAACGTTACCATTTACTTTGAGTGGATAAAGTTGTCGCCTGTCGAAGCGATACTTGTAATCGGGAAGCGTTATCCGGGGTCTTCCTCGCTAAGTTGACTTGGTGCACTACCATCGGGAGAAAACCTTTATCACTAGGCAACCGAATGCTCCTAACCGACGTCGGTATCTCAAATGGAATAGTGGGTATATGCCTCAAAAAAGCCTGAATCACAACGGCACTCTTTGACACTTGGCTTGGAAGACCAATCGACATGATGGCCGCAGAATTTGCTAGAATCACATTCCCCTTCCTACTATTATGATGCTCATTCAGTTTCTTCAAATTTCAATACTGTCATTGTAAAGCTCTTCATGGTCCATCACAGGATTCATCACTGCTTTATTTGCGTCATTGAGTGGCGGACGTCCCAAGATCAGTGCTATCCACGTGACCAGCACTGGTCATTGTTTCACGCGTTTAGCATCTGATCACGTGGAGCATTTGGGCAGTCATTAATCGAATGTGGCATTCAAAACATCACATTGGCCTTGAATATGGCCCGAGTAACTGGCGGTACCGTTCAACAGCAAGCATGTCTGAAAGAACAAATCGAGAGGGAGGAGGGAGCTGCTTTGAGATTTTTTGTTCAGAATATGGACAAACTGTCACTCCCTTCCGGTGCTTCTGCCGTACTCAGAAAGAAGTTGGAACAAACGAAGATCGATGCGGCACGGTGTGATCGAATGGTGGAGGAGGCAGCTAAAAGAATGGAGGAGCGGAAAAAGCTTGCTATGGAAAAAGAAAAGGAACGTATAATGAGGCCAGTAACTTCTGAGTATCTGTCCAGCAAACTGGATATGCGACCAGCATCTCCACCAACAAAAGCTCTACTCTATGAGGGGATTTCTCATGACCGCCAAGGAAGGTAAATTTTCTTATTCTGTTCGGATGTCGCTAATAGCCCCCCGTTTATATCTTTGCCCCTTGAGAGCATTCAATAGGTATCGGGGACAGAAGTCAACAGATCAAACTACATTATTCATCAATGGAAACGCCTATCCCCTAGGCGGAGCAGACTCGAACTCTAAGACCCTTTTAGACTTCTATCCTGAATTCATTCTCTATAGCTTCTTCGCGTTCATAAGTACACCACTGACCAGTCGATACAGTTACTTCAGTGAGAGAGTGCTGTAACTCTCGTTGACCACTCTACTTAACGACCGACTGTATGACGAGTAAACGTGCATGGTCGGTCCTGCGTGTACCAATAACAACAAAATGCACCCCATTGTGCACCGGGTCATATCACGGGAGCAAATTTGGGCGATATTGTGGAGTGCTTACCGCCACAACTCGTCCGTTATGCAGTTAGCCCCCGGCCGCCTATCCGTAAGAAGCATATTTGTCTGTTGTGGGCCCACTTCTTCATTAGTTTAAAACTGGATAGCCGCATAACAGTACTGATGGTAATGAACTATTTGGAAGCCAAACACGTAAACTATCTGCGTCGCTATGATCTTGCCAGCAGAAGAATTATTTCTACGTTTGGTAGGTTGGTTGACATTCAAACATACCCATCGTGGTGACCTAATGTCATAAATTGCTTTCCGGGGTCCGTCACGGTTCATCTAGGGTTATTTAATCTCAATACAGACTCGGTATTTTCATTGTGGGATAATCGAAAAGGTCTTTTTCAGAATGTAATTTGCAGGTTCGACTGGTTGCAAACTTAGAACGGATGATTTGTGGATGCATACTTCGTGGTTCTGCAGCTAACTTGCCCGTTTGAAATATGTTTGTGGCTGATAACGTTTGGGAAAATCAAGGACCTCTATAGGACTTATCCGAATTTACGCTTTCAAGTCCAACCTGCTGTTTTCATGTACCAGATGTTTAGGCGAGGTGAAAATGGTGGGAGTAAACACAGTTGAATTTGAGGGATCAAATTAAGCTAATTCCAGCTAGCTGCACATGCTCCCATTTATCTGACCCCTGGGCTTCGCTGAGACTGATTAGGTGAACCCAATTTAATTAACCATAGCTTGACGCTACGAAATTTCCAAAATGCTCCTGTAGAATCACACATTTTAGAGATTTCAGTTATTTGCTCACAGGTCACGTCGTGCTGTGTGAATTGACCATCGTCATTGTGCGAAGTCTACTCATTAGCAGCTAAAAATCGTTGCACCAAAATGTGTACAGGGCGTCGAACACTCAAATCCATCAGTGTCTGGTGACTAGTTGCATGATGAATTTCAGTTTTTTTTCGGGATACCCCGCCGAAACTCTTATACTAGCTGCATGATGAATTTCAGTTTTTTTTCGGGATACCCCGCCGAAAACTCTTATTTACAATTTAACATCCAATTTCAAACATCCTTAGGTCCAAATTTTTAACACGCATTTACTTCGAAGCTTCCAGAGGGCGTGTGAAAATCCCCCCAACTGCAATGTTTCTGATGGCAAAAAGCATTCCTTAAAGTAGTCAAGCTGGTGACGCATATTCCTACTGCAGGGTGTCAGGAAAATATATAGATTTTAGTCTCGATTTTCTACTGGAGTTCAACCCCAAATTGAAATGAATGTTCTGGGACTTGTACTCAACAGCAGTGATTTAGATTATTAATGTTCATCAACAGTCCTGATAAGGGGCCTTGTCGTCTCCTAGCCATTATGATGTTTCACGTTTGTATATTGTGGACCTCCTGGTGGAAGGGGGCTGATACTGTAGCTTTGATGCAAAGACTCCCCTTCCAATCTTCTCAAGGAGGGCCCACTCTCACTGCTAGGTTTAGACATCAATTGCCTCTGATGCGTAGCTGTCCACACCTGTTTCACCATTTCATGGATGAACGGAATTGTAGCAGATATAGTCATTCTGAAACAGGTACAGGGTTTATAGCTGATGATATTGAGGGACATAAGAGGACTCAGAATTCGTATCTACACTGTCTACGTTGGATTACTCAGCTGGTGCTTCTTATCGTCCCCGGTCCATTAGCATTATTCTGTTTGTCCTGCATTATTGCTTGAAATATCTGGCAATGTGTCTTTTCCTACGTCTACACTCAAACGCTACAGTAGCGTTAATAACAAAAACCATCTAACTGACTTCACTCGATGACCGGTTGACACGCATTTCACGCATAGAAACTGTACCTTTGCAGGTGGTCAATTTTTAGTCTACGGTGAGTGGGGCTCCGATCGGTCGCATTGTTCACTGGCTGGTTTACATATTTGAGTAGTAAAAGACTTGTGTGTAACTTTCTTCCGTCTAATTTTATTCGCCCCTGAATTTCACAGGTATCAGTATCTGAAGAAGCGCTATCGAAAGGATCCTGAAGAAAAATTTCCTTTTCCCATGCCCATGTCCTGGGATTACGGATGGCGTCTGTCGGATGTTATCAAAAGCGACGAAGTCAAAAAGTCTCCCTACGGTCGAATTGCAATCGTTAAGAACACCTTTTTCAACCGTACTGGAGTTTCTTTCGGTGAACCAGCAGAACCAAAGCCCTGGTACAGTTGTTAAGAGTGAACAACACGTCAGCTTGCAGTGTACAGTCGTCCAACTTGATCACGCACAAACTTTGGTGCGTCTCCTCAATTGGAAGTCGTTTCCAAATCAGCTTCAATTCCAACCAACCCAGGATTAGGTTTGCTAAAGACACTTCGAATCTACGAGAACCTGATCTAACCCTGATGATCTCTCGATCAAGTTAGAAAAAGCTTATTATTTTTACGCTTGTATTTTTGTCTTAGGGCTGTCAGACCCACCAACCGTGTCGAGTTACCACTAGATAATGAGGCATCATGCAACCTATGAGCATCTGTGTGTCATCCGTGTGTTCTGAATTATTCAGTAAGTTCAGGTAATCCTTTTATCCTGGCATGATTATTCTCTAAAATCTAGGCCACAAAGGAGAGCTGAACGCAAGGGTAAGGGCATTTCTACTGGGGATTAGTTTTGGCTGCTATCTTCGATCACCTACGATAGTGAACCCAGTGGATCCGAGCTAAGTCAGTCATTGCCCCCATTACGGTTTGACCGGGTAGCTTACCAATGCAGTAGGGCTGACCGTGAAGACCCAAGCCGATAAGATTCCTGACCCAAGTGATCGCCAGTTCAAAGCTGATTCAGACTTAGTTGCCGAATGAATTGAAATTATCTGTGTGGTAAGTAAACCGAATACATAGGGCCGTTAAGACTCGTACACTAACTGGCAAACGATAAGTTGACGGCTGACATATCCAAAAAATTATTTAAAATTACTTTGGGCATACTCAGTTCGCACGCCCAGCCAAATATACTGTTCTCTTAACAGTATTCGGGCCAGATAGGTAACATTTGTGTTTTTTTCTGATTTGTGTAAGCGAAGTTCATACCTCAGGTACTTTCGGGGATATACAGCTATTGTCGACACAGCCTTCAGCCCTTCATGGGGGTAAGAGAACGTCGTATGAACCGAGTGCCGCATAAAAGACTGTCACCGTTCTACGAATATGCGCTCTAAAGACATCCCCACCACTAGTTTTTCACAAAGTACCGGCAATGCTTCTCCTACACTATTTTTTGTCGTCTTTTGGCAGAAAACCCGACAGACGTAAGCTCCTTAGCTCATTTCCCACCCTTTTAGGTCGAACAGGGGTAGGCCTAGCAGAGTCCGCCGTATCAGTCGGTGTAGTTTTAGTACTTTGACCCATCACCCTGTAGGTACACATAGACTGATGTGTGGGTGTGGGTTTATGCTTCAGTGATACGCGTCCTTGATTGTAGCGTCTAACCTTAGTCACAGAATTGGGTCTTTGTGTGCCATGCTCATCAATGTCATCCAGACAGTCCCGCTCTCATAACAGTGCAGTTAATCTGGCTAACCTACAGTTAAGAGGAGGGACTATAAAGTCAAGTTTCACTCTTATTAGAGCTTACAAACAGTGCACGCCTTTCACCAAGCCGGGATTTGGAATCCCGGTTGACATGTGAGACGATAGTATTGCTACCACTCCATGGGCTAGAGGGAAATTGTCATCACCATCATCCTACTTTGCCATTAGGCAATAAACGTACTTAAGCAGACGTTTTTTTAGTTTAGATGCCTTTTTTATTCCAGTGAGTTGGTAAACACAGTGTTTAATTTTCAAACTGTTTCCTCGGGAGACAGTACTCTGTAGTTTAGTTACGGTGAAAAAATCCCCGGCTTCTCCCTAACTTCCCCATGCTATCGTTGCAGAAGAGAGCTGAAGTTCGATCGTTGGATTACATTTTCCGCCAAGATGAAACTGATTACACTTTTTGCGGTCCCGCACACAACCGTACTATAAGCTCAAACACAAGCGCCTTTTTAATTCCAGTTAGTTTACTGGGTAGCGTGTTCAAATTCCCGCCTCAAGTAAAATCAAGTCAGATAAAAGGCTCAGTACGTCATGTTTTATTCTGGATGTTTATACGATCATTTCAGTTGTTTTTAAAAGTGTTTCGAATTTTAGGTAGATCCTTGGGTTTTGCGTCAGCCGTTCCAGCTGCAGCTTCTTCATCCCGTACTGGCTGTCTGTGAGCTCAGTCTAGTGGTTTGAGTTTCGGACATTCAGGATGCATAAAATTCCTGGGCATTATCATACCTTCTTGGCTTGCACTGAAATGTTAAATAACAGATCCAGGTCAGCACCATAAACGGCACGGCATTTATCACGCTCGGATAAACATGATGCATTGTCTTTACAGTGGTGAATGAACAAGTTTGTCTTAACGAGAAATGCTCTTCAGTTAGTCATGATTCCCCTTTCCCCAGATGATGTAGTGTGGTAGACTTCTGAATAATAAGAAAATCTTCATAAAGGATAGTATTCACAAGGTTGATGAAAACTCTTCGACATCCCACGAATGGTTTCGCCCTTCTTGGGGTGAGGTTCAGTTGAGTCTCCCGTGAAAACCAAATTTATTTGCAAATGAGTGTATTTGCCGAAAGCAATTTGTGTATGTGCAATTCATGCACAAGCAAATACTTTATTCTGAGAAATCCATTAGGGTACTTCTAACTGTGACAATAGAATCATAAACTATCTCAGTTTGGCTGATGGCCGAACCCATCTTGAAGTTGTCAGTCCACAAATGAAAATTCTCACAGCAACGTGACACATTCGAGGGATGCTTGAGATTTTTTATGGTTCTTACCTACACGACACAGCTGAGGATGAGTTGTCAACTTAATCGTCGCAGTCAGTTCAGGCTCCCCGCCACATTCTTACTACTCGTCGATTGTGGCTCATTAGAAGTGACACGATGCATACCCGCAAGAGCTGGTATCTTTGAACCTCATACCATTGAAAAAATGCAGTTCCACAAACGATGACTATGGTCTAGGACCTTATGCGTACCCTATGGCTATAAAGTCACTACGTGCACACCGTTTCAGATGAGATATTAATTTCCCACTCATTGCATTTTTCACTCAGTAAGTAGAATGGGCAAGTTAAGATCGTACATTTTGAGGGTCAATCTATTGGACGCTTTGGGTTTTACATTTCCGCCCAAAAGACTAAGCCTTGTTCCTCTAATTGTATTTTCTGGGGTGGGAAATTTACAGGGGTTGAAAAGAATGCAGTTGCTGATCCAACTCAATTCGTGAGTCCCGAAAATCCACTTTCCGTTCAAGTTACGAATAAGAGGTTAGATTTATTTAAATTTGATGAGCTATCAAGAACGGTGTGGCGTGCAGAAAGGTTAGAAAGCGCCCTAACTGACAAGGAAATGACGGACCAGAATATTTGGCACAAACGTGGTGCACCTAATGTAACAGGTTGATTACGTTACGGTAGTTTTGGGAACATCATATCCGGATGACAGTAAGAAGTAAATGATGCTTGACCGACCATCCATCTGTTCACTGAATGGTGGCAAATCTGCCTCTTAATAAATTTTACTCATGCCTCCAAGCCATTTTCCACCGGTGGTTTGCTGAAATGACGCGACGATTACTCAAATGTTGCGGTTACGCCTAACATTGCTCTATTACTAAAAGGGTAATTTACTGATTCTTCACATCAAATCCTCAAGCAGAATGGGGTGGGTCGTTTTTTCAGAGCATTACCATGATATTGTTACGCATAGTTGAAAAATTTAACGTGGTCTTGGTTGAATGCACGAATTCTGTGTATTTCACAATGACGGGGCCAATAAAGCCCGTTGTGAAGTTGGCTTGCATTCAGAGTTGAATCTGCAGCCAGAGTAGCTGGGTAAATATGTGATACAGGGTGATAAAGAAATGCATTTAGGGCAAATTGCATTCCGGAACATTCTGTGATCCAAGAACCAGAATGAATTTAGTACAAAGCGAATGAGATGACGACCTTGTTCTTGTTTGTTTGGCTCATATAGCAGGATTGCTGGATATGACTCTTCTTTTGTCAATCGAAAGCTAAACAGCGCATCGGTTGTGACACTATGCATAAGGTGAGTGGAATGCTGAACAACCCACTACCAGCTTCGCCATTCATGGGCCCAGCGATCTCATTAGTAGCACCGTGTGAAGGAAAATACTTCGAAATTCTAAATATTGTTTTAAGTGAAACATATAATCCGCACTTTCATATGCAGGATGTCATCAAGCAGAGATCTGACTGGTTTTTAGTTGGGTTTCCCAATAGAACCAGCACAGTTAGCAAACGAGTGTGTGGTCATACCATAAACAGCAGACCTCTATTTCTTTGAGCTGTAAACTACAATGTGATTTGGCTGAAAATAATTAGGCACCAAATCAGAGTTGTGCAATGTGAATTTCGTTGTAAATTATGTTGGTAATAATATGGAGGGATTTTGGAATTTTCTAGACTAAGATTGCGTCGTTCAAGTGGAGTTAATTAATTCAAAAACGAACATAAGCACCATTCACCTGTTTTGTCCCAATCAAGGTTCTTCCGAAGTGCGCATTTCCTGAACCTTCAGCGAGATCAAAGCTCGCGACCTCCACGTTAGTAGTTTAAGACTAAACTGCCCGGTCACAAGCGGACGGTCAGCAGTGTGATTAACTCATACTTAGATGGGACATAGCCCGGAATTCGCACAAAGTGAACACGTATTGACCATATCCTCCAGAGACCAAAAGTAATCAGTAAAATAGCTAGTAAAGTTCAGGATAATGGAAGCACGCACAAAATGCCATATTTTACAACCTACCAAAGTTCCCATGTTCCGATCCTATCAGATAGTTTTTTTATGGAGATTTAGCCTTCGACTGGTACCGAATAGAATTCCTGTCTGAATGTGTTTAATCCTAGTAGTGTTCAGTTGCCCCGTACACCCCAGTCTCCGGAACGTCATTCGAGACGTTCTCCGGGAAAATGTCAAATTCAGACTTAGAGGGATGATGCATGTTTGTAATTGCAACCACTTTGGCAATTCTTCTGGTAGACAATTCACTGACTGAACTAGAATACTGGTTTAATCGAGAGGTATTTTTGCTAACTGCCAAATCCTAGAGGGCCGAAATAAATGCTATGAACCAACGGAAAAACATTTTTATTAATGAGAAGTGCATTAACTCCAGACGCCGGTTTTTCCGTAAAAATGAACTTTTCACCTAATCTATGTTTTTTGTTTATTCAACTTCGCAGTAGAGAGCATGATGTGGAAGAATGTCGTTTATCTAAGTCACTCACAGCAAGACAGGTAGAGCAGCTTTGGTACTGAGAATCTTGTGGTATCTAGCGGTTTCACAGGACCAACCGACTGAGCTCCTCTCCAAGTCACGTTGAATGATAGTTTGTGGCTTTCATCACCTCATCGAGCACATGTTTAACTATCCCATAGGCATTCAGTGAGAAGAGGCGTTGCTCAGAAAAGGAGGATATTCTTCTATCAAGTCATCATTCTTCGGTTGACTTAAGACAACCAGTGTCCTCACAGCGAACGGTGGAAGCTTCTCGTCACTCATGCCTCCTCTCGGAAATGTGGTAATGTGGTCCTCGGATTTTTATATTGACCATTTGCTGTATGTATGACTTGTATACTTAACATCAATAGTCTTCGCCGGGCGTGTTTTGTAAGACAACTTGGTTTTGTAGGCGTTCAATACGTCTTGACATTTTATGCTTGACTAGGAAAGAAGATTTAATAAGCGTTTCCTGTGGTACACAAGAACTCGCAATCGTAATAACGTAATAATACCCCCCCCCACAGGCAGTCTGTATGAACTTAAGTCAAACAATATCGAAACCGTCATTTTGAAGCCTTTGTAGACGGTTGATTAAACGTTGTGACTAAATTTAGTGCGTTACTGGAGGCTGCCGTTTCCAAAACTGGTACCTTATTGTAATGTTCTCGCTTATTCCTGAAGCAGTCAGAAATAATTTGGCTGGCCTCTGCGTATTTCTGGTTAATATGGAGGCAATGTTTGTCCTCCGTGCAATCCGTTCTGAACGATATTCGTCAGCCCTTTTTTGTCATTACTTTCGTTCTGATCCGTTCCATGCACAGCACTCACCGGCTCAGCATCTGGGCTTCCATATCCCGCGTTTTAAAAAATTTTCGGCATTTTGAGCCATGGACATCTGGCCTTTGTCTTCCTTAAGGATCGGTTGCAAAGCATATCATGAATCCGTAGGCAGCACATCTGCCGGGTGACTAAAATGAGTTGTATAATTCATTGGCGGTGGGTTGTTTCCTGAAAATCATATTTTGAATCAGAGATCAGGGTTCATCAGGTTCTTGCCACCCAGTATTCGTTGGTCGACAGGCTGGGCGTCTTAAGGTCACCAGTGGTTTGTCTTCAGAGCTAGCTAGCATGTTGGCTGGATCACTGACAAGTATTCTCCGGCTTGCTGAAACGTGATAAGGCACCAGGATCGAACGGTCTGTATCCAGCCTTCCTCGAAGAAGGTGAAAACTCCCTGGTGATCAATTTGGCAAAGCTTGGTAGTGCTATATGGAACCAAGGGAGGTGGGATGGACCAAGTGGTTGGAGTGCGAGTTTACTGACCGGAAGGTCCGTGGTTCCAACCTACCACTGCCTTTCGACTTCCCCTGTCTAGGTTTGGGCAACCTGGCAGTATCCCAGCCCTCGTGCAACCTTCGGGTGGCATGGCAGCTAGGCACTGAAAGAGTGCTACAGCTGAACGATATCGTTTTTCGAAATGGAACCAATGGAAGGTGATTGCAGAAGGCGGCATGTCGACAGTTATCCCTATCTTCAAAAAGGGTATGCGAATGCTGTGTGAAAATCACAGTGGCACCAGCCTGGTAGCTGTTTCATCGAAGGTCCCCTCTGGTCTCATGCTTCGAAGGTTGGTCGCATACAGGAAAAAGCAGATCCGTGAAAACTAAGCTGGGTTCCGTCCTGCAAGAGGTTGCATTGATCATATCTTCACCCTCCGACAGATTCTGGAACAGCGACATTGCTTCCAGCAACCAAAAATGATTGTGTTTCTTTATCTAAAAGCTGACTTTGACTCTGGACCGTTAGACACTATGGCAGTGCTTGTGGAGCAAAGATGTTCCCCATAAATTCTTGACCCTCCCTAAGGTGCTGTACGCCAACTCCCGGTGCCATGTGAGGGTCTACGGGGAGCTCTATTCTGAGTTTACCATATCAAGCGGTGTCAGACGGGGCTTTGATCTCTCACCTTTCCACTTCAAAATTGTTGTTGTAATAACCGCGTACTTGTCGTACAGTGGTTGTGCCTGCCACAGTTTCGCTCACCGATGATTGGGGGGGGGTGTAGGTAGCTGCGCGTTGCACGCGCGAGCTGGTAAATTGGTGCATAAATCTAGCACTGCCAGTGGGTTGTCAAG
>NW_008751684.1:1260211-1340287 GCF_000715545.1 Opisthorchis viverrini | reverse complement strand
TGCGGGGGGGGGGGGGGAGGTAGGTAGCTGCGCGTTGCACGCGCGAGCTGGTAAATTGGTGCATAAATCTAGCACTGCCAGTGGGTTGTCAAGCGGGGGGGGGTGGAAAAGGAGCTATGCATTGAAGGCAATAGCTTCGATGTCCGAGCGCCATTGAGGGCACGACTGGGCCATGTCTGACAATGTCTCTAACTATTGATATGGTCCGTCCCGGTGGTCTCGCGGAAGATGATATTCCCATCCGGATTTGGAAGGTCAGAGCAGCTTTCGTGAAACTGCGTCATCTGTAGCGTGGGTGTGACATCAACTTCTCTGCCACGGGTCAAGTTTAAAACGCTGCGGTGCGCTCCGTATTACAATACGGGTCAGAAACCTGGCCGCTGCGTGCTGAGGACACGCCAGTGTTTGACTCCCGATGTCTTCTGGTGGGAACACCGAACAAGCAATGCAGCAGTACGTCGGATGATGTTCGGGAGAGACAACTCGCCCTCGATAGATGAACTGATCACACTGCATAGGTTGCTCTGGCTAGGCCACGTGCTGCGTATGTCAGTCTACCGACTTCCTCCAAGGTCTCTTTTCGCAGAACTATGCGAAATGTGGAAACGAGTCAGAGGCGGTCAAACAGTGACTTAGCAGCAAAGCATAGAAGAGATTACCAGTTAACTCAGCTGCGCTGGTCATTGCCGTCTTCCTGGATGGGGACCCTGAGACGGGCCACATCAATTGTTAGAGACATTGTAAGGCATGGCCCAGTCCCGCCCTCAGTGGCGTTCAAGCTATTGCTTTCAGTGCGTATTTCCCTTCCCGATCCCCCCACTTAACAGTCCACGTGCAGTGCTGTATTTATGCACTGATTTATCAGTTCCCGCCTCCACTGCGCAGCTACCTATCCCATCTCCCCGAATAATCGGTGAACGGAACTGTGACAGTTACAACCATTGTACGACAAGTACGCCGTTTTTACAGCTTACAATGATGATGATGATGACAGACGTCAAGCATCCTTTGAGCTGTGATGTGGCTAGAGATGAGCCGACGACTTCACCTTTGTGTTCACACCTCCATTACGACTGTCGAATAGGCCAAACTGTTAGTTTATCCCGGTCCCACTTCTTGTGAGGCTCTGCCTATTAGGTTTTCTTTTCAGTAAGAGTTGTGAAGTAACAAACATGGTGCTCAGGCAGCACGCACAGTAAGAAAAACTGGCCCAACACTAGTCTTAATTGTTCCATGGAATCGAATGGACAAGGTACGAGACTAGGTTTAAGAATACAGTCACGATAAGAATCTGCACCTCTATGAGTGGCTTATTAGGAAGGGAGCTATGCATTGAAGGCAATAGCTTTCGCCTAATGGCTATTCGCATATGCATTGTACTAGCTTGCTGACAGTTGTGCTTCACTCTACTCTATTTCTGGAATTGGACTGATATGATATCACCGGTTGATCACTAAACCTAAAGTGAAATCAAAGAATCATAAATGGTGCAGAGATATAGGTTTGCATGCAATGATGACGCCAAAATAATGTTGAAAAATGCATAGCCATAGTAAACCAGACGATGGGGCCTCCGTGACGTTCCTGCAACTCGTGGAGTGAAAAAGTGAGGGCATATCAATCCAAATGCTGGGAAATCGCTTGAATATGATGTCAGCTCTAAACAGGATAGCGAAGTCCATAATAGAATGAGAAAAACAGAATTTCTTATGTGGAGTATTCGCGCGAATATGCACGCAACCGCTTTGTATTACCATCCTTACTAAGACCGGTGTTTTCTTTTAGTGCTTGGTTGGCTGTACACTGTCTCAGTGCTGATCCCGGATGACCAAAGTGAGCAGATTCAGTTGAAGAATACGGTAAAAGAGGAATTTAGTCTAATTTTAGTTGAGTCAACCGTTAGCGCTAACTTAACTGGCAAACGAATGTCCATCACGACTGACATTGTTGTTGTACAAGTAGGAGATAGGAATAATAAAGTTGTACTCTCAAAAGGCTGTTCTGCTGGGGATAGGCCGGTGCACTTTCCAGTATCCCCGGTAGAGTTTCCAAAAGCGTGAGGTGATATCCAGTTCATTCTGCCTATAGGGATCAACTTATGTTAATTCTACATATCTCCCAGTGTATTTTGCGTCAGATGATGCTGTTCAACGACGTGGTAGAACAATACTTTCACCTGTTACGATTTCTTACCTGTGTTTAGTACATTTCACTAGGTGAATTTTCGATTCCCGTCTAATTTATTGGTGACCAAGCGCATTTGGACAGATTAATTACCTCGGCCAAAGCAACTGTCTTCGTAGACCAATGTCTTTTCGGTTGCTATTCCGTTTTGATTGGTCACACTGTTGACCACGTATTCGTGTTCAACTGCTAACCGGAGGTCGTGGGTTCAGGTATTTTTGGCGATTCATGATATTCTCATAGATGATTATTTCTAGTGAAAGTAAGACAGCTGTGAATTACTCCTTACCTCTAGACTAAGGTAACTAGCGGGATGAAATTCAAATGGAATCAATAAAACTGAAGCTGGGACAAACTTTGCCAACTCACATATCAAAAGTGAGATAAGTCATGACGTGGTTGATGTGTGCATCCGAAATTTCATCCAGCTTGCCCAAATAACGATAGAAATCCAGCCAGGTTTCGAAAGAAATCCTTGCTGGCCCACCTTCTGGATCGCTTGTGAGCAACTCACATATCAATTTCAGTGTCTCCTCTAAAGTCTGTGAAGTAAACGGTAGAACACTTTAATGCCAGAGTAATAAGTAAAAGAAAGATGAAACCATAAAATGAAGAAAAAAACAGAATTCGGGTGCTGCAGTAGGTCTGTTCTCTGAACCAAGGTAATAATGAGAAGGACACCAATAATGTCATAAACAATTATACCTCATCAAAAGTGTGAAGCTAGACTCCCACAGCTCGTTTGGTTCGTCAATACCAAGCTAGCAACGACAGGAAGAAGCGGTGAAAAGAAATTTCATTGTTGCAAACCGAATATACAATCAGGAGAACCGGTAAGATGTTACGTGCAAGGTAATCTAATGGTTATACAAAGTTTCCTCTGGACGTAAAATAAAGACTTAAAGCAAACGAATCCAGCTGCCCCGGCAAATATGGGAGCAGAAGTTCTGATGACTGGACAGAGGGGTAAACGCCGGAATCAAATCAACTCGGTAACCTGACTGCAGTAGTCTACAATCAGACAGTGATCCAAAGATTTATTCTGTCATTTGGTTTTGAATCAAGAGGAGAACTCAATTATCCTTACTGATGATTCTGTAAGGTAGCTGTAACGGATAGACGGTGTGGCCAAGACGTTATATTCAGCTCTCAAGCTTTAATTATTAAAAAAACAACGTCACAAAAACCCTATTCTTAAGAGCATGCAGGGTGTGCTCACAAGACTTAGTTGAAGGCAATCTATGGATTCACACGAATATTCTGTTGCAGAATACATATCCTAATTGGTTCTCTGGAAAACTAAAATGAGGCCAGAAGTCAAAAATACCTACCTTGTTTGGACTACACGTCAAAGGAATTGAGTCAACTTCTCGAACAATCAAACATCTACTGTCAGCACCAGAATGGATGTATAGTGGCAAAGAGGCACGGGTCTTAATGCTGATTCAGTGGTTCATGTTTCCTTCATTTGAGGGACAGGAATTTTCTGGGGCTAAATTCCTCTGTGTGTGTTAGCTCACGAGTAACTGTAGATAAATGTAAATAGACATTACCGGTGGGTGCCCTATTGCAAGACCAAACAACTCGCTCTTTGAGTCCAGAGCCTGATGAAAGGCCAAAATTCAAAACAGTTCCCTGATTGCAGTCAGAAGTTAGCAAACCGCGCTTCGTGACAGGCAACCGAGTTGTTTTGACGTCTAATTTAAAGTTACTTACATTTCTGTACAGATAATAAACATTCGTTATGTATAGACGTAATACATTACTCATAAGATTGTTGAAAACTCTTTGATGGCCAAAGACCGGTTTTGCTTTCCTTGCGACTCATCAGGTAGGCGCAGTTTTCGAGTTTCCGTCAATCGCGAACCCGAGTTGGACAGATTTCGACAAGTACGCTCATTCGCATCTAAATTTGGTTTTGACGGGAGACTGGAACTCAGCTGAATCCTAAGTAACATGTACTACACCCACCCACTGTCTTTCAGGTTGAGCCATTGGAAGTATACGGTCCTACATACAATGTACGGCAGTAATTATCATTCTTTTGACGCAGTCTATGACGGCAAATCCGAAAAGTAGACGTAATACATCATTCGCAAGGTCGCTGGAAACTCTTTGCTCGTGACCGGTTTCACCCTTCTTGATGTTCATCGGGTTCTTAAGAACACCATAAACGAGAGACTCAGCTGGGTTCCAGTTGAGTCTCCATCAAGGAGTTTATTTTTCGAACATTTTCTACTTGTTGTCGGAAATTCGGTACTGTCAAGCTTGCTCGAAGGGTGTAGTTACTGGTTTCTGCCCTCTAGATATTAGGTTAAAATAATAATTCAGACAAGGCTTCAACTACCACACTGAAGAACCGTAAATCACACAAACTGAATTTTCCAGAAAAATGCTGAGAGCCTTTAGATAATCTACAGTTTGTGTAAATGGACTAATTTTTGGGCAGTAAGTGAGCTATAGTGCATATTTTTACTCTATGCCGATGAACCACATGGGGATGCTTTTCAGTTAAATGTGTTCATTGAAAGGTATTTGATAGACTAAATATTTGACAGCGTCCTATAGCAGAAATTCATGACTTTCACGTTGTTTTTATCTCTCTCTACACTCAAGAAACGGAGAAATCGTGAGCAATCCGTCCTAAAATTAGCTTACATTGTAGACACTTGAAAGTGTGGTTCTATCAGAAGTCCGTCCAAGTTTTATCCGAAGTAGCTAGGAGCGATGTGAAATTCGCTTGCTTCCTGGTGCTAGATCCGGTCAGTTTGTCACTGGGTGATATGGTCGGTTTATAAAATGTCAAAAAGAAGTTCTAGAAGTTTAGTATACTTCAGTGCCGTAACGGATGGTGGCTGCTTAGTTTACTGATGCAAAGGGAATACTAGATCCAATTAAGACTCAGGACTATAATCAGCCGCAGAAGCATGCTGCTGTAGAACTATATTTTTAGTTCTGTGTTCGGTTGCCATTGTTATCGTCCGATGCTGTGATCATATAAATCTTGCGGCAATAGAGTTGCCTATTTCCGAGCCTTGGCATGAGTCTTGCCTAAATAAGCTTATATTCACTCACCGCACACAAATCTGAAGCAGCTATTGCTAAAAAATGCCTCCATTCGCAAGTGCCCACGAAATTTCCAATACGACACAATTCTTGAAATCGGTCAATTGGCAAAGACAAATCCTTCCATTTTTCTTCTATAAGAGTTACAGGTATCGTCTTCAGAACAGCAAGCTGTTTGGAATAAAAGAGATACAGTGAGATACAGAGAGATACAATGTGGTGTTCAGGAAATGCCTATTCGCCTGTATTTCGTTTGTCCAACCAGTAAAAGCGGGAAACACACAATAATGACTTTTCACGACCGAAAGGCTTCGAATGCGACAATTAACTCCGAAGGAGTTATAAAGGATATCACAAACGGACATTCACTCAGGCAATCTGGATAGAAACTGACAACAAGAACGCCACTGACATCGGTTGGCAGCCATATCTAGTAGTGTCTCCAATCAGGCACAGCGAAGATCACGCAGTCCGCATGCTGGAAGGCGAGTAGCACCGACAGCACCCAAGCGTTTCGTGATCTCCTTCATACTCCTCTGCCAAGTCAAGGATCGGCCACCTCTCTGTTTACGCCACTCTGAATCGGGCATGGAAAACAGCACTCTCTTCGGCAAACGATGGTTGGGCATACGTAACACATGTCCCAACCAACACAGCCTCTGGTGCTGGACACATTCTTCAATGGAAGTACCCGTTACACAACCGAAAACGCGCTTTCTAATTGCCTCATTACGGATTCGCCGATACCAACCCACACGAGCTATGGTTCTGAGACAACGATTGTCGAACACCTGAAGACGTCTCAGGTCCGCTGCTCGAATAGGCCAAGTCTCACAGCCATACAACAAAACAGCCCGTACTGTAGCTTGATACACACGTCCCTTCAGATTCAGGGATAAACCATTCTGACGCCATAGGTGTCTCAAGTTAGCAAACGCGGCCCGAGCCTTGCAGATTCGTGCATTCACCTCATCTGTCACACTACAATCAGAACTAATACAACTTCCAAGATACGTAAAACGCTCCACAACTTCCAGTACCTCTCCCTGGATTGTAAGTGGCGTGTTCAGTGACTGCACGTCCACAAGCATGACCTTACACTTTGTGGGTGCAAAGTGCATACCAAAGGACGGGATGACTTTGGTCAGTTCATCCAAGAATACTTGCGCCTTCTCCGCCTCTTCGAACATGAGAACGATGTCGTCTGCATATTCCAGATCGACAAGGTTTTTTTCGCAGGCTATTTGAACACCAGGGTTTTGGAGACCCTCCAGCCTTCGTCTCATTATTTCATCGATCACAAAGTTAAAAAGGAATCGAGAGAGTGGGCATCCCTGACGAACACCGCTTCGTGTACGGAAGCTTTTGGAGAGCTCTCCGTACACTCACACTTGCACACATCATTTATTCCGGAATACCCCTCGAATCAACATATTGTCAGTCATGAACTAGGTGGAAGATGCAGCAGGACACTGCTACAGCTGTAAGTACGACAATTAAACCCACCAAATGTTAAAAAGTCCTCCCCTTTTCTCATGTTTGGTGTGAGAGCTGTTAGGTATGATATCATATTCGTGTCATACCATTTGTCGGATACCATACAAAATCACGCTTTTATGTTCCAGAAATTGAACGCTCTTTCATAGAACTGATTTCTGGGGAGAATATTGTATCAATTTTGTGCCGTTATGTTATGCACGTAGTTTTTTTTACGAAACCACAACTAGTGTTGAAATGTCCTCCAGCTTGCCGCAACATGATAACAAACCTGATTGTTCAGGACTCGAAGGAGACCGGGAGTTAAGCCAGTATCTGTCTTTTGTGTGCTGATAGGAACCTCCAGACGGTCCTTCACGGGAGGTGGTTCGCTGTTTGCTAAAGCTCGAAAGTACCTTAAGGTATTTGGATTCCAAATTGAATAATGAAGAGCAGCTTACGCGTAGGACCACTTCAGTACATCTTTTGGCTGGGTTCGTATCGCGGCCTTAGTAAATTGCTTCAAAATGTCCGGAAGTGCTGGAGGAATAGGTATCTGTTCGTGACAGTAATAAGGATCGTTGACAAGCGGCATCGATCGAAACACCCGCCCTCGGTATCATATGGCAATGGCCTTCAGTTCACCATTATTCGCGGATTTATACACAGGATAGAAGCTTTTGCCCAGGTCGGTTTTGTTCTTGTCGTTCAGCGGTTTTCGTTTATTTGAGAGGCTATAGTGAAAAAAGGATAAGCACTTCTCTAGCAGTTCTCAGCGCGTGGCGGTATGGCTACCAGCGCGAGGATTCGCATAAATAGGTTTCACGGATTGATACACAAGATCGAGGCTATTGCCCAAGATTCCGGGGTCGCTTTTGTCCTTGTCGGTCAATCGCTGTCGTGCACCTGAAAGGCACAAGTGAAAAAGGGTGTAGCAGTGCTCTTTATGTTCGCAGCGCGGGGCAGTATGCTCGCCAGCGCGAGGATTCGCATAAATAAATGTCTAATAGTGCTTTAAACTGGGTTCTAGAAGGAGCGTGAATGACCGTCGGAGGAAGGTCGTTCCACGCACCTACTACCTGAAATGAGAAAAATTTTGTCTAATGAATGTGTGCGCTCTGAGCTTGAGAATTTTCTTACTATGCCCCCTCCGCGTGTTTGCTGGGTCAACGGTTCGTCCTGAGTAGACACTTTGGTTGGCGTATACCAGGAGTGGTGTGACGTAGAGTCCATAGAGTATTTGGAAGGCCACCGAGTAATACGGAGAAGATGCGCCGAATCATCCGCAGAACGGCGAGCACTTTTGTGACGATTCCTCAAGGTGCAGTGAGAATGGCAGGCTTGAGGAAATCCAGATATCCAAATCCATTTTCGCGTCCATCCTCATTATGTTTTCTGGTCCTTTCCCATCATGCATGAAAAAGGCATTGTCTGAGTCTCCTTCGAATGACATGTGAGAGCACTTCTCATCATTCAGAAGAAGGTGCCAGTCCTCCGACCACTGCTTCGCAGTGCCTGCATCCATTGGGAGGGCACTGGCATTGGAACTCCAGGATTTCAAGTCGTCCGCAAAAAGTAGACATGGACTTGCAAGAACATCTGTGAGGTTGTTGACGTAAATCAGAAACAGCACCGGTCTCAGGACGGAGCTTTGAGGAGCTCTAATGGAGACCGGCGCTGGAGAATGGTAGGTCGAGCCTATTCTCACTCGGATTGATCTGTCTGATAGGAACGCCTTGATCCAGCGAAGCATTTTACCTTGAATCCCGTAAGATTCGAGTTTGTGGAGCAGCGAAGCGTGTTGGACCCTATTAAGTGCTTTTGAGAAGTCGAAAAATATGGGATCCGGTAGGACTCCTTCGTCTTTGGCTTGGGTTAAGATGTCCATAAGTTTTGGAGCAAGCCGTGTTGAGCTGAAGATATCACGTTGCTGGAAGTAAGGTGATCTAGGATAGCTCGCCTCAAAACGCGTTCCACCACCTTGCATGGCACACTAGTGGGGTTTATAGGCTTGCAGCTGCCAGGCGATAGTCGACCACCATAATTTAAGATGGGCGTGACAATCGCTTCTTTCCAAGCAGAGGGAAGACGGCCTTCGTCGAGCGGCTGACGAAACACTATGTACCATTGTGGAGGACGTTTCTTTCAGGATCCTCGGATGGACCTCGTCGGGTCCCAATGCGCAGAATGGGTTGATCTTGTCCAAGAGTTGACGAATGTCCTCCACCGTGAAGACCAAGTCGGTTAGAGGCTGTTCGTAGTTTCGCCTTGACAAGAGTGGATGTGACGAGGACGCTGGGGCTGAGTATAGAAACGTATGGTGTTCTCTGTAAACCTCAGATACCATTGTTGGGTCATTTGACGGTTCCCCGTTTCTGTCCCTCAAGGAGAACGCGGATGGCTTGCTACTGCGGCAAGGTCTCATGTATTTAGGCAATACGTTTTTGTTTTTACGAGCGAGTTCCAGGATTGTGGCTTGTTTTTGTGTGTTCCATTGGCGGATTTCCGATTTACAGCGGTTCCGCATTTTACGAAATGCCAGCTCATCTTCTGTATCCCCTGTAGTCAACTTTTTGAAAAAGAGTTCGGACCTTTTTTCCAGAAGTCGCCGGATCCTTTTTGGCATCATACGCTCATCCGAGTGCGTGCCGGTTTTTTGGGACGAACGTTGCGTCAGCCTCGTGAACTTTTTGGACAATGGTCCTATATTGTTCTTCCACTGGAGCATGTCCCAGTGTGACTTGTTCAAGGAAGATGCACATTCCTGAGAAGTCTGCACGGCAATAGTCTCGAAACCACGTTTGAACTTCGGGAATTCTGGCCCAATAGCAGATGAAGTCAAAGGTCAGCACACAGTGGTCGCTATGTCCCAGTGGAGCGTTAATTATTACCTAATCTAAGGGGCGTCTTTCGTTGGTAATGATTAAGTCCACGAGAGGTGGTAGTTGGCCTGCGCGGTATCTGGTGGGTGCAACGACATGTTGAATCTAAACGCTCTGTTTAACGACTTCAGTCAGCGCCGCTGCAATAATTCCGCTGGAGCTCAACCCAGGAGGTCTTTTGAACGCTGAGGTCACCTACCAGCACATGAGCGAAGTGGTAGCTGAAGGAGGGTCGTTCAAGGGTCCGTATGAGGAATTGGTCATCTTCAGTGGGATTCGAGCGGCTACAGTAGACCACACCGAGAAGGAACCGGATTTGAATGCACAGTGCATCGGGAAAAGTTGTTAGGGTGGTATCAGAGAGAACAACCAGGGTAAGCAGGGCCGCATGTAAGTACAAAGCGACCCCTCCTCGGTGCCCTCCCTCGTTTTGAGTCGCCTCGAAAAACAGAGTAACCGTTTATTGAGAGCTCCGCGTCACAGACATCTGGTGTGAGCCAAGTCTCTGGGAGTGCGATTATAGATGGCAGTTCAAGGCAAGCTCACTGCTTAATATTGCTAATTCCGTTGAAAATGCTAAGGTAGTTTGTGGACAGGCACTTCAACACTGTCTGTGCTGCCTCCGAGGGTGTGGTGCCGAAAGTCGAGTTATCTGAGAGGTTAGAAGACTTAATATTTGTATGTCGGGTTTGAGTCTAAGGTTTCAAAGGGGCCTGTGCGACATGATCGTCTGCTTCCTGTCTTGGTGGTTTCGGCTTTTCATTTGCAGGATATTTTCACCCCATGGATGCCCGGTTTGCTTGGGCCTTTTGCATTTGGGCGATGAAGTTTTTCCTCTGTGGGTAGAAATTTCGGCCATTGCTGCTTGTAGCTCTTTCCGCACGGCCTTTCAGAAGACTAGATTTGCCGTTGATCACAGATATGGGTCAGGCTTTCGTCTTTCTAATTTCTTGGGCGTTTTTGGCGCGGTTAGACTGGAAAGGTATCTCTGTGAGGCTCTGAGCGCTGGGTGGCGGCACCAACAATTAATTGTTTTGGTAGTGTTCACATGAGGCTTGATTTCGCGGAGGACTGCACCTTGAAGCGGGCCAGCAGTCTTCTGATTTGGTGAATCTTATGTGGCCTTTTATCTGCAGTTACTTTTCTTTCGCGTTTGTGTGGGCACGCGATCCGCCTGCGATCAGCGTGGCCAACTGGATGCACGGGGAATCTTCCGGTTAGCTGTGGTCACATTTGTGGCGAGGACTGTGTCCAAAATCAAATATGCAACTTTTGACGAAGTGGAACTGAAGATTGGCAGTTTCACATTGTCAGTGGTCGCACGGTTGTCGCGGCATTCCCCAATGTCAAGGTCAACGCATGTGGTTGATTTGTCGGAGGGCTCCGCTGCTTGGCCGCGCATATCTGACTCAGTCCAGCTCAGAAGCTGTAACTTCGGCGAGTTGTCCACTGCTGCCTAATCGTCATCTGCTATGGGAAGAAGCGCTGATAGCTCTACGAACTTTGGACGCTGGTTCCACGTGAAGCCTTCCTCCTCTAGAGTATCACTGCCTCTGGTGGACGAGGGGTCTCTGAGGGTTGAATAGAAATGCGGTCCGAAGACGCGGTTGGTTGCGTCGGCATGTTTTCGGGAGCACAAGGGTCTATGACTACAACCGGTTTGACCACAAGTTTGGGGTCAGCTGAACCGGCGCCAAGTGGAAGCCTGGTTCGTGCTTCTACTCTAGAGCTGCTGCGACCCAGCTTTTGCGCCTCTAGAGGGCGATCCTAAGACAGACTCCAGATTGTTGAGTAGGCCTTTTGAGTGCTGACGATGATCTTTCGTGCGGCAGATGGTGAGGAAAGCGTGACTAGAAGCCCAAGTGTTCGCTTGTTTCCTTTACGTCGTATCACTTTTTTGTTAAGCTATTGGTGATCAGGCTTGGTGAAGACACTACCGAGGGGCGACTGTGCCAGCGTCGTTGGCACAACTAGTCAGCAAGTACGAATTCTTGTCCGTAAATTTTTTCTACTGTATTTATTTGATCACATTTGTTTTCCATGCACACGTATGCTTCCCTCTTTCTTTTAAGATTATTTTTTCTCGTCAACGTTACTCATTGGCTACGCTACTTAATTATTCCCACAGGATTTCTCAAATGTACCCGTTAGTATTGGTTTGTTCTTTCTGGACTACGGACGGATACCCAGCCTTTGTGGTCAGCGTACACAAGCCACATCATGGAAGCAGGTCAGTGGATTGCCTCACCGGAACACCGCAAGTTCGTTTGTGGCAAGATGCAGTGACCTCCAAACATGCGAAAATTTCTTTCTCTTATGGTTTTATCTTCGTAACCGTTTACAATAAGATCCGTTCTGAATAAACAGTTTAGTTATTAGAAAATGGCGGCTCGTGGAGGCAAGCCGGTGCTCTTCCACTCGCATACCCTCATTGGAAGTGATTCGCCACCTTGCACAGGAAACCAAATGCTTGTGAGGAGCGAGTGAGCCTTGCACATCTCCTACCACCAGTGTGCCCACGGGCTGAATTCAGAAAAATCCGGTCCATAATCCTCGACAGCTAACATGTGAGACTGGTGGATTTATGGTTTTGACGAGCCACTGTAAGTCCGTCCCAGTAGTATTCTCTAATTTTCAGAAATTCCTCCAATTCTAATGACCATAGAATGTCACAAATACGCAAGTTAATATTCTGGGTACGACTGGATAATAGTAATATTTATTCCCAACTAGTGAGTAGCACGCCATCGGGCATGATCATATTATTACAGTTAGAATAAGAGCATGACTGATGGGGACTGCAATTAATAGGAATTTCCTGGAAAAAGAACGGTGACGTAAGCAGTGGGCATTAACGCAGTAGACGTCATCACACCTGAGTTGGCATGGGTAAGGATCCAAAATTACAGGGATCTTTATCTCCCATGGGGAACGTATCAGACGACATAAGATCCGATCGTTGGGATTTAAAAGTGGCGGGTGGGTATAACAAAAAGCTTTCTGCATGGAACGTGAAAAAAATACAAAAAACCTTCAAACTGCAGGAAGTTTGGAGGCAGAATAATGGATCTGAAGCGGGAGCAGAACTGTCACGATATGGCCAGCCAATTTGCACTAAAGCCCAAAACCATCATTAGGGCATTTTGGCCTTGAGTTCTTGGGTGTACGGCCACGGAAAGCGTAAGTGGGGATGATGAAGTGCGGTAATATGCAGTACGGGCGAATGGCAGTGTGAAACCTAGAAACACAGTGTGCAGTGAAACTTGAGCGACTCACTAGTGTTGCTGCTGGAGCAGGGTTGAGTGTACAAGTTAATTAGGAGAACAGTTTCACGCAGACTGGCTTGGTGAGGAGTGCGAATAAAATCACCGGGATCTTTACATCCGACAGAAGGTTCGGCAGATTGCAGTGGACGCCCCCGGTGGCGGCTGGTGGCAAATGAAGACTGACTGTGGTTGCCGGTGAGAGAGCGTGTGGGGGAGAGGGCGTGGTCAAAGTTGGAAGTGAACCATCGCGGGTGTGCTATCAAAATTGGTATCGCAGTGCCTTACCGCCACCGCACCGAAATACTTCGGTTTCTAGACGGCCCCCTGACGGACGTCGTGACTGGAATGGTTAGGCTGAGATGCGCAGTCCAGTGATCAGCGGGATATTGTGCGTTTGCCGGGGGGTTTCTCAGGGTGAGAAAAACCAATGTACTATTGCTCACAGTAATTGATGTTGTTGTTTTTCTATTTTTTCAGGTAGGAGACCCTTTTTTCGTAATGCACAGATCAAGTGGAGTGGACAACGGCCAAACATGTCATCCATAGCTGGTATTACCACGGATCAAAGCTTGGGAAGAAGATGAAATGAGATGAGACCAATAAGAGTTATAGTGGTCTTCAGACAGGATATAGTCCTTTAATAGGAGAAAAATGAACGTCTACCACGGTTATGGCGGTAACACCAGGTAGTTAAACAAGACAGGATAAGGATGGATTTACACTCAGTGGTGTAGTCATCAACGTCAAGCTAAGATCGCCAGTATACCTATACAACCGGAGACAGGACAGTTCACTGTATGTATGCTAAGGTGAGGCGTGGCGAGTGTGGCCAAACACAACGACTTGCAGGGGTGTGAACTCTGAGGACTAGATTTCCTGAAGGTTATTAGTGAGTTGGACGATACAAGGACAATTTGGGAGCAAATCATCTTACGGATTTGATGTATATACATCGGCGTATAATGTGTTATAGTAGTAATAGAACGCTAATTTTGGTTTCATTTTTTCTGTTAGAGTTGTGCCGGCAGTACCAGTCACCAGACAGAGCTAGTAGAGTAATCCGGATTAGGGATTTGATTAGAACGATGCATGAGTTGGAAAAAAGGAAGAAAGATGAACAGCCAGGCCGGTAACACAACGTACTCAGATGAAGTATTCGTTTAGATCCCACAGTGGCTTGAAGTACGGAGGATATGATAGCCGGAGCTTTTGCTTGCATGCTAACTTTATCATCGCTATACTCAAATGGGTACTGGACCCATTTCATATAGGAGATCGGGAGTAGTTGGGTTTTAAGCAGGTAAGAAATTTGTCCACGGACTGAGAAAAAGTATGATGGTGCGTGATGATTCGCAGCTGCTCAGGAAGGCTGCTCCAAATGCGAGCGTAGATAGAAGTAGTGGCGTGTTTGTACGAGCTGGGTGGATACTAAAAGGTTGCAGGAGTTACGGAATCTGTAGCGAGGACGTGAGTTTACGTTTGGTCTACCCTATCTTATAAAGGCACTTTTGTGCAGCAGGCGGTGTAGGATGGTCAGATTCATCGCAAACCGTCTGAGCTATGGTGGCTCGAGGCCTAGGGTTAGACAGCGGGAGCGGTACGAGAGAGGGTTTGACCGAGGGAACAGCTTTTTTGTGAATGGGCGTTGGACGCTTTCAAGTGCGAGCCTACAAGTTTGGGTACGAAAAAAGGATGTGGGACAGAATTGGATTATTGTTCGTACGCATAGCTTAAAAATTGCAACCGCTGTGTCTGGAAGGTGAAAGGGGCGCAGTATTAAAAAAACTGAGCCTGCTTGCCCGAGCAACCTGGGACTGCACCCGGTGGCCATCACTTCTAGGCTTGGCCTCCACTATAACGCTTTTCTCCAAATGTCTGTGACTAGGATTTTTGCCGCTGAATAATACGAAGTCTCCAACTCGAAAATCTCGACGGTTACGCATCCACTTGTGTGGTAACTGTAATAGTAGAACGTACTCCTTCAACAATAGGCTCCAAAAAGTAGCCGCCAACACTTGCCCCTGTCCCCAACGTCAGGTATATCTGCCGTGTATATTGACCATATCACCTAAAAATCCAACCTGTCCCCGCAATAATAACAAATGACTTGGGTTCAGCACGCTCAAGTCTGGACAGGTACAGGTAGACAGGTACAAGTGGACAGTTATTGAAAATACTGTCAACATCATTTAGGATGGTAGATTAAGCTCCGTCGGTTAACACCTATTCGCGGGCGACCGCATTCAGTACTCGGCGGAGAGATCATATCTGATGCTCCCATACTCGTCCACGGTGACTGCTATAGGGTGGGCTAAAGTGCCACTCAACCCCGTGGGCTATCATTCTCTTACTAACGGGATCGCAGAAATTGAAGAAGTTCTAGTTCGGCTCCAAGGAAGTTACTTTCTCTGTCACTGAGTATTTCTTTCGGCGAACCACGGTGTTTAATAAAGTGGGAAAATGTCAAAAAAGAGTCGATCGATAACGTTGAGCTGCCTCAACGTTAAGTACACGCGTCTTCAAACATGAGAAGGCACCCGCATCGCTTCCTCGACTGTCGTCCTTCACTTACAAAAAGGGGACCAAAATAATCCATACTTGTGGCGGCAATGGCTCAATCGGGTTCGAATCTGCAGTGTGATAACGGTGATAACGGTGTTCCGCTGGCTTCATTGACGTTGCCTTACATGACAAATACCTACACACGCCTTTTAGCTGCAGCTGTCTCCTTAGCAAGCCAAAGTTTCTGATGCATGGCAGCCAGAAATCGTGACGTGCCAATATTTCCTTCGAACTCCTGGTAGTGTCTAATCAAGCAGTGTGTCACGGGGTGTCGACTCAAAAGTGTATCGAGATGCTTACGGGAATGGGATAAACCACTATTCTGCAGCCTTCCTCCAACACATCAGTGCTTCAGGGAGTATTGGAGAGAGTTTACGCAAGTAAAGTGGACAAATTCATATTCAGGGTCTCATCAGGACGCGACTTCCTCATGAGAGAACTAGATAAATGTTAAAAGGTGTGATGTTGCACGTATATTGCAATAGTGAGTATTCTGCTGCCCTCAATTCATCAAGCCGCAGAAGGTTAAGTGTGAGCACACACCTCTCTTCTTTATTTGACCTTATGTTAAGATACAATTTGAATCGCGTCATCCATGCTATGGCTCGTTTCAGCCTAAACTAGGAAGAATAGTGAGGGAGAAGTTTGTCAACTGCCAGTTCTATTAAGACGGTATAGCTTCGGCAAAGCAGTTCACACTCATTTTGGGCCACATGTGCTCTAGGCTTTGTCTTGAACATCCATGCGGCTACCAGCGACTCCACGTGATGCGTGATCCGATGGGTTGTCTTGCGTTGGCACATGTTTCGACGGAGATGCTTCGGTGTTCTGGAGAATGGACCCAGCTTATTAGCGATGAACATCTTATATTTAGACTTTCTGATATTGATGCAAGGAAGTACCCTGATAGAATCGGTTCACAGGTCTGCGCTATTTTCAAAATCGGCTCCATAAGGACGAGGCTTTTTAATCTTACGGACAAGACAACAGCCTGTAATTCTAGTCGCCGCATGATAACAGACTCCATAGGGGCAACGCGGGATTTGCCAATCAGAAAACTTCAGCATACCAGCCCGGAACTGCGTACGCAACTTAAGTAAACAACGGATCCATATCCACCTTCTGAGTTATCGGAGAACATATGTAGCTGTGTGTGACGTAATCAAATCCAGTAGGCAGAAGGCCTCGATGGATTTCTAATGCCTCGACTCTTTTTATGTCTCGCTGCCAACAATTCCACAAAGTTTCCATGGACGCATCAATGCGCTCGTCGTAAAGTGAGGCGATGCAAGAAAATATGCCGCGTTTAGTCGTTGAACATGTTGGCAAGTCGATCTTGAATCGGAAGCTGTCAGTTTTGATGGACCAGCACGGACCTGTCGTCTTGTGCAAACTCGGATCTGAATTATCGAGGTCGACCAGATCGGAAGCTCATTCGCTAATATGGATGACATTCACTACTTCCGGATTGTTGCTTACCCACTTATTTAAACGAAATTCGCCCAAATCCAACATCGATCTGAGTCCGCAAACTAGTTTTTTAGCTTTCTTGATAGATACCACAGATACAGGGCAATCATCCATATAAAAGCTTTCCTTTACTGGGGAAACCGTCCTTTCGACGAAATCACTTCTATCGTCACGAGCAGCCCTTTGCTGAGCAAAGGTAGCTCAAAATGAAGACGCGGTGGCTCTGAACGAGCGCACTTTAAGGTAATAGACGTCTGGGAATTTGTTCAGATTGTCGCCAGTATATCACAGAAAACTGAACGCCAACCTACCCTCCCGTGGCAAGCGTACTTGTTAGAACATCTCTTCCACATCTGCAGACAAAACAGTTTCTTGAAGTCGGAAATGCAGAGAAAACGCCGATGACATCGTTTGTCAGGTCAGGTACGGAAAATAAGCGCCCTAACCTTCGGCGGTGAAGTCGAAAAATTTATACGAATCTTTCCAGGTTTCGATGTTTGAAGACCGGATGATGTGGGATGAAGCGCAAGCCCTCTGTTGAACCAGCTAGCCACTGATTAGTATACCCTTTTCTTTCGTAAGTAGTTAGGGTATCAGTGTAACGTCTTAGAAGGTCTTCATCCTTGAACAAGCGAACTTTCGAATAACAGCCGTTTCTCCGCTACATTCAGATTACTAGGTAGGTTTTCCAGTCAAACTTCCAAGGTAGTGGCACTTGGTAGTGACCGACCAACAAGCTTACAGACTACTCTGTCTTTCATGATCTCCTTGCTCTCCTCGGATGGTGATTTATCTGTACCTTTACTTTCGTTGACATCCGATTCAAATATCTTCACTATTTGATCCTGAACAGCAGGTTCTGTACTGAGGCAATTCATGATATTCGTTTGGGTTCTGCAGGGGGGCTGGTCCAAAAATTGCTCATGACAAGGTCATTAGATATGCATAGGAGTGGTTCGGAGAACTCAGACGCTGATCGATTACCCAGTCGACCCCTGGGGCATTAGTTCCCATCCAAATCGAGACGATATTTTCAGGAATTTGTGCGGGTTGAACGCTCGCAAGTTTGACTCCATATGCCTGGCAGCAAATCATCCAAAATCGAAGCCTTGGTGATGAAAGCAACCCGATAGTGTAGGCACAGTCGATGTCTACAACCTACCCGTCATGCAAAGTCTGTATGGCAAGGCTGACTGTCATTGTCCCCTTGATATCGGGGCCGAAGATATTCCCGAAGATATTTCTTCACGCGTCGCTTCCCTTTCTATCCCAAGTTGCTTTACCACGTCTTCTGTTTTTAGGGCGGTATCAGATCCATTGTTCAACAGTGCCTGATTTAGCAGTCTCCTTTGGTCCAAACAACCAAAGTTCCACGAAACCAAGATAGCTCTGGGGCCATCCAACTGCTGTTGAGTCGACTTTGGCGCACTTCGTTCCCCTATTACCCATCCGCTATGTGTCATGAAGCAAACGGTGATTTGCTGGTTGCAATTCGAGACATCGAACGTGTAGGGGATGCGATAATCGAATGCTCTATAGGTAGGCTCCGGGCAACTGAAGAATAACTTGGGGGCCTTTCAATCTACTCAGCTTCTGGACTTAAGGTAGGGTGCCGAACACTTCACAGTCTGAAAGGTCTGGGAAAAATGAGGATTAGTCGTACTCGATTTCACAGCTGCGACGATGATGTGGGCCTTTCTAGGTGGGCGTTCCAAGCCTGCTTTGTCTATCTGATTACTATATCGTCCTGTGCTGGCGATGATACTGCATCGATTTGAAGCAATGGTTGCACTTCCGGTAAGAAAGATACCAAATGATCCGATTCCGACTCTGATCCCGAACGCAGCATGCCGTCTGCCGCCTCAGCCCAGTTTTGTTGCAAACATAGAGGTAGACGTTCCACTACACGCCTGAGATTGGTTGGGCATTTCAAGCCCGCCATGTAATGCAACTTTCTCACTGTGAGATCACAGTTCGCCATTTCCCTTATCAGCCTTCGTAAGACATTGGCGTCTCCAGGAGCAATGGGCCCCAACCAGAAGCTCGTTCATTGATGACTGTGCTGTGTTGTGCGGGTTCCAAACTGGCTCTTCGTTAGCCTACCTTTCCAGGGAGAAACAGGCAGTGTTCAAAGCCCTCCTTGGCTCCCCCAAGGGAATTATACAGGAGGTACATAAATTTATTGCTGTCATCAAGAAGCCGGTAAGCTATGCTCATTTCGAGCGCTTCCATAAACTTTCAGAATTCTATCGGATTCCGGTTGAATTTATCTATTTCTGTTTTTGGCAGGTTGTACCCTAGCGTTGTGGTATAGCGGTCAACACGTCTGCCGCTCATTTTATGCGCCGCGATTCGAGTCCCGGCTGCGTCACCTTTTCTAGGCCGATTAGTAGCTGACTGCGTGCGTTCCATTTTTTCTGAATTAACCTTCGATAAGAATTTACCGACCTTCTGTTTCGTGGGTGGAAGCCTACGTTCACAGTCACCGGATATCAAGCTTTCATTATCAGGGGGCTCATTTGCCAACAGCATCTGCTGGCGGGACGCTAAATTCCGCTTTCTAATCTGAAGCTCCTTCATTACTATTGCGAGCTTTTCTTCCAGAATCTAATTTCCTAACCTACTTCTCTGTCTACCCGTGTGCCTGCTGGGCCTTATTCCGTGAGCTACGCTTGCCTTGGGGGGGAGATTGTTGTCAAAATAAAGGAGGCCGAGGAATGAAGATGTCAAGAGCAACAGCGCTACCGGAGTTACCTTTCATAACGTTAGCAAGTTCTGCGTTCGACGAAGTTTCGAATGACTTGCTGCTTCTAATTCTGGGCATATTATATCCAGAGTTCCAGATTCCAACTCAGCTGAAAGTCTGAGATCCACTGGGTACTCGAGACTTGATTGCTGGATTCGACTACTATGAAATAGTTTCCGGCACTCTGCTGGGCCACGTCGAGTTACGCGCTAAAACCCAAAAGCCAAATGGAAGCATATATACAAATGCGATACTATTGTAGTGGTCTGGCTACCCAATAAGTTAGTTTACCAGGAGCGTGTGGCAAGGAATTAAAAATAACAACGCTAGGTTGGTTATACAGTAATGAAGAGGTCAGATGGAACAGACTCACTAACAATTGTTCTCTTTAAAATAGTTCGTCGTCGGCCCAGGTCAGCGATTAAACAATAATCCAATTGTGTTTGTCCAGAGTTTTCTTCTGAACAGTTCCCCCGTATAATAGATTCCGAAGATGGACTGAAAGTTTTGGTACCAGAGTTAGTACATGAGACTCGCATATGGCCGCTGCAAGTGCGAGCGAAATCAGAAGAGAAAGTCGAAGCACGTGACCACGCTTGTATTTTGTGAAATTATACATGTGCGCGCTTTTGTAGTTTTCCGTATTCAAACAAAAATAAATTATACAATTGATGAAATGCGTAGTGTTATAATGGAAGTAAAATAAAGGTACAAAACGCCGCACTATAAGTAGAATAAAGAAATCAATAAACTTTACAAACCGCGAACCATGGGACTATGCCGGTTTCCATACGCCTGTTCGGGGACTGCTAATTCCTAACGGGTCTCCAAGTCCACGCCGACTCAAAGCCACGTGTTCGCAAGCTGGTGGTACCGTGTGTGATTTTGAACAACACGTCCGATGACAAGGTAAAGAACAGCTTATGTTGAAGTCAAGAACTCGAAGAAAGGTATAGGTGAAAAACAAAACAACAAAAAGAAGGAATTGCATTGTGCAACGTAAAAACAGAAAAAATGAATCAACACTTATGACGAACGACAACTTAATCCGCCCCAGAGAGCGATCGGAGTGAATTGTCTATTCGCACATTTCTCTTGTTCCGCTTATCGCAAAACCTATCACCGATCAGTAACATCCATGTTTACCGTAAGGTTTCGCGCAAGAACAGCTAGGAAGCAAGGCTTACAGATTTTACAATAACCCGGAAATCGCCGGAGGTTGATGGATGAACAGCTTTCTGATGTTCGGTTGCGAAAACTTAGAGGCGTTCAGCATCTTAAAGGGCACGGGATATACAGATTTACGGATCGATAGACGGGATCGAAGCTCCCACCCGCGTCAGTTCAGTTCATGTCCTTCAGCGGCTGATGTTCGCCTAAGAACTACAAGTGAAAAAAGGATGTAGCACTGCTCTTTAGGTTCTAAGCAAAGGGCACCAAGTTTTCGAGCACGAGGACTCGTATAGGTAGGCGTCCAATGGTGCTTTGAACACGGTTCTAGAAGGGGCGTGGACAACCGTCGGAGGAAGGTTATTCCACGCAGCCATTTCCCTAAACGGGGAAAATTTTCTAAATGAAAGTGTGCGCCCTGAGCTCGGAAGTCTTCTTGCTGTCTCCTCGGCATGTGTTTGCTGGGTCGACGGTGAAAAACCTGTTGGTCAAGCCTTGTTCCACACAGTGCATAAGTAAGGAAAAGATCCATTCAGAGGTGATAATCCAGGAAAGGGGGTCAAGCACCGCGAGACGCGTCTCGTAGCCCACGGGTTTGGGGCCGGCAACCACTTTCGCAGCATTTCGCTGGACACGCTCAGTGAAGGTTATGGCTTTGTTGCGTCCTTTGTAGACAACTTGGTTGGCATATTTAAGGTGCCGTCTGACCTAGTCCACATGGAGTATTTGGAAGTCCCCGAGATTAATACAGGAGAAGGTGAGCCGAACCATCCATAAAGTGGTAAACGTTTTTTGGAGCGATTTCTAATGGCGTAGTGAAAAGTCAAGTTTGAAGAGAGCCAGATACCCAAATCCTTTTTGGTGACTATCCTGATGATGTTTTCTGGTCCATGATCACCATGAACAAGAAATGCATTCGCTGAGTCACCACCGAATGACATATGGACGCACTTTTCATCATTGATATGAAGATTCCAATCATGCGACCACTACTTTGCAGCATCTACATGTATTTGGGGGGCAGTGGTATTTGAACCCCATGGGCTAAAGTCGCCAGCCAATTAATTAGACATGGACTTGAAATAACCGTGGAGGGTCGTTAACGTATATCAGAAATAGGAGTGGTCCCAAGACAGAGCCTTGAGGGACTCCTAAAATGAGTGGCGCTGGAGAAGATACGGTCAAGCTACCTTCCCTCGGAATGTTCTGTCTGAAAAGAACGCTTTAATCCAGTGTAGGGTTTTCTCTTGAATCCCATGAGAGTCGAGTTTATGAAGCTGTGGGACCTGTGGAACTCGACCGAATGCTTCTGAGAGGTCCAATAGCATGATGAAAAGACATGACATTCTTTCGGCCTTAGCTTGATTTAAGTTGCCCATAAGTACAAGCGTGTTCATCATGTAAAAGGTGTTTGGGGGGAACCCATGTTGCACCGAGGACACCAAGTTCTTAGTACTGAGGTCACTTAAGATGGTCCGCTTCAGAGTGCGTCCCATCACCTTGCATTCTACGTTAGTGAATCTAATAGACCTATAATTACCGGACGATAGTCGGTCAACAGTTTCAAAGACTGGCGTGACAATCGCTTCCTTTCAAGCAAAGGGAAGGTTGCCTTCGTCGAGAGACCAACGGGACACTAGGTAGAAATGCCTTGCCAGTGTGAGCGACGTTTCCTTCAAGATCCTTGGGTGGACCTCTTCTGGCCCTGAAGCGCTAAAGGGATTTGTATTGTGCAAGAGTTGACGAACTTCCTTCGTAAGGACTGAGCTGGTCAGAAGCCGCTAGTAGTTACGTCTTAAAAAGGTTGGGCGTGATGCAATCGCTGGGGCAGAATACAACCCCGTATGGTCTTGTATGTATCTTTGGAGACCATTATCGGGTCACCGGTGGGTTTCCCGCTTCTGTGTCTCGAAGAGAGGGTAGTTGGCTTGTTCCTGAGACGACGTCTCACGTATATGAACAGCACATTTCTGTTTTTCTGGGCGAGGTCCAGAATGGTGGCTTATTTTTCGTATGTTCCATTGGCGGATTTTCGATTTACAGTGGTTCGCATTTTAAGAAAAGCAAGCTCATCTTCTGTCTCCCGCAGTCAACTTTTTGGAAAATAGCTGATACCTCTTTTCCAGAAGACGCCAAATACCTTTAGGTAGTTTGCGGATCATCCTACTGCGCGCAAAAGCCTCGATCCTGTGTATCAATCGATGAATCCGTGAATCCGTGATTTTCTTGGAACAGATATCGCGTCAGCATCGTGAATATTCTGGACGATGGTTCTATATAAGCCTTCCACTGAAGCTGATCCCACTTTGACTTGTTCAAGAAAGATGTGCATTCCTAAGAAATATGCACGTAGGAGTTTCCAATCCATGTTGAAGTTTCGGGATTTCCGGCTTAATAGCACTTGAAATCATACGCCTGCACACATTAGACTTGTCAGACTCGATCAAATGCTCTCGAGAAGCCGACATAGGATAACGGGTACACGTGAGTCGTCTGCTTTTCACGCATAAAGCTCTGATAAGCTCTTTTAGAGGCTTCAATGCTCTGGTAACCATGATGCATCCTAATTTTTGTTTTCACGGACCAGCGGCTCCGCCCGCGGGTACTTTGATTTTCAACGGGTTAGCGTGCCCATCGTTCCGGTGCAATGTTGCTGCCGATTGATACGCGGAATGCTATTTACGAGAAGATTATCCAGGATGGTGTTTTGACGGCAAGAAATGATATTCGCCCCTGCTACAATCACCCAACTATTTCCACACGCAATCTTCATGTGATTAAAACTATGCGGTCACTGAAATCTCGCGGTTGGGTGCGTGAGCAGTACGCATGGCGGACCTACTACTGGTTCTTGACGAATGACGGTCTCACACACCTACGGGAGGTAAGCGCTTGGAGTAGCTTTGCCTACCCCTTTTAGGTCTTACATTTACCCTCGGATATCATTCCGGCCACTATGAAGCAACCGGCCAGGGATCTCCGCATGTTTGGGCAAGGAATGGAAGCCTCTGGGCGCGGTGCTCCTTCAGACGGCCGTGTTGCCTTTCGCCGTGGTACAGTCACTCCTGGAGCTCCCGGTTTTGGAGCACCAGGTAAGGAAGCCATGGTTGGCGAGGGCGAAGTTCACTTCCGTGGAGGATTTGGTCGCGGAAGACCTATGTAAAATGTTGGTTTGTCAATAGAAGTTTTGGCGGAATTTGACGCTTGCAATTACTTACTGTGGGCTACCAGTTGCAATTTCACTCTCTGGACCACTCGCAACCGCCACTCCCAACCCAACGCGACCAAGTTCCGTTACTGGTCCCCGTATACCATCCCCGGTAGAAAGCTATGCCTTGCTTTTCGATCGTTCAACCTGTGGTTTAGGGGATAGTGTTTGTATGCGTCAAAGTTGACAGTCAGTGGTCTTCCTGTGAAGCACTGCGTCTAGTTTCCAATTTCCTATGACTCGGTAGCCACTGATTTCAGTTAAACTTTCCACTGATTATCACCTCGTCGGTAACGGTACTTCGTGTAGTGGGCTGGTGTCACTAGCATTTGCTGGTACATTCCCTCACTGGCCTGCGTAATTGTCCCTCTTCAGCCGAGGGTGCCCATTAGCAGGTTTGATTTCTACTTGAGCATTTTGACTCAAAAATCCACCTCTGTTCCATAGTCTTGTATTTTAGCCTGTTCCATAATCTATTCTGTAGTGGTAACTACCGGTCGTTGGCTTCGGTGTAATCCCAACGTAAGCAATAAGCGGTACAACTCGACTCTGATTAGATGATAGTCTGAGGTACCAAATCGGGTCTGAAATGATTTCTGACATGCTGCAGTGCCGTATCGTCATAAAATTCATTTTTATTTTTCAGTCCTCGAGACCTGTCGGTGGGAGTATTTGCATCTCCAGACACTCGGCACAGACAGTGTGCACATCTTTGATAAGGGTTAAGTATGTTTTGCAGTGTCTCCAATTAAGCGCCGGGTGAGTTACAGTCCTGGATTCAAACATTACCTTACATTCCGTACTCTGCCTCATCCTTCTGCCAAGTGACGTTCGTTTTGAGCGAAAACCTGTCGTATGTCTTGTCTTCGACTGACTTCGAATCCATTTCTCAAGGTTCCATTGGTCCAGGCAGATAAGTATGGTAATGAAGCATCGGTATTGAACACTGATGTCATGCTGTCGATGATGATGACAGATAAGACTTAAGTCTAGTTGGTGTAACTTCGGAAGCTCAGATGACTGCAGAAGAGGTTCGAAAAACGTGTAGACCGACAAGATAACGATTTCTCAGGTCTTGTTTTACAGTCTGCTGTGGAGTCTCTAGTTACAACTGCTGTTTTTGCGGATGATCGCACTGATGGAATGGTACCAATACTTGTAAAATTCAAAAACTATGGCTTGTTCAACCTGTCTTTTTGTCTCACCATACCGGTCACTGAATTGTCGGTAGGTCGACGTGTACAGCGGCAGAGTGCCTTTTTTGGCCTCGCTCTCCAGTCATGCCTATCCTCACCATTATTCCACCGACACATATGCTGACTTCGAGCGTATGACCCATTTTTCTTCTAGCTCTGTTGCCTGCCCGTTCCACCTACTGCAATCTTGTTTAAGTTCGCGTTTGTACGACAGGTTGTGAGGTTGCGTTGCTTCAAGGTTAACCCAAGTAAACCCGCAACCTTAATGTTTCGTAACTTCTGGTTTGCATTAAGATCTGTCGGTCGGCCAGTTCCAAGCACATCTAGTCAGAATTTAGTGGAAGTCCGGTCCCCGTATTCGCATGCGTTTGAGTGTGTAGGTGTTTGCGGGAATCTCCGATGACCTTTCCAAGAGCGCTCAACAAAGATGGATGTGCTCTCCATACTTGCTTAACATCACCGTCGATGAATTACTGAGGCCAACACGTGAGGATCTGCAAAACCCGGATTTCGAATCCTTGCAGGTGAAAGCTTTGTCGATTTGGAGTGTACAGACTATTTCGTCCTCATGTCCAAGTATGACCGTGAAGTGCAAGCCCCTTTTGCCCTTGTCTCTGAGATGTTATCCTTCCACTGGAGGATAGTGCAGGTTTATTGATCTGTACTGCAACACTTCATTCTCGTCGATTCGCGGGAATGCACGGAAGACCATCCGCTTTTTTCGGCTTTCAGTACTTTAGATGGCTTGCAGGACAGGCTTACCGACGTATGATTCGGCGTTAGTTACCCACTCCTTCGGGTGTTAACCAACTCTGACATGGGTCTTGGTAAAAGGTTTTCCTCAAGTTCTTCAACCAGTTTCCATATCCTCACTCACTCTCCGTTGGTTTGGCGGACTTTCATCATCTAATCGCTTAAGATGCACTTCACACCCAAAAAGTGCCCATCCGGGATTCCGAATATGCGGTTTTCGATTCCATGAGTTGAGCTTGTGGCATTAATCAAGGTTGCATTATCTGATAAAATCATTTTCAGCACGTGACAACGTCCGTCAACTGGCGCTAATTGGCGTCAAAAGACATCACTGGTTTTCAAGGGTCATGTGTATTCGGTCTGTGCTTTGTGGTTTGAGGGTATGACCCGCGCGAGCCATTGATCTGATAGGACCGATTTGAGGGCGTTCCCAGCATTCGATTCCCTCTTCATCCTTTCGGATTCACCAAGCTTTCCGATTTGCATGGATGCTCAGTTTCACCTAGCTTTGGATGATGCGTCAGGTTGAATTGTGGTTACTATCAGGGTGAATCCGTCGCCCTGCAACGAAGTCACGGTTTTATCAAAGACTCAATACTTGGATGAAGTTGACTGGGTCCTACTGCGGGTAGAATTCTCGGCATCGAGTAGGGCTTTAGGAATCCGTCTACAGTGATCGTTAACATCCGAAATCGGACCAGCCTGCAGCCTTTGGGGGACCCAGTTATGATGGGTTCCTTTGATTTCTAGGTGTGTGAACCCTTCAGTTGCTAAGTGGGATGTAAGCTTGAGAAACCGTGGCGGACAAATCGTCACCATCGGTAGCATAACACCACTGTTCAAACTAGTGCTTTGCTGCTGCGACGGACGAATGCGTTGCCGGAGTTCACACAAGCATCCCCGAAAGGACAGGCAGTGATGGACTCTTTCCACCGGTGACTACTCGCAATATGGTCTTCTGGGATACTGGACTGGTCCGATGGTGGGCACCACGTCAAGCGATCCACGCTGTTCCGTAAATAGGTACTGTGGTCGGTAAACATCTGCAGCAGACCCTCCGTTTTCTGTGCGTCCTATGTCCAGCCTAAGGCAGCCACCTGCTTGGGTGGCAGCAGCGCTCAGTTTGCATACCATCAACCACAGCTGTATCTGAGCATTTACCTCTTATAGGGACACCTAGGGCATCATGGAAGCATTCTCGACAGATTCGTGTCCACAGTCCGTCGGGACGTAAGCAGATACAATGAACCTCGCTTTCTCGAGATTGTTTCATAGACGTGGCCAAATGAACTGCACAGCGGCGACTTTCAAAGGGTATCCAAATCAAGACCGATCGCTCAATATAATCTGCACATCGACATATTCATCTGCAGCGGCCTCCGTATCATTATAGGTTTGTGGTCGGAAGTGGGAAAGAGACAGTCAGTTCGATTTCATTACTTGCGTCCTGGATCCTTTTTTTCTGATAAACCACGAATATCACTGCCAAGGGAATCCAGTGTGCGAGCAAGAACCGCTTGTCCTGCTTGCCTCAGTCTATGAACATTATGGACAGCCAAGTTGATTGGGTTTTGGAGTTTGCGAACAGGCTTCGGGGCCGTCAGGGTCGTTAATAAAGTCGGGCGCACAGAGACTGCTGCTAAGTGCAGCGCATGGTGAAATAAGCAGTCCGTTTTAGTTCTGGTACCTGCAGAGATAGCGTTCACACTGAAGCGAGGAAAGGAAATAAGTGAACGTGTAAGACGAGCGGCCTCAGCGGTAGTCATTTTGCTTACCTGCCCGCTGAATGCGGCAAGGTAGGCGACCCGCCTGATGTGAGCGAGCGACAGCCGATTTGGGATGTTCATGGTTACCTGCGGACTGGGCTAATGCCAGGGCGCTCACATCTAGACAAAGGACGATTAGGGTCTTCATCCGGCTTAAAAGCCCGACCTCAAGGCAGCAGGTGGGTGCCGGTTCTGTACTACATTAGTACATGCTAATTTTAGCGAACCATTCGCCGTGCTCCTAATTTAAAGGTTCACTAGACTTCGATAGACCTTTATCCACTGACCAACTTGGTGCAGGTGGCTAAGTGAAACCCCCGAGTATAGGTTAATACGCAGACCGCCACATCGCGATGAAGTCCAGTCTCTGTAGCTGTATTTCGTTTTACTGTGTTTTTCTCGTGCCCCCCCTTCCCACGAAATGTCGCAAGCTGTGTACAGCTGACTAAAGGCACAGCTACTGTTAGCTAATTCTAGCGGCGTTATTGCTTGTTCGTTTGTCTTGTTTTTCTGCAATGGACTTCAGAACACCACTGTCAGCGCTGATATCGTCTTCGATGCTGGTTATGGCGGTTATACAATATGCCTCCCTGAGGGCTTAGGTAAACATGGAAACATTTAGAATTCTATATGCTGTTCACGAACACATGCCTGGCCCACGATCGTTTGGGCTTTTTTGCACAAGAACGATGGTCCGATGTCGGATATAAACGGCCGCTGGGAAAAGATATCCAAAGCGCTACTCAAAGCCTGAATGTCTGTTTGCGACGCAGCCCAGCCAACCTCATCCAAACATCTGAATCTCTGATGGGACCATGTCTTTGCTGGAGACTGATTCCTCCTGGCTGCAACCACATCTTCACTCGGTGCATCATCCGACGCCAGATGAAATTAATTGTCCGTTCCGACCAAGAAACTTGGTGGACCCGAAAGGCCGAAGAAATGGGATATGTAAAGAATGCGTTTCACTTGATTCTTTCGACTGGGTCCTCGGAAACCTCTTGTCAGCGGAGTGATCGGCTCCCTGATATGCAAGAAAGCAAAATGTCTGGACCGCTGGGCACAGTAGTTCGAACAACAATTCAGCTGGCCACCTGCTGCCTCTAATCCAGAATCCTGGCCTTCAACAGAAAACTGAACCGTAAATATGGAGCCGTCTTCAGTCTCGGAAGTGTCTCTACTCAAGTTGGTCGTGACGACCTTCCATCTGCTCTTTTCAAGGATGGCGGTTGGCTTCTCAGCCAGCGCCTGTCTAACCTGTTTGACTTTACCTGGAAGAAAATGACCGTCCCAGACAACTGGGACCATTTTCAAAAAGGGCACTCGCAGTTAAATGTAGTAACCACGTGTTCGTTTGACTCCTGTTGTGACAAGGCTTCTGGTTTCACTGATTCTTCGTCGTCTTACGGTGGCACGCGAAACCTTGACTCGTGAGAATCAAGCGGGATTTCGACCGGGTAGAGGCTGCGTTGACCACATCTTCACACTCCGTCAGGTGTTAGAGCGACGCCACATGTACAGACCCACAATCCTGGTATTCCTTGACCGCAACTATAGTATCTTTTGGCGTGTGCCTTGCACCTTCAAACTGCAAAGCCATGCTTCAGAGCGTGGAGTCTCTGAACATATTCTTTACTATTCAAAGGGAATAACTGGAGAAAACTACATACCTCGGTAGTTGTATTAGCTCTGAAGGAAATGTGTCTGATAAAGTCAGTGCAAGAATCTCAAGGGCTCGGGTCACGTTTGCTAATTTGCTTCTCTTGTGGTATTATAACAGTGTATCACTAGATCGTAGGGGTTGCGTGTATCAGGCCATAGTAATGGCTGTTTTTGTCTGGGTGCGAGATGGACAGGTGATGTGAGGCGTCTTCAAGTATTTGAACACCGATGTCTCAGAAGCGTTTTGGATGGCGTCAGCGTATTAGTACCGAGGTGATTAAAGAACGGGTATTGGTTGTGCGGCACGTGTTTCAATCGGGGAAAGCATCCAGCTCGGCTATGTGCTATGAATGCCGAAGCACTGTCTACTGAGACTAGAGCCTCTGTGGTGGCCCCAACCGCGAAGTGGACAACTTATGACTTGGTAGAAGGGTGTAAAAGGGGTCACGAAGAGTTTGAGTGTTGTTGGTGTTGTACGCCTTCCAGGATGGGGTCTCCGTGACCTCCCTTGTGCTTGGCTGGAGGCATTGCAAGAGATGGCGGGTAATCGATATCATTGGCAAGGTTGCCTACCTTGGCAACTGTATCACTCCCGGTGGTCTCGCGAACGATGATATTTTCATCCGGATCGAGAAGGCCAAAGTAGCTTTTGTGAACCTGTGTCAACTGTGGCGTAGGTCTAACATCAGCTTAACCGTCAAGGGTCGAGTTTGCTATGCTGTCGTGCGCTTCACATTACTATGCGGCTCAGAAACCTGGCCACTGCGCGCCGAGGGCGTCAAAAGACTTTCAGTGTTTGACCATCGATGTCTTCGGTCCATTGCTCGAGTCTGGTGGGAACACCGGCAATACTGCAGTACTTCAGCAATGCTGAAGTACGTTGGATGGCATTCGGTAGAAATAAGTCACCCACGGCAGACGGGCTGATCGCACTGCATAGGTTGCGCTGGCCAGGCAACGTGCTTCGTATGCCAGTCGGCCGGCTTCCTCGTAGGGCTCTTTTCGCACAACCACGTGAAGGGTGGAAGCGAGTCAGGGAAGGTCAAACAGTGACTTGGCATATAAGTATAAAAGCCGTCACCAGTGAACTCAACTGCGCTGGTCACTGTCGTCTTCCTGAATGGTGACCCCGAGACGAGCTACATCGGACGTTAGAGACCTTGTCAGACATGGCCCAGCCGCGCCCTCAATGGCGCTCGTGCATTCAAGCTAGTGCCTTCAGTTCACAGCCCCCTCCCAATTCCTCTAATTAACAGACCTGTATTAAAGCACCAATTTATCAGCTCCCGCCTCAGAGCATCGGTGAACGAAACTGTGGCAGCTACAATCACTATACGACAAGTACGCGGTTATCACAGCTGATAATGATGATGTCATTGCGTTCGTGTTGTCGGTTTCTTTCCAGATTGATTGAGCACTTGGAAGTGTAGGTACCTCAGAATGCTTGACATAGTCCAGCACTAGGTCCTTTCCCTCAACCACTCTCTTCACTGAATTCTACAAATTAGTAGACGAACCTTGAGGTTGTGCGGCAGTGAACCTTCAGTGTCAGCACTGATCTGGCTGTCTTTGATGACGAGTTAGTTACCTTAGTAAATACGTCGCGAAATTACCGGTAGGAGGGTTCGTAGTTTGAACCCAACTCCTGCTTCTCGACTTCCCCTTTCTGGGCTTAGGCGATCGGACAGTACCTAAGCCCTCCTGCTGCCTGCAGTTGGCATAGCAACTAAGCACGTAAGGAGTGCCATAGACGGGCGTTCATCTTTTATTACGCGTGAGATTCCGAAATCCCGAAAAAATAATTGGTCCCTATACTATGTCAGGGGTGTCGTCCCTTAACGAACAGCTGTAGGTGAGGTCGAAGACGATGTGACGCAACGTGGTCTTCACGCAGCCTACGGGCTCCGTCACTGGAATTAGCACTACTTTCCATTGATCTAGTCGCTCCTGGGCAGCTACCATGCGAAACATTTCTGCAGCTGACTTATTCTGACAACCAGTTCAGTTTGACAGCCTTGTACACGTATACAGTGTTCTCGGTCGCAGAGCTTGTCACTCGAAACTAATGTAGCGTGCTAATGGACGCAAAACAACTGATTTGGCTCGACATTCACTGACAAGCTAATCGACGCGGTGATCCGGCATGGTGTGCTCTGACGTCTTTGACACGTTCTCATCACAGCACCCCTATCGGCGCATTACAAGCAGTCCTTGTGCAGAACCGTAACCGGCTGACATGAATTGACACTTCATAAGGTCTTTGAAGACTTTAGACAGCCCATAGTTTGTTTCGCTCTTAGTTATGTTCTCAGGGTTTCCAGTTTTCATACCCCAAGTTTCACATGATAACTTGCAACCTAAGTCGGTGAAAATACCAGCCAAACTTCAGAACATTTGTTCGTCGTCAGCTGGGTTGATACCATCGGTCCACAGAGTCAGTGTGACTTAAATCACTGGATTAGACATGCTGTCGCCCTCTTAAAAGGGCTTGCTACTGACCGCTGTGCACATGCAACTGAGGTTCGGTATACTCAAGAAGCCAACTTGTCCTCCCGCGGGAGCTAGCCTGAGGCCTCTTTTACCTTTCGTTCCACACCATGGAGAAGCCGTGACATCTCAGTGAAATGCTTCACTCCGCGAGCGATGCTGGTTTACCCAGCCTCGAGTGCAATTCGGAAGAACCACTCGCATCGTTTTTTCTCGGCTTTGCACTTGTGCCAGTGATTTCCTAAGACCGGTTGCAACGGCCTTTGGACACGTTGCGTAATTCATTGAGACACGTGCCCTGGTTGATACTTGACTGACCTGCTATTACAATCTCAGCTTGCTTATACTCCCTATTGATTACAAATCACACTTACTCCTAGCCACTGTGAGTGGTTCGTTTCCGTAAAGTGGCAGTTTGAAAATCAGGTCGTATTGCCAAGGTCGACCGAAGGCCTTCCAGGTATCAAAATGTACTGATACCAAACAAGTCCAGAGCCAGCAGATCACCACTAGTAGTGTGGTTGTGTCTGGACTCATTAGTGACCGCTTAGGAGGCTATTTTCTATGTCATGCATCTTTTTTCAGCAGTTCAGCCGTACCATCTTTTCGGTTCCTAGCTACCATGCCACCCGATGGAGGCACGAGGGTTTTGATACTGCCAGGTTGCCCAAGAGTAGATAGGAGAGGTCGGGTTTGAACCACGGACCTTCTGGCCAATAAATTCGCCCTCTTACCACTGAGTCATCTCGCATTTACTTGGTTCAACTTTACTCCATAACGTTGGAAGAACTAGGGATGATATAGGCGAGGTGGTAGTCCTTTCGAAACAAGGCGCACATTGGAACATTTTCCAAACAGGTGGAATTGCACCGTTAGATGTGAAGACGGTAGGGACGAAATAACATTGGGGCGAGATTCGGAGGATAGATGCGGAACCTGTCTAAAGAATGCCATCCGGGGGCGGGATGGCTGAATTGATTAGTGCGTGAATTTACCGACTGGAGGGTCCTTAACTGACCTCTGCCTCTCGACTTCCCCTGTCTAGGCTTGGGAAACCTGGCAGTATCCCAACCCTCGTGCTTCCTTCAGGTGACATGGCAGCTAGGCACCGGAAGGGTATTACAGCAGAACGATACCATCCGGACGGGGGTGGGTGGGTAGAAACGTTCAGATATGGTAGACACCGACAGTCAAACCTTGCTGAAGTGGCAGGTGGCAAGAAACAGTTTGGAACCGCAGGATGGACTGTGGTGGAAGTTATGGGGGGGGGAATGCTTGAACCTGAGTTCGGAACTTGGGTAAGCATTTAGAGAGAGAAAAGGAGTTCAAGATCCCAAGGTAGCAACTGCAAGGGGAACAAAAATCCGAACTTCTGCTTCTGCGGCATCCTAGAAGTGCCAATTTTTGATATGTACACCGGGAAGTTGAGTGGCTTTTAGATTGAATAACATGCTAGACCCTGACGATGCCGGTTGTACATTAATCGTGAGCAGTAACATTCGTTCAGCTCGATACCCCTCTGATGCATGGCTGCCGTGCATTGTGAAAGAGGCATGACGGCTGGATTCTCAGATTCTTTACACGAGCAGTCGAAAGATCCAGGTTGAGTTCGAACCACGGGCATCCAATTAACATCGTCACATCATAACCGCTGAGCTATCTCGAGGAGTAACATAATCTGGACGAATTGAAGTGGGATTGTGGTTCCTGGCGTTTTTGCACCCGACACTGTTAGCAACACGAATAATAAGAATACTGGTTGGGCTGAAACGGCTTTCGGTCCCCACCTGCTATACCATTCGAAGGAAGCACAAGGGCTGGTTGCCCAAAGCTGGTCAGTAGCGATTAAGGTTCCAGGGTTGAATTCGAACTATGGACCTGTCGATCAGTAAGTTCGCGCCTTAACCACTTAACTATCGAGCTCGAAGGTATAATTTGACCTCTCGAGATATGAGGATTTGTTTAATTCTAGGTACGTGGATGCAAACGCCCAAGTGTTGAAAGCTCTTGAAAACGCTGACCAATTTGCAACCTTTTCTGGTAAGATGCATAAACCTGTAGGAGAACTGTAATAAGTTGAAGTAGCTACCTCAAATCACTCTCGATCAAATATCAATGACAACTCCTTATCTTTACATGGTCACATTTACGCTCGAGTGTGGCTAGCACTCTTTATGACGTTGAGCGGAGTGCATATTGTCATGGCTCTTTAAAAAAGTGCTTCGGATGATATGGTGTTGATTGATACAATTCTAGGCGAGGCGAGCAACAAAAAAGCGAAACGTTCTGATCAACAAAGATACCTTTTGCAACAGCCAGCGCATCACCGCCTTGGTCGATAACTATCACCAACTGTCCCAAACAGTTTTCGGTTCAGGAAAGGATGACTATTTTCGGGTCCATTCTTCGGTGTATAATGATATCAGTCAGCTAGTTCAGTTTATCAGCTGTAAATCATGTACCAAGGGTATTTTGGTTGTAGTTGCTAAAGTTTCAGTTACCGGAGAATGGGATAGCAAGGGAGATTTAGCCAAGCGTTGGAGGCGATGACATAATCAGTTAGTTAGGGAAACTGGGTAGCTACGCATTGAAGGCGATGCGGAGGGTCACGAGATTTAGCCAAGCGTTGGAGGCGATGACATAATCAGTTAGTTAGGGAAACTGGGTAGCTACGCATTGAAGGCGATGCAGGAGCGTCACTGACTGCTTGATTGAGCCTTGTCTGCTGGTGTCATTAACCACTGGCGAGTTGACGGCCGAAGTCCTCATCTAGGAAGGTGGCAGTCGCCGATCCGACTGAGATGCTGGTAAATGTTTTCGTGATTCGTTGCCAAGTCATGCACTGCCCACCTCTCGGTTGCTTCCATTCAGCCAAAGGCTTGGTGAAAAAATGCTAAGCAGATTATCTTTTGGCAGCATAACAGACCCATCGCGGGAGAGTTCTTTTTTCCTAAATTCATCTGGCATGTCAGCATTGCTAATCCGATGTTTCCACCAGACGTGGCCGATATTTCGGAGACACCGGTGACCGAGTACTGACTGCTCTCGTTTATCCTTGCTCTTAGAGGTCCTTGACAGACAGACTGACGTTACGTCGGCGCCGGAGGTTGGCAAAAGCTGCCCAACCTTTGCTGATTTGAGAAGTAATCTCATTTCCAGTAAGTTCATCGGAACTTATACAACTGCTTAGGCAAACAAACTTATCTACCACGTCGATGGGCTCACCAGCAAGTGTGAGGTTTGGGTTCGATCCCACCCAGTCTTGTAGCAGCCCTGTACAGTTTACAGATGTGAAGCGCATACCGACTTTTTGCGGCAGAATCATTCAAGTTATTTTACGTGACTTGCGTCTTTGAATGATCCGAACCAAGGAGAGCAACATTGTCCGCATAACATATACCGGCCATAACCCAGTCTCACCACACTCCGACGAGTTTCTATTCCAATAACTCCGCGTCTGCATCAGTTTATGACCTTCGGAGAGTACCGAAACGAATATATAGCTGGCTTACCATTAGGCTTAACATGAGACCCTAAAAATTCCGATCCGTTGTGGTAGCTACAAGCCAACCTGACGCGAAAAACGAGTTTGAAATGCCTATTGAACGAATTGTGATTGTTTTACCGCTCAGTGAGCTAACTAAGATAGCTATTTACTATATTTCTTTTGCGTATATTTCAGATATTCGCTGGAGCTTTCGCGATGACTTTGATATGCTCCCAAACCACTTTTACCGGTCTTTATCTGGTCCAAGTAGCTCATTCTAAATAATCAGGAATTCGGCACTTCAATGTTTCAGCTGGGAAAAGCCGTTTACGGTAGCCACAAACTGTGGCCCCCTTAAAATTGGCTACAAATTAGAGTTGTGTCATGATATGAATAGGCTTTCGTTCGTGGCGAGGACTTTTTTCGGATGACATGCCAGGTCAACTGGTTCACATAATTTCAAGTATGGATTGTTCGATATGTAGAAGCATTTTTCGTCAGATGGATCTTCAGAATTAACTTTCTATGGAAAACTCTTCACCCACGTCCTTCACATCAATTAGTCCGTCTTGTTCGGCAGTTGTATTCAGAACGAATAAAGTAGCCGTAGAAGTAGTACGTCAACTCGTACTAAGACACTAAGGGCAACTTCTTTTTCCCTCTCTCAGACTTCACCAGTGGTTAAGTGGTCGGTTGAGATTTCGGAAAGCGCACTAGGCTGCTTCACGCTAGCACTCCTTTCATCGGACCGCTGCTTGCACAAATAAGTGCGCTCTAATTAGTCCGTGACGAGGGTTCTTAGCACGGGGTTTGTGGCTCGACATGCAACTCCGATGTTGTGCTGGTTCAGACTGTCCTGTGTCTTCGACTGTGTCTCTTCTAAAATACCTGGGTCGTTTTCAGCGGTAACGTAGATTCGGTGCTGTTCGAATCGGTCATCTTTTCATGCTTATTGGCTGCTTACTTTGGCTTAGCATGATCACACTTGTTCCTGGTGATGCGAGTGACATCGCAAAAAATCCGGTCTTCTAGTCTGATATTTTGATTCGTTGTGCTTGAACCGAAGTGCTTTGTGATGTATCACAGTTAATCACATCACTGTCGGCAAATTTCCACCTTATAAGACAGTCAGAGAAGGCCGGTTCCACTTACGTACACAGAAATGAAAAAAGAAGTGACCCTTAATGTCTTATAACGAGTTGACGTGCTACTTCTACTGCTCTGAGTACAGCTTTCGGACTAAACGAACTAATTTACATCTAATTTTGTAGTTACAAACGGTTGAGCGAGTAGTGAGCAAAGTTCCTGTTTCCATGTTTGAGCAGAACGTGGGAAGTGTGACCGGTGCTCGGTGGGGTTGAAGAAAACCAATGCAGGACCTGCTGTAGTCCTTGTCCTGACTTCCTGTGTGTCAGAAAACCTGCTGCGTTAGTGTCTGGCCTAAGGTTCCAGTCGATGCTCGTTACCGAAGGTCTGCTGCATGTTTTCGCTATTCATTTTTCTCACAGCAAGTTTTTGGAGATTATCGTAATAGTTGCCCAGTATACACTAATTGTCAAGTTGCCATCCGAGCTTTCGATATGATTCACTGGAATGGGACACTGGTAACGGAAACGTGTATAGAATTTCCCAGAAGTGAAGTTAAAGGCGACCGTGGAGAACATTGACTCTGATCATCCACTTGCACAATGCAATGGATCACCCTGACAATTCATCTTTTCTCTGCGACAGGAGGAAATTAAATCCCCGGTTAGTAAACTAGATGCGAAACAACTCCCAGTTTTCCGCCACCTGTTTAAATTCGTGTTGATTTCAATTGCAGCCATTCACAGTAGCCCTGAGGCTTCAGAATGCATTAGGAACATGAGGACCGATTGGAAATGGATTGCAGATGATTCTGCTTGAAATTTGTTAGCAGGCCATGGAAGATCAACATCACTGCAGATATGACCCAAAGTCTAGGAGATTGCATGTTTGTATTTCATTATAAGTGATCAGAAAAGTGCTTTACAAACGGAGATGCCGTCGGACTTGTGGTAATCCATTTTACAAAGTAGGGTCATTCTTCTGGGTTTGGAGTATTTTTGATAACCGCCCGATATCTGTTTTTTAAGAAGCGGATATACATTAACAGTTCCTTCTCGTGTGGCCGCATCCCATCGTTTGGCGTACCGATGTTCGACTGTTGAGTGATTGGTTTTGCCAATATGGACATTTGTCGTAACAACTGGAATCTGAGGCGATCCGTCATATCCAGGGTAGTTTCGGGCATGTTTCTGGGGTCGTTTTCTCGCAAACAGGTGCTACTGGTTGCCTGCGATACCCGATTGATTCCGGTGGGCGAACTGTTATCCGTTAAAAACGACGGCTCTGTCCAACAATTTGGGTCCATGTGCTAAGATTTTTTTAAAATGAACCGAAACAGTCCAGTGAATCATATAATTGTGACCCAACATTTTCACTATGTACTAACGACGGATGAAGTAAAAATTGAAAGTTTCCCCTTTTTCTCTGTTGGAGCTGGTGGTTAGTTTCAGGTTCGAACACCGGATCCTTGAAATTATGAAAAAATCTTTTAGCTGTAACACCCTTTCGGTGACTAACTGCTATCCCACCAGAAGGAAGTACGAGGGCCAGGTTGCCCAAGTTCAGACAGGGAAAAGTCGAAAGGCAGATGTCGGATTCGACCAACAGACCTTCCGATCAGTAGGTTTGTGCTGTACCCACTGAGCCCTTTCGAAATAATAGACCACGACCTTATGCACTGGACAGCAGAAAAATAGTTTGATGTAAAGCGATCAAGTCGACGAATTTCGGTCTCTCGCTAATTTGTCCGAATTTGGATAAAACGTTACCTTTCATCTATCTGACCGAAAGAAATCCCGTGTCATTCCGACGGTGCGTTTTCTCGTCAGCTTCACTCCAGTTTGTTGAGTAATGGCGAGGTCTTTTGAGCAGGCCATCAAGTAAGCAGTATCCACTTGCGCAAAATACGGAGAGGACGTGTTCTGAAAATGTTTAGATTTGTCTTTTCTGTGAAATAAACAATCTCATCAGTTCTAACTCCCCAGTGCTTTATTCAGTTTAACAGATTCAGAGTTTCCTAGGTATGAGTATGCACTTTTTTCTCGTTTACTGTTGTGATTGGGGAGGTGAAGTGGAATGACAGAAGTCAAACAGATGGAAGTTTTCACGTTCAAGTCTGTTCGGATCAGCGTCATGTACATCCTAGTATTTTCCCTCAATATCTTAATTTTGGCCGTACACTGGAAGTGAACATTGATAGTCCATCAACCCCATTCGTATGGGCTATTTTTCACCTAGCCAAATGCACACTAGTAATGAAGGTGACACTGTCACGTAAAGTACTCTCATGTCCCACAAATGGAACATGAGACAAGAGGAGCAAACCATTTATTAGCAGACCACCCTAAAACTGAAACTCGCAGACACAACAGATAGCGTCTGTTAAGAAACTGTGTATGAGCACCCGGAGACCGTATAGGCCTATTCATACTGTGTGGAACGGGGAGGATAGGAATGGACAACGATCAATCAGTAAAAAACGGACGAAACATAGACGCAATACGATACTCATAGGGTTGCTGAAAATTCTTCGACAACCCACGACCGGTTTCACATATCTTGTGGCTCATCAGGTAGGCGCAGTCCCGAGTTTCCGTCAATTTTATGTTCCACTGCAGAGAGTTCGTGCAAATTAGCTAGCCAGGCCCAAGAAAACCTATCACAAGTCGATACTGGGCCAATAAGGATGAAGACGGAAAACTATCGAAAATGAAATGTAAACGATCAAACAATCCAACAACAGGAAAGTAGATCATAATGCTATACAGAATACGAGTGGGTCAACCGGAACAGGAAACAATGACAAAATTTTCACTGTTACCTAGTCAAATGCAAGAATGATAGGCAACCGTGCGACTCAGTTCGCAAGCGGGTCGATCAGACGCTGAGTGGAGTGGACTACGAACAATCGATCACTTTGAAGTTCGAAGATACTGTTTGCGAATTATACGAGCTCAAGCGCGAATAGAGAAACTATTTACCCAGCTGAGTACTAATGATGTCTCCCCGAACGGTGACGAGACGTTTGTAAGTCAATTGCCAAGCACAATGGACAAATTAAAAAATCACTGGATCAGCCACAAAGAACTCGAGCTACCAATATTCTGACACATTGCCAGATACCTTTTTGAGTGACCCGGTAGCGTTTTTCAGTACAGTTGAAAGAAGCACGAGAACGCAACTCACCTTTTTTAGTGTTCCAGTCCTATGGATGGGTTCGGAAGCCCAACTACTCACTGAGCATTTTGGAATACATGTTACTGTTTGGGATACACCTGTTTCTTGATTTCTTTGAGCCCTTGAGATTCCGCTAGTTAGCTCCTCCATCAGCTCTTCGGCACGCCTCAAAACGTCGATTGGCAATGCATTCAAGCTCATAAGCGCCAAACCTGGATAATGGGAGAAGTAAGCTGTTGATGAGGGTTTGTTGAACTTTATCTGTTCTGACATACCTTGTACATGACTACTCAGGTACGTCTACTTTTGCCAAATAAAAAATATGTTTATCAAAACCAGGCACTCTGTACATCAGTTCTGGAAGGATGATGATATATGGAAAAGTGAGTGCTGAAGGTCAAGATGGAGTGCCAAATCACCATATGGAACGTTGATTTCTCCTCGGTAGCTCCTGCTAATCTATTCTAGTTGACTTCTATTTTTCTCTAAAATCATGTCCTTTGAAAGTGTATTCTCGAATTTTCTATCCTGTACTTGGTAAATTATTCTGTTCCAAAGGGTTATATGGAGCGACCTATTCTGCAGGCTGATATAGCATGTCGATTATCGTCCACTTACAAGCCCGTAAGTTTCCGAGAAGTAAGTGTCATATAATTGGAAACACTCCCAGATCACAGCTCGGAATTCTGTTATCTGTCATCCCCACAATAGTACACCCCAAAGGGAAAAAACTCCGTGACTTGTTTCGATGGATAAAAAACATGTGGGCAGACCCTTTGTATCGACTAAAATTTAACAAGAGAATGGTGGAGGCTGACTACAATCTGCTACACTATTTTGTAACGCTATCGGGCTCTTCTTGGGTGTTCTTTGCATCAAGTGAGCGGCATTACTCGTATCCGCTGTGACATTTGAGAAAGACTTTAACGGAGAAAGTCAATGAATCAGAGCACAACGCCCATGTATTTTCGAGTCTCCAGTTGCTACCATAGTTTGTTCCACTGTGCATCCTAAAATTATCTGCAGATTTATTCGAGTTCGGTTAGGCCCAGATGACAGAAGTCGATTTCTATGGTTCTGGTTCACAATATTGATAGGTGTAGATACTGGTGTTTTGAATTACATCTCCATCCGACAAAGAATTTAAGGGACTTTGCAGAAGAAATCACGTTTTCTAAACAAAGCAGGAGTATTCCGGTATTTTCGGGGTTGCCTTTTTTGTGATGTTAGTGTATATCTGAATTTTATGCACTTCGAAAAAAGATGATGGCCGACGCGACAGTATTGATTCATATGACAAAAACCACTGATTTTTGCAGGAACTCACCCTTTTGTTTGACAGCAACTCCTTTAACCAGCCTATATGTGAAGGTTACTTTAGACCGTAATTGTACGCCATCTGATTCTAAGGTGTTATTGTGTTCTCGTGTACGTCCAAAAGGCAATTCACCAACAACAGTTGAAGACTGACAGATCGAGTCGTCGCCACGTGTGTTATCATATCCTGTCCAGTTTATGTCCGTTTCTTCGGTTACTCTGTTACCGCCTTTCACGGACTCCACGTGGACAAGAAAGTGACAACTAGAATGGTAGAAATTAGGTGGTCCCGTATTTCATAGTTGATATGTCGATCATTGAAATAAAAAGCGCCATGCATTAAATTGAAGTGAACCCAACAACACAACTTGCGGGCGATGAATAGTAAATTACTGTGCTTCTAGATGTCTCAAATACAAATAATCTACAGGTAGAAGTCAGTTCGAATGCTACCCATATCTTAGCACCTAATTAAGCTTGATTCTATCTTTCCTGGGTTAGTGATTTCGCAGGTTGCTGTCCTCAATGAAGGCAAAATTTTGAGGTGTATATCTCTGACAACGCACTGGTTGGATGCTTTTGTTGGCAATGATTGATGTCCGGCAGTTTGGGTCTGCACAGTTTCGACAGCGTTTAGTCAACATACCTAATTTAGACATAATGATGCCGTCTGATGAATTCACTCCGGTTGGGCTTAGTATCCCTGGATCAGTTGAAACTGGGACTTGTGCGTGGCGTAATAGATTTACAATTGATCTGGTTTAGCTTCAATATGCTACTTGTCCTGTCATTCAGCTAGATGCTCTCTGAGTGCTCGGAACTCTCCTGTTCTCATGTGACTGATGTAGTGCATAGGGATCAGTATTCAGTAGAAGTAATGGAGGTTTGGTACTTATCGAATAGAAAGCCAAGTATAAAAAATGCAGACCAGAGGTAGGAACTGAGCCCAGAGACTCCGACTTGCGTGGACTGCCTCAAACGCTGCCCACTACATAAGTGCACTTGGGTCCAACAATGGTTTGTCAAAATATTGCAGACCATGAACGTCACTAATTAGGCTTCATCGTGGACACAAATAGCGAGGTAATGTTATCATCTAGAGACCAAAAGTCATCGGTTTGCAGTGATTTGGAAATAGACACGGAAGTGCACTTATTTGAGATGAAATCAATCAGGACAATTTTTGATGAATCTACATAGAGTTGGAGTGCATATGGGAGCGTCATCGTGGCTCAGTTGGTAAACTGTTTGGGAGGTAAGCGCCGAACTATTGATTCGATCTCCGTCTACTTGGCGAGCATTTCTTGTTATAGGTTCTTGCTTTTTCGTTCAATCAAACGAAAGTTCCCAATCTAGTGTATTCGTGAGTCTAATTAGGTATCTCCAACTGGTTTGCGACAGCTAATATTAATCTTCTGAACTCTTTGTAGTTGCAGAAACCGATCAGATTAAATACAACCTAGTGTAGAAAGTCCTTATCTGCCTATATTTCGATCACATAGTTCACTTCTAAAGACTCGATTACGAAAATAGCTACAACTTCATGCGGATCTCAACATTCACATTCATGAAAACGACACAGGTGGATTAGAGATATCCAGCAGAAGTGACCTGCTTTAAAAGTCCTCTTTAAGATGGTCCTATTGTGCATCTTCCCTCTCTCAAAAGATCGCTTTATAGAGAGAGTTTGCCATAGAATTAAGGTCCGAAGGACCGACCAAACGTTTCCTCGTAAAGGTAGCCTCCCAGTGGCTGTTCTTTTGCAGGGAGTATACTCTACCTTGGAAGAAGTAACCACACCATCAGACTTGACATCAACCAATGAGTACGTACCAACACCTATTTTTCAAGGATGTAACTAAAGGACTTTTTCGATGTTCAGTGTTTCGTTGACTTCCACACCAAACCACTAACCCAAAATATAGTTGCAGTCCAGGTGACGTTTGTAGACTGGTGAATCAATGGGGTATTGGTTCTGACTTTTATCAGGGTAACGATTCTCTTGGTCCTTATAAGAAGTTTATAATACCACCGGTGTCTTGACGGGGTGCTACAATATTACTGAGGTGGCTTCGATGCTTCATTGTATTAGTGGAATTATCGAAGCGGCTTCGTACGGTCAATAGTTTGCCCCACTTCCATTTCAGGACAGGGTAAAACCCAACTAAGGCCTATCAAGCCGTTCATCGTAGGCGATTTTCGTTCGAGAGGACAACTGTATTTCTCAGCCTCAGTCAACACATTTGTACGCCATGTTTACTTTCCATGATGGAGTTGGATGCGGTCAACAAACGAAAAGAAAACTTCTTTAAATCACGTCGCGTATTTTCACAGATATTTGTTATATGTTTAGCGAGTACTTCGAACCTGCATCGCCAGCTTATCGAGTCATACGAAGTTGATTGATACGTTTATTCCACCATAGAACTGCTAGCGCGACTTACTTTTCCACATTCGGATAAGATTTTGCCAATTGAGTGATTTCGTTATTCTGTGTTGCCAAAAATGTGAAAGCCTGCAAGTCAACAATAGTGGAACGAATATTGTTTTACCTTGCTCTGCAGCAGCGCTTCACAGATGGCCCACATGAGGTGGATCGCCTCGCGTTGATTCGTGCCTAGAATTGAACAGAATACAACACTCGAGCAGGGCACATTGTAGGTGGATTGTGATTCATGTTTTAATAAAGGCGACTCACTTTGACACAAGCCATCGATCAGAACCAATGATTTGTTCGTAGACTGGCGAAGAAGGTAGCTCATGCCTTTCATCTACCGCAAGGGAATAGGAAAGAAGGGAAGGCAATTTCATCAATACAAGTTCGTTAGAGTATGCTGTAGATCATTATCCTGGTTTACAGGAAAAAATGCCTGAAACGAAACTGGACGACTACCTTTAGTTATGCTCTAGAGTGGGAGCCTGGGATGGTCAGACAAGCGTGGTTCGTTAACATTGATGACCTTTGTCTCAATCAAGGTTGACGATCTAGTATCTGTTGCAAGTCGGTCCTGGTTTTCTCAAACCTACCTAAATACGATTTTTTCGGGTTTTATAGCTGATAAACTTACCACGTGTCTTCGTTTTGCAGGGTAAACGAGCTGGTTGGTAACAAATTATTTAAAGGGATAGATGCTCTATAAACGTTCTTGCTATCGGAAGGTATGTTCTTGCCAATACAACGAACGGTTTTGCCATGCATATATCAATCAGTGTTATCTACCAAACCCTATTCAGGGTGAAAATGTTAGGGGATCACATTACGTTACATTGGTATGTATCTATTCTTGTTAGCGCCTACACCGGATGCGCTGTTTTCGTCGACCCTCAGTCCCCCACTGAAAACACTGAAGTCACTCTACAGCCGACGATGATTGAGGCAAGTAGCAAGGCAGGTTCAAAACTCGCTTCGTGCTAGACAGTGAAGTTTGGTTCAGAAAGTGAGATCAATATATTCGTGGGGTTCGTATTGTTCGATTATCTGAACACATCACCCAAAGAGTTATATGTTTGCGATTTATGTTTGTGTTTGTTACTTGTGACAAGAGCTCAGTGCACCCGCCTCATACTCACCTCTCTAGTAAAACTGGACTCATTGAACAGCAGGTCGTCAGCTCCACTTGTGTGGTAGAAAATCTGGTCAACTGTGCGCACTGTGGCAAATTCTGCAGGAACCATGGAACCAACTTGGGCTAGTATCTGAAAGTAGGCAACTTGTCGTAAGTATGCCGATTTGCCACTCTGAAAAAACGGGACGATGAGAGGAGTGGTAGCGGAAAATACGAAAGAGTTCAGATCATTGTTGGTTCAGCTTGATCGTAAGAAGAGAAAGGTGTTTTTTTAAAGTTCTGCTAAAATTAATGCTTAGTTATTCGTAGCCTTGTCCTACTTACAACACTTTACACCGTTGTGTACTACAAGCGGTTTTTTCGCCCCGTCAGATCCGCTCCTTGTGTGTGTGTCTTATGCGCGTGTGGTACCTATTGCACGGCAGTGAGCCCACGCTGATATTAATGTTCACAAGCGTTTTTAACTGGACAGCTAACCAAAATTAATATCATTCTGGTTCGAACAGTTTTCGTCGTGTCCTGATTTCAAGCGTCTGTCGCACTACCCGAAGAAAGTCTTGTCAGGTGGGGCAAGCGATCGACACAACCAGGACATTACTGGGTCCAGTTTTCGTCGTGTCCTGATTTCAAGCGTCTGTCGCACTACCCGAAGAAAGTCTTGTCAGGTGGGGCAAGCGATCGACACAACCAGGACAGTTACTGGGTCGTCACTGAAGCACTCGGGCAGACCACACATCGTCGAAGCATGGACACATTCGCCTGGAAGAATTGGAAATTTAGATGCGCCCAGCGCGCGCTAGCGAGCTAGTTGTAGCTCTCTTCCTCACATGAAAGGTATCTGAACTTCAAACCCCGAAACAACCACGGATTGTGCACTACTGATGAGCTCCAATAAGAGCGATATTCTAGTCCAATACTTCCTCCTTCTGCTGTGGACTCATCAGAATAAATGAGCCAGACCATGGAGACGATTATTCAAACGAGTGAAGTGAACGTGAATCCTACAAGCCTCTCAAACATCGGCAACAAATGAAAATTCTTATAAATCTTGTTTATAATGTTCTAATGAATACGTTGAACAAAAACGCCCTGCGGTTCTAGAACCATTTTCGAGCCATCAAAGGAATTTTTTCTTCATATAATATTCATAGGATCGACGAAAGCCTTGTATAGCTCACTTCTGACTTTGCCATTCTTGGTACTCATCAGAGGGTGCCTAGTCCCCGATATTCTTTCGTATTTGGTAAAAACTCACATCTGGAGGTGAATCATTACCGGATAAATTGACCTGTGATATAGTGTTTCGCAATCGGACTGTCCAACCATCTTGTTACTTCAATATTTGGTATGCCCAGTACCGTTTGTCACACTGAACAACGAAGGATGAATTAATTTGAATCAAAGTAAGACATGACTGTTGTGAGAGAGGTCCGATAAGTTATTTGGCAATTTTTGTGACAGTGCAAGTGTTTGTGACTCTAGTAAAGGAAGGCCAAAACACCAACAAAAGGCTTGATGAATGAGGGTGATATAGAACATGGTAGTATGTTCTATCTATGCACTCATCTGCATGCCAATTTGGTTTTGGTGGGTGAGTTATTTGGAAACCAGTAGAACACAAGGTGGTGGAAATTTGTCTTCCACGTGTTAAAAAGACCGGTCGATTGAGGGAACTCACCATACTTGGGCCAGTGAGAATTGTCAGGCTCAGATCCGTTGCTGCGTACTAGAGAGTGATTGTCGTTAACACTTTTGTTGGAATGTGGTTCTACATACCGTATGGTTTGGCACAACTGCACCCGAAGAAAAGCGTTCGAGCACAATGTTTCTTCCGTTTTTTATTGCAAGCCTGTCCATAAATTTGGGATACACTGAAACCAACAAAAGTTAAATTGTGATCCACTAGCATACGCTAAGGGTCCCCACTCAGCAAATGTATTAGGTTGAGAATGAACAAGGAGTTGGTGAATACAGTGAAGACTGTATAGACAGATCATGAAAACGGGCCCTAGTATTATTGATCTGATTTTTGCAGTGAATTTGCATAAAATGCGACGTGTGAGAAACGTGAAACACAGCAACTATCCATCAAAACTAAATTTTTGTAAAAGTCTACGGAGACCACGAACATTTCTCCCCAGACCCTATCATTCGACGGATCGCTGCACTGTAAGTGGGTGGGTCCAGCCAACGAAAACCGGTGGAAAGCGTTACCCTGGGAAGAGAGTGAGCTAAACGATCGTTTTCCAATATGATTCTGAATTAACTTTTTGGCTTCAGTTATCCCATTATGCCCCGAAGTTAATTTCGTTCCTTTATGGAGCTGATTACTGCTCCGATTCGCGATTTCGCTATCCCTTCTTTTGGGTCTGCTAAAATGAAGTATTTTGAATAACTAGATTGCACAAGTATAGGTAGATGTCGATCACCTTTCTAAGCATGGAGAATATGGAATTTGATATACGAGGACTCCGACACCGGCGTAGATCTTATGAATGGCACAGCGTCCAACTTCTCGGCACCAGTCTAAACATATCGCTGGTGTTTGATTATATATCATATGGAATGAATAGGTCAAGACGTCGAATTCGAAACATAAGAATCGATTCCCAGTTATAGATGGTCCTCCCGTTGCTCGCGGTATTGCTCGATCATAATGCGGTACATTCCTGAAGTAACTTATTCTGGTAATTGAAAGGTATATTATACAGTATTTTCCTGTATTGTTTACTGTTTCCGATGAATTTACGTGAACCCAAGACGTTACAGAACAGGCTTCAATAAACCAAAATGAACTTACCAAATGGACTTCCTGGAGGGCTACTTACAGCCAACCGTGCAAATGATGCTAGGAAATCCAGACCGGCGACTACCTCGGAAAGTCGATAAAATAAGCCCATTTCTGGGTGAAGCTCAGATATAAGGTCACAAATGATTCTAGGGCGGATATATGTGAGGTGTATATGACCAACGTACTGATCAGCAATGTAGTAGACTTCGTTCAGAGAACCCTTCATTCTTTCTAGGAGAAACAGAATTTGCTGAATGGACAGAAGGACAATACATACCGTTGAGACGCACCTGAACACAAGAAGAACATGACCGATGCAATGTGTGAGTATCGAAAAAATGAAGTATAACTCAGCTTGTATGAATGATATGGGTATAATGGGAGAGAACTATGAACATTAGGATTCTATCTCAATGTTCATTTAATAATGATGCCCAGTGAAGATGCGGCTAGGATAAAGTAGCATTCAGATGAAGATGTCCTTTTTGCCGTTTTCTAACTCTCTCCGCGTTCGAGACGTAATCTGGTCAACAATAACGTTAAACTATAAATTAGGGGCTCAGGTATACATAGTATGAGTGAAAGGAGACGTATAGAGGTGGATCCAACAACTGACTTTCAACATATCAAAAGGGTATTCTACCAAATTAGCCCCCGGGGATGGTTGTTCTCAGCCTGAATTATACAGGATTAGCCATACTTATACCTGAACGGGTAGTATTCGATGTCTGTCATTATTATCAGTGAGCGTCATGCATGACTTTCAGAAACGGGCCAGATGTCGGTAGCTTCCATGATTCAAGCCCACTTGATGGATTGTCTTTTTGCTCCAGTTACCAAGATTTTTTCTCAGTTCTGGGTTACAGACATCCAAACACAGAGACAAAGGGACCCATATCAAGCTAAGGATCAGAGCTTTTGTATGATTTATTGTTCCCAACTGTGAACTCTCCTAATAATCAAGGCTAATTGTTCATGCATTTGGAGGAGTATTAGGTATAGTGATGTAGGCAAGACACTTGCTATCTACACCATAGTTAAAAGAAGGGAATCAGGTTGCTTTCAGAAAGGTTTTCAACAATCACAGTAGAAAAATAAGTCATTCTTTTACAGAGGGTCACTACTGGATATGATAAATTAACCAACCAACATCCCGCGATTCAAATCAATCAGCAGGAAAGTGTTGCTCTCGTGGTTTTAATTTTTATGGACTAGTGAAAATGGTGACAAAGAATTGTTGAGGTGCCGCGGTAGAGCCAACAGGGGAGCTTTCTTGAGGTGAAGCTGAATACGGAACGAAGCCGTGCGAACGGACTCAGTTCCTCATGTTGCTGCTACGGATACCTGGAATCACCAGTGGCATTAACTGGGAGAGTGGAATAAATTGGGCGATGCCAACACTCAATTGTGGCAGGGGAGGGTTTGGGTGGACCACGAAACGGTTTTGTTCGTAAATACAGGACGTAAGATACGGACTGACACCAGTGACAGTCAACAATTACAGGAACGCCTCTATCCATTAGTATGATAGCGTTTTGGCACAGCGCGCGTACCGAAAAAAGGTAGTTTGTTCTGAATTGGAATGAATGACATGCCGGCTTCCGGTAAGTTCCAATCCAATGAAATGAATGAAGTACTTATGAGATTACAGAAAAGGTAAACAATGGTGTTCACATGGTGTAGTCGTGGTTCGCTTAGTTAATTCGGGTCCCTGTATGCGTTTAAAAAGTTCAAAACTGCCGATTTCGTCGGCTCTTCTTGCAGATAAGATGTCGTCTTGGTCGATCAGGACGTTCCTTCCCATAACTTTCATTCTCAGCTATATCACCTCAATGGTTTCGTTGCCACAGCATATTTTCATCTACTTAGCCGTGATTCATACGACTAGTTTCACCTCTGAGGTGGTAACTATAATCACCTGACAATGCGGCTCGTTGTTTTGGCGGTTTGCAGGCGATCTCAACACTAACTAGACAGTGAGGCACACTTTAAACGCGTTAAGAATATTAAACTTTCTACAGTTTTTGTTACGCGAATTAATGAGTCTTTAGACAAAGTGCCTTACTAGAAACGGTCTGGTTCGAGCGCAGTCACGTTAAAGGTTACCGGTACTAATGAGCGAACTGGAAGACATCCTGTGCTCTGCTGTTTTAGGATAGTTGGTCTTGAGTGTTTTCAGGTTGAGTCCAAATAGCCACATTGGTGCGAATAGTTTGGTCAGTCATCCGGTATGAACTACACTACGAGCAGTATTAGAATGAAACAACAGAGCGACGTAGCATATCAGCCACTAGTTCGAGTGAGTTCGAGTTATTCCTTCATTTATCAAACCGTCATCATTTCGATTGGGTTTTCTTTATATCATTCACAGAAAAACCTCTGCTGAGCGACGCGTCAAATTGAGTCTCCTACAATAGATTCTAACCACAAATATTCACTCGTTCGTGACAACGGTGAGCTCCAATTCCTTGGAACTTTGTCTTCACGTTCCCAATATAATGAACCACCTTCACTGTTCGTCAGTCAAAGGCATGTTGTATTTATACGGACTAACATTACCAGTTACTACATACGTCAGAATGTCTACCCTCTTTGAAGAAACCAATTTGGCCACTCTTGGCTCAGTGTGATGATATGCGTCCGAAATAATTGTTTTCCGGAAACGGAAATTTCGATGGATATTAATTTCACACTGTTCACTACTTGAAAGTTATTTGCACTTAATTTGAAAAATCGCTTGTGTTGACCAACTTACCAAAGTTTCCGTGGTACAGTGGATGAGTGACTTCGAATAGCAGACCTTGATAAATTCTTTGGGAAGCTGCGTTCTTGAATAGTTCTTGCATCTCGCTGATGTTGAGTCCGTCTGATTCTGAATTTCCGACTGCGAAGAATTCTCCCATGTGTCGGTCTCAGCTACTTTGTGCACTGGGATCTCGTCCAAACCCCACGGATCTCCAAAATCACGATTCCCAGAGTCATCCTCTAACGAAACCGATGTGTTTTGTGCGCTTTCTCGCCCTTCATTACCGGTGAGCGCGGCCTCTGGGATCTGTATGTAAAATCCACGAACTTTGTTGTGGGCCACTCGAAGTGGGAGTCCGTGCTTTTTACTCAGTCTGCTGACTTCCGCTGCGTGGAAGTGAGTGTGGAAACAGGCAAAATGGCAACCTTACAAAGTTTGGTATGTAAGTCCTGTGGTTTCGATCAGGGTAAGGACATGATCTCAGCTAAGGTAGCCAATACTTCTTAGAGCACAGGTCGATTTCTGCCATTTTACGCATCACCCAACCTCAGAAGGCTTAAGTATCTACTTTCTGTATTCCTGTTTGAATGAATGGTTTGGTATTTATAACAACAAATATAAACAAGCATCACACTTTACGTTAAGTGCGGCAGTCTTTGTTGTCTCCCACAAATTAGGTGAGTGCAGGGATCGTCTAAAAACATACGGAACCGGTCAACAGTAGCCGGCTTCACCAGCTTTTCAGAAGGACGGCAGAAAGCTACTAAATACGCCTAGTTTTGATATAGTTTTATCTATGACTGACACGGCTAAATAAAATTGACTTTCACACTGTTTACTCGCATAGTACCTGTTTTGAGGTAACTTGAATTTCCTTCAAACTACTAAACCTGAATTCTGGCATAGCGAAATCTGTCAACAAATACACAAATTGCTCTTGAAGGCGTGAAACTTTATCTTCAAAACACTGAGTTCAAACACTAAAGCATTATTTAGGTAGCTAGAAGATTCTTGAAGCGCTGAACAATAGCGTAACATAAAACACAAACATAGACTCAACACAATAAACGAAAGTGCAATTTTTCCCGAAAATCTACCGATGGTAACCATGTGTTAATTGAGTCAAGACTACTAGCATTCTCAACAAGATAATTAGTTAAGACGGGTATTTCTCGGGTGATTACATGTGACCTGTGGTGGAAAAGAAAATACATTGATGCTTCTTCAAGCTTCAGCAGATGATTAGATAATATGGAGATGAAACTGCATTAGGAGTGCGACTGCCATCGATTCATAGTGATATGTAGTATTTTCGGTCAAGTGCGGTGATAGAAGATAAAGAAAATTCGTAAACAAAAACGCCCATATGTTGTGTGCCTCTTCGCGGTTTTTTCAATAATTTGGTGTTCATCCGCTCCTCTGAGCACTACCGAGGCAGGTATGCGAGACATTATGGTACTTGTTTCCCTCGGGCACCCTTGCTTCAGTATTTTCTGGAAGAGTAGTATGTTAGGAGAATTTCAAGAGGCCTCACTGGGGTTGCTTCATTTGTTCCTCTACTTCCACACTTATTCAAGTCACTCACTGGATAGCTTACCTGCGTTACATTAGCTAGACAAGTAGGGTACTTTAGTGATTGGTGTTCAGCCTCAAGGTTTCGCTCGGCAAACTTATGCAGCCGATCGGCCTTTGAACACATGCCCTTTTGACGCCGTATAAATCGTGCAGTTTTTGCAAACTCGAGAAAGGTTTACACATGCAGATTATCAGTGTCTGGCACATCGGCGCACTCCACGATCTGCGCTGTGCGGGGGCCGAACCTGATCAATCAAGCTATTCCCTAAAATCAAAACTGGCGAAAAGCCCTATGGACCTTAGTCGTCACAATGGTCATGCATCTGTTGCCATGGCTGCAGAAGGGACACAGATGGCAGTACGCACTGATGGTGGGCTTGCCTGTCTTGCTCCGGACCTCGAGCCTGCAACTACAGCGACATGCCCCCGCATTTTTACTTGGGATGCCGGACACAGGATATGGGTTTGCAAATGACACCGACGGTTTAGGATGCTAATAAATACATTTTATACTGAGGGGTACGCGACTCCAAAAGACATCTAGTTGGGTTCCGGAAGGTGTTCACTATTGGAAGTAACCTGCATTGGAATCTCGTCGGGTCAGCTGATTCAACATTTTTTGAGACAGTATTACTTGTTTAGCGTTTGCTCAATAAACAGTTTTGCTGTACTCAGGTCGGCAAAAATGACTAAGCAGACGTAATACATCACTAATCTACCACAAACTACAGTGGCGTTAGCGGTTTGCGGCAATGTCCTTTCTGGAAGACATACTACTAGTTTCAAATTCCCTGTTTGGGACAAGCAGTCGTGACGGATTATTCCAATATCCCTCAAAGTGAATGTCTCACCAAATAACAGGGACTATCCCAGCATTTACACTGAAAGTTTCATTCAAAATCGTCACAGTAAGCAATAAATTAATACAGTAGATTTGGTACTCACCAGTAACGTCGTCCAGCTGTTCTGAGTAAGCCCTTCGAGTAACATCGAGAATAACGCTGATACCTTCCTGAAAGGACCGATTAACCCGCAGGGAATTTCACCCTTACCTTTATGGCAAAGCACTTCTGACTCCTCATTGCCAACAATCCCTTGCTCATGCGGACGTCTGAGTGTAACACTGTACAGAGCTTTCGCAAAACAGCATCATACCCTGGATCACTCAAAAGCTGCAAAGCGAAGGAGTATAAGGAGACACGATGGGCAACCTCATTTAAGTGATATAACGAAACAGGCTTAAGCGTTTCCATGAATGTTATTAGAGAGGTTCGGAAGTGAATGTGCGATCCAAGAAATTACACTTGTTGCCTAACGGAAACAGTGTTTTGAAAGCCATTCTGACGCCAGAAGGGTATATCTTACCCTGGTAATTTTTGAAACCTATATGATTATCTTAAGTTACAAGCAAAAGTATGTGCGTTTTTGTTCATCCTGCATCATTCGGGACGAGAACAATCTGATCCCATGCAAGCCTTCATCAACGGAGACATCGATGGACCACAACTTTTGAACATACGGTGTTTTATGGTAAAAAAACATGGACCCGAAAATACCGGAGAGTAGATTAGAGGGACATGCAATCAACTATCAAGCCCAAATATGGTGTCGGTGGAGACTTCATTCCGTAAATGAAGCCATTCTACAGCGGACTGTACAGCTGTTTCGGGTTAACTACGAACCATCAGTATTAAGTATCTCACAAAAATTCAGTCGCGAACGCGCGTCATCGCGGGTCATTACTTTCGTTCAGCGATTATGTGGACTCTCGATTTTCTTGAGATGCGCACTATTGATGAACCCCCATAAAGATGAGATAGGTATACAGTGCTTTTGGGTATTTTGGTGCAGGATAACTTCTCCTACAGGGTGTAAATCTCCATTGAATATCCCACACAACTTACAATGAAATACAGTGACCGTTAAACAGTCTGGCAACTATCAACCGGGACTATCAACTGTAATGCATCAAGTGGGACTGGCTGCAAGAAGACAACGGGGTGGAAGGAATCTTCGTGTAAAACAACATATATCATTGGTTTCTGTGCGCGATTAGCGTTCACTGTTTTGTTTCATTTGGTTGAAGTTCATGGTGTAAACGAAAACAAAGGAAACGCAGGCCGATATGGTCATGTACGGTCAAGTTACATGGAAATGTATTCAGACAACCTCGCTCTGCAATGCTCCCACTATTATGTGCTTAGGTAATTTTACTACCAGGGTAATCAATGAAGCCCTCAGATTGATCGATCATCTGTGAAGTCACTAAACCATAATGGTATGAGTCAACGGACCTGAAAACATAACGAATTGAAATTGCGTGGGGTAAACTTTCATCATCATTATTATCAACTGTAAGAACCTCGTAGCCGATAAAATTCCGTCCACCGATGATTCGGGGAGGTGGCTTACATGGCTGCGGATTCGAGACATGAGCTGATAAATTGTTGCGTAAATACAGATCTGTCAGTGGACTTTTAAGTCGGAGGGGGAATTAGGAAGGAAGCTATGGGTAAGCTTTACCCCACTGAATACTGAAAGCGTTAGATCGTTGATCTATAAAGTAGAAAGAATTCTTCATGTTTTCAAATGTTGAAAATGAAACAAACAAACAGTTCTAAACAAAATTACGGGCACATTTTAACATCTCAGCCATAAAAAATTATTATTGTGGTAGACGAAGAATTGTGACCAGAACGACGCCTCGGTGCAAGTGACATTGCACCAGTAAAAAAAATAATAATCGTTCAGCTGTAGCGCTCTTTCGGTGCCTAGTGCCATGCCAAATGAAACAAACAAACAGTTCTAAACAAAATTACGGGCACATTTTAACATCTCAGCCATAAAAAATTATTATTGTGGTAGACGAAGAATTGTGACCAGAACGACGCCTCGGTGCAAGTGACATTGCACCAGTAAAAAAAATAATAATCGTTCAGCTGTAGCGCTCTTTCGGTGCCTAGCTGCCATGCCACCCGAAGGAAGCACGAGGGCTGGGATGCTGTCAGGTTGCCCAAGCCTAGACAGGGGAAGTCGAGTGGCGGAGGTCGGGTTCAAACCACGGACCTTCCGGTCAGTAAATTGGCGCTCTAACCACTTGGGCCATCTCGCCCCCCCCCTATTGCACTAGAGAGCTGAAGTATGTTCGCATTTACGTTTCGTGCACGGTAGGCGCTGAAAAAAAGTAATCAACCGAAGAACGAAGAGAGTACGTAGCATCAGAAATAGAAAATTGGTAGAAACAGAAAGTGGTATGTGGTTTTCACAGTGTTCGTATGCTCTTCTCATCGTATCACTTATTGCGCGCCACAGAGTAAAGCGGATACAAAGCCCGGTTCGTCACAGTCTTCAAAAATAGACAAATTTGTTTGCTTTTCGTCATTCCAACTGTAGAACTAACCTAGTTCCTGTTAAAATTACTTACATCCTTATACGTTCTGAGCAAGCTGGATTTTACGCCACCCAAAGCCTTGTGTAACCTAGGTACGAGATCAAGCATGCTCTTGATACCAATAACACGTGTCGTACGACATTCAGCGGCTTGCAGACTTGCAGGACCTTGGATAAACGAGGGTTCGGTCCTGTGTGTTGATGGAACCTGAAATGACGGCGCACTGGAATTTCTCGCAATGGACATCTGTCTTTCCAGCTGGTCACATCCACCCGTCCTTGGCATTGCGCTATTGGATTTTGTAATGTCATTTTCGTTCTTCGAGGTTTTATCAACGGGAATACGCGTGGTGCATGTTCCATCTGTCAGTGGAGTGTTGTGATTTAACGAGGTATTTGGAGAACTGCATATCTGTACGCATAGTGAAAGTAGACCGTCAATATTCGGGAACTGCCGCAGGACATTCTGAAAGAGAAGGAATGATTCCCTGAAAACTGACAGACCTTTGGTCACACTACGAATTGACGGTATACTCCTCCCTGGGCTAACTGAATAAAGCATTTCTAATGGACATATGCCACACCACAAAAACCAAATTAACTAAGACGTGTGCAGTAGTCCTCGCAACAGGGACGACCGATGGAACCTAGTCAGACTGCCAAAGTTCCGGTTTACAAGTTCACTAAATCCTTGATTTTGCCAAACAACCCAATGTCAAACGGGTTATCACGAGGGGAATAAGCCAGCTGTTTGTACTCCAAGGTAAGACCTCCTTATTTCATCAAGTCTTAAGTATATTTATCTCAGCAATTATTAAACCCAAAACCGTATTTTCAGTTTGTTCATGAAGCATCCGTGACTAAGAATGGTACCATATCACCTCTTCTTTGGCCTCCGAATGTATCGGCTGTTCTGAATCACCTGCAGCCTCAATACCCTTTGAGTTATTTGATTAGTCATCCTCAGATTTTTTCATCCTGTGAAGGACACCTTTAAGGTACGTGCGAAATATAGTAATAATTTCAAAACAATAACCTTGATGACTGTAACTCAAATTGTCGGCATGTTGATGCTTTCCACACCTGCTGATAATGACAACTGAGTTTTATCAATAACAAAAAGTCAGTCTACTTTTTGATCAGTCTGATTGTGGAGTTGATACACCGTGTTGCAGAATAATCAGACAGAATGTACCTCTAACCCACTTTCAGAGAACAGATTATGCTTGCGTATTATCACTCAGATTTACGTAGAGCTCAGACGTTTTCAGTATAATCTATACGTGTCTGTAGTTCTTCAAAACATACGCCTCATTTTACAGCTAAGTAACGTAACTCTATCAAGCGACCGCTTGTGTTGCCTCAAAATTTCCTCGTACATCCAGTTCGTCTTCAGCGTAAAGCTGGCGATGAGGTATTTTCTGACCTCGAAAATGGCCGATGAGAGCAGCCTTCCATCACATAAAATAACACTGTTTTTGTACCTTTTGAATGTTCTCTCTAGTGATGTGTTCATTTTTTCGGGTAGAGTTCGATTTCCAGAGCCATTAAGGAGACCACAGTTGCGTATGCTATTCGGATAGTGGTTACCTTGAAGGAGGGTTTAATTTAAATTTTCCCGAGTTCAACAGTCAACCGGTATTGGTAGCAGTGGCTCGTATCATGCTAGATCTAAGACTGTGATATGCGACCTGAGCCCCGCAAGACCTATGCGTGTTTTCATGGAACAACAAGTAAACGGGATCCGTTTTACCCTACAGTGTTTCAAGACTACCATAATTTGTCTTACGATGCCTTTTCGGTCAAGCTAAACCACAAGCAGTTTGTATCCTAGTCATAAGATATCTCATTCCCATAAAACTGACCATTCATCCAGCTTTTCAGCCACACAACAAAACCTTCAGCTCTTAAACAGTGGGGTGCTTCAGCATCGCTTAGGAACATTGAATCTCACTGTTGTCAGAAAGGAATCGCTCTTCGTGCCAAGCAATGTTCTCATTTTTCTATCTAATTACAACCGTCGTCTTTCTTTAGGAAATAGAACTAAACGGTTTGTGAGATTACTGTCTTTTTAGGTAGTCGGCATTCTCTGCATTGGTTCAAGAGTAAATTTCACGAGGTATGGTTCCTCTACCGGTTCATGATTTCTGGGGAGAGCAAACTTATGAACGACCGCGAAAGCCTCCAGTGACCATCACTTCATCACTTCACTGTGTTATTTGTTGCAATCTTGTAATCCTGTATGAGAAAGCCTCTGGATACCGGCTGCAACTCTAATTCTCTAAGATATCTGACCTATTCCGAACATTCAAGTCACGCGCACCAAACTAACACAACTTGAAGATTATTTTCATAGAAGACCTTTTCTCTGTTTACTCTTAGGACTGAATCCAGCCAACAGCCGGCTTAGATGCCGAGCAGAATGTCTCATCCGGATGCGCCACACTGAACGAACTTAGTGCGACCGTTTACCATTCGGCCGAAGGAAGAACAGAGTTTGGAAGCCCATGGCGCATGACCACATTCTACAGGCAGTTTCACTCTAGTCGGGTGCAGTAGATGAGGATTAGGAAGGTTCTTTCTTTACATAAAGGGACTCCTGACGATGTTGCTACTGTTTTGGGAGGTCGCTGTTGGATAGGTTTACCATTTTGAAGAGCCAAGATAAATCAAACATCAGTGATATCAAGTTAGCTGCTAACCTCCAACTTCAAAATCCACACAAGTACTTCAGGAAGGTAGACATCGAAATACGCTCCGGAACGAATTGCGCGCCGTAATAAGTGACAAATGCTTCAAGAAACATGTCTCTCTGATTCCATCGCCATAAGAGCACTACCTAAAACGGTTTTCCGTTAACAATGAATTCAAACAGTTTTACCCGTTCTTGAATAACAATGACTGAACATTGGTGAACGAAAGTAAACACCAGTCAACTCACCTGTACACCAACCAAGAGTTCTGGTGACTTCGCTAGCTCAGTTATTGCGTCCTGCCTTTGGAGTATTGTGGGTAGATCTTGAGGAAATCAGATAAGTCATAATTGTTACTAGTTCTGCGGGCTTCTGGTGTTTGTCCATCCACAACGGCAAAATAGCTCATTTTTAGTGTAATGGAAAGCAGTAGCCTATTACATGAATGAACATGCAAGCATGGCAGTAAGACATTCAACTGGACTAGTCTCTTGTGGCATACTTGTTTGGACGGTATTCGCACGCACTGATCCAGCCCATCATGCTTACCTGCGAAATTTGAAAAATGTAAGTAACGAGGGTTCTGTGTACACAAGATTACTAGTTGGTCATCACAAAACAGGCTGTTGTAAGTGAGGTCAGAATTTATTTTGGGAGGTGGGGGTAATAGGTACTGGTAGGTACTTTGCAATCTCAGCTATGAATATGGTGAAGGATTGTGAAGTCTCTGGATAGCATACATGATTTAGAAGAGCAGTCAGGCACAAAGCTTGAGTACTGTACTCTATTTGTGACACTAATGATAACTGTTAATATACGGTTCACAATCTGGTCTGAACTGGATTTCAATTTTTTGAGGAGTTGTCATCCTAGTCACGCGACCGAGGTGTATGAACTTTTGATTAGAGACACAGCACAATGCGCAAAATAAACATTGGCGTTCTTTTTTTGGGTTTTATCCTCTTAGACAGGAGGCATGAGCAAGATGCATGGGCTAGTGATATAGTTGATGGTGTCCATGAATTCGAAACATCATCTCAACTGTCTGACACTTTTTATCAGCTAGGGAACAAACCGTCTGGAAAACCGTTTGGCAGGCGTTTTCTTAGAGATTTTGAGAAGTGAACTGAAATTTCTTGCTGCTTTGCTTGGCTTTTCCAACCTGCCAACGGTTCGTATCGTAAACGTTATCGAAAATACTCTGGTGTGATATGCGGCTCAAAACTTAATGGCTAAACACGTCGTCGCACTAAATACGAGTCTTACCATAGTTAATTGTGAATGTTAGAGCCGGTACTGTCTGGTGTGTTGTGCAGCTCCAAAGATTCGTTCAATGAAATTGGGTTTAAGCAAATTTAGAAAAAAGATTCAGCAATACTAGTTCAGATCTGTTGAAGGAGACGGCCATATAAGTGGAGCAAGCGTACGTTGGCGAAAACAATTGTTGGTATGGCGTACCATAAATGAGCAGAAAGAGAATCATCTGTTTATCTCTCTGTTCACCTGTTGAAAACAGTTGCTGAGTATCTCACGCGTTGAATACACTCATCTTTAATCACTAGCAGTCATGAGTGATGCATAATTCTACAAGACTCACCACAAGGAGGCTCGAGAATGTTCGCACGGAGAAGCCGTGATCCTCCAACGGTACAAGTGAAGTTGATTGCAGCATACAACGATTTGGATGCTTTGGTATCACCAGTGAAGTCAACCAGCTCAAGACGACATGCACTTTTCAGATCTGGAAATAGGTGTAAAAAAAGCCTGCTTCGTTCCAGATTCCATGGAAAACCATTTTTTCACTCTTTTACACATTACAGTGAAGCAAAACCCAAATATCTGATATTATAAAAGGATATTGAACGAAACAACTAAATTCAGTCCCTTTGCAACAAAAATGCTTAAAATAACATCCCTAAATTAAATCAAGCTCTGAATGTATTTCGTATGCGCAGCCTACCGATCATTGTTGTTTGTAATGATCCCGTAAAGCTGAACTTGAGAGACCGAGGAGCGTGAAAACGACCATGCGCTTCTTCGGCATAGTGGAAGAGTGCTGACGTGGCTGCGAGAGCGTAGAAACTGGAGGGAGGAGAAATCGGTGTTTGGGTTGTGTGAGCTCGTCAAATGAGTACCGATATCCTTTAGAGCACGGACAGGCTTAAAAAAATGCAAATTACCATCATGGGTTCCCTTGGGTTGTTTTGGCTATTGGTTTGTGATCTCTCAGTACTCAGTCGAATTTGCTCGTAACGTTTGCTTCATACACTGTTTGTGGACTAATTTTCAAGATGACATAATTAGTAATGCATAATTTGGGCACATGGTCTTAATGGTTTAATACCAGACATTCTGCTTGTGATTCACTCCAACATAACTGGAATAATGGCTAAAGGTTTCATTCTTTCCCCTGTTCAGCCTATAGTATAGGAAGCGTGAAGTAACAAAAGAAGATAGCTTATGTGATAGTCTTTAAACGCCTTCATTTAGGAGGCATTGAGAGTTTCAGTCATCAGATAGGGATGGTCAGACAGTTGTAATGAACATACGAGTGGCTTAGCGTGACTTATCGAAATACCAATACCTTCTGGTCTTTTCCATTAGATCATTTGAGTTGAGAATCACTCTAGCTGATTGCTTCTCATTCCATCTAAAATTTGATTTCTTTTGTGTCTTTATTCCATGTGATAGCTGCTCACGCAACAAATGCGATAGTTTACTTGAAACCACACCAATAATGATAAGTTTCGACCACCCAGGTTATCTCACTCACAACAAGGTTTCAGCCATCTTCACAACCGAGCTCAGTCCCACTATGTTTAGTGATGCATCTGTGTGAAGGCAACCACTCTACGAATTACCATTTCAAGGCTTCTTAATCACGACACACTACTCTTCGCTCATCCACACACAGTGTAATAATAATGTGGTGCTGAACACCAGAGCTGATGTAGGGTAAGGTGAGGTGAAAAAACACTTAACTGTGGAACTTACCGCTGTCTGATGGCATATATTGAAGCCAGGTACACTGGGTGGCAAAGTCGTCGTAGATCACAAAGACCTGGGATGGAAAATATAATATTTGTGCTGCATACCACTGAACACAATTTTATGCAGTCATTTCTGAGTGAATATTTTCAAAACTTTCTCACTACTTAAAGCGTAATAACTTAATAATTGAACAAGGAAAACTGAAATTTGTTCATAAACGACTGGAAAAATTTCGGAACCTATTGAGAAATCGTCGTTTCAAAAGTTGTTTAGCCTGTAACGGTGGCATTCTATCAAGCCACGCTAACGAAGATTGTTGACATGAATTTAACTTTTATAATCAGCATGAAGAAGTGGAGTAATTCGAGCGCATCTTGAAGAAGAAAGTAGAAGACCACGTAGACATTAGTAGTGATGATCATTATCATGACGATGATGGTGATGAAAACGATGAAAAACATGCTGGTGACGAAAAAAGTATTACTTTTTTTGCTACTTCGCGATAATCTGTCCAGTCTTTAACTCCTCGAACGTAGGGGGAGCTGGTGCACTGGCCGTCCCCTTAGTGAAATAACTTCCAGGTGTTTCTTAACGGATATTTTCCCTCATGAGATTGTGACCAGTAGGAACCATATCGCACGATCTGTGCGTTAAGGTAGGGCAATCTTGTAGGTTTGTGGAGGGTCTTAACGGCTTTAGGGGTGAGATAGGCCTTTTATTCGTGAAGTGCACTCATTTGAACACCAATATGCTTTTAACGGAAGAATCGACTGAATCGTTGTGGTCCATGGACTCAGTTATCTTATGATATTCTCTAAGTGAATGTGTAGCAAAAAAGCCCCATACTTCACGTGGTACGATATTTGAGACAGCGCAGTACATTTTCCTTTGGAGGAAGGTCACTCATCAAATTAATGAAAAATTCTTCGACAGCCCAAGTTCTGGTTCTCCCTTGTTGACAGACCTCCACGTTCCTCTCCTCTTTCTAATGACGCACTGATGAATTGACCTGAACTTATGATAGAACGCCTGCAATCAAACCGCACACGTCACCAAAAAACAACGATGAGGATATCAGGAACATGAAAATTAACTGCGCGACCAAATAGATGCAATGTCATCTACGATTTTCCTAATAACGATAAAGTTTTCATGAAGGAAACTACTCACAAGGTTGAAATGAAGAATTGAATGGAGTAGCACATTTGTAGTTTCGGCCTATTCAACCAGAGCATTAAACAAGCGGATGAGTTTCATGTTTAGAATTCCTCCCAGTAAGTTGCAAACGACGCTAACACTAAACCAAATTGCGACTCGATAAAAATGAACAGATTTCAAGAACGCATCCTGAAGGCACTTTAAACAACGATTGGCGACAAACGATACGTGTAGTGTGATCTTAGAGGTAGCTTCAGATTTTACGAGAAATCGTGCACGAATGAAGCGCATATGGAAATACATGTGGCTACCTTGTCTATCGTTGAAGCGCCCTCTATATACACCGATGACTGGTGAGCTGGTACGGAAGCCTTGGAGAACACGGACGAGTTTCTGCATACAACTGCTTGGTTCCAAAGATGAATGGGGCACGATTATCTGGAAAAGTAGCATTACGGTAGAAGTGAAGGCGGCTGAGATACTGCCAAAAGTAGTATAGAAAGCGCAACAAATACTTCACGCAAACACACCCTTGAGTGTGAATACTTCGAAAAACACCATCTATAGCCAGGAATTTAGCATTCTGCATGCATTTTTATCTGGTTTTCGTACTCATCGTTCTTCGGCGGAATAGACTACGGATAATGTGACTTTTCTTCTTGAAGCTGTCTCGCTTGTGGTGTCATTGTTATACACAGGGGCAACAAGAAGCTGGGCAGAAGTGATTCGGTACTTCCTCAGGGGTGAAACAGCTTTCTCCGTGAAGAAAGTTGCTACAAGCTAGACAAAGTAAAATTTGAAAAATAAGTTCGGGGCTCCAGATAAATCAAAACAAGTGTTTCCTACGAATGCGTTTCTGGCAGCATTTCAAATGGACTAGCCCTCAAGGAAGAGTTAAAAGGGGGTCACTAGTGACACGACGTTTACATATTTTAGTTTTGCCATGTACTTCATAAAAAAGTACATGCTGATCTGCTATTGCTTATCCTGACAGTACTATATTAGTGTCTCCAGATTTTCTCACGAAATCCTCATTTGACTGAATTCTTAAATTAGAGAAAGAATTCCTTTGTTCATCATCTCTAACCATTGAATATCATTGTCGGGAAATCACTCGATAAAGAACCATTGCTCCTATTCTTATTTCCCTAGCTATTATCTGAGGGTCACAAAGCAAGAATTGATTTTCAGCCAGTCACATAGACAACTTAATCAGATTAAGTGATTGCAAGAGGTCTCACTTGGCACCAGCTTGGAAATGGCAAGTTCAACTGTTGATTAATCGTGCGACACGCTTTTGATAACTTTGGTTTTATTGGATCTGACTAGGGAAGAGGGTATGATTATAGCACATTTCACTTTGTGTCACCCAAATATCAGTACTGATTGAACAACAACAGCCCTATTCTTGTTTATTTTGTGAACACTGTTCACACATATGTTATGTAGTCCAGTTAACTGATATATTTTCATGAAGTGTAACATCGAAATTCACCAGCCTTGTTTTCGTAAAATGGCTGCAAGCCTAAAGACAGGAAAATAACAGTTATAATGGAGTGATCCAACACAACTACGAATTAGACATTGCTTGAACTGATGCAAACAGTTTCATGGCGACTTAAGCCAGAATGTGGAATACGCAAAAGATTGGTCCCCAGTTGTGGGACAACAGAGGATTCTTTCGTGACAGAGGACGCTGAATCTTCCTCAAGATACTTCTTTCTACGGCTATTTCATTTGGTTCAAATGCGTCCGCTTTGCTTTTCGCGCTTTTATACCTTGACTTATTTGAACATGTGTTCCACGGAATAACAAAATTCTCAAGGTGGTTTACAAGCAGACGGGTACTTTAGGAACTGTCACTTAGTCATCATCTACCTGGAATCATAAATGCGCCTGAGGTGCTCCTCCAAGTTATCAGCAAAGTTTACTGAATTGTAGGCATCAGAGTTACAAATCATTCTGGGTGGGACAAAACATGGTTCAGAAAACTGAAGAACCGACTGAAAATTCAAAGTACTAGGAAGCATAGATGAAAGTTTAAGGCGTGGTTATGATACTACAGTGGTTTTTATAATACCAGTCGAAATGTTATTCTAGGTAAGAGCATACGCCAATGGCGGGTGGAATTTATAGGTCTTGAGTTGTTCACAATGGCTCTGATAAACTCACCAGATTAGGGTTTAGGACAAGTAACTTAACTAACGTTCGACTGTAACTGCTTGTATCACAGAACTGCGATAATTCGATGTTTGGCCGATTCAAATCCAGACTTGCAATTCCAATTTCGCCAGTAGAACTCCCCCTACCCTCTACAATGCCTGGAAGATAGGGGAAGAGTAAGTACGCGTTTCAAAAAGGCAAATATGGCGCACATGGAACAAGCATCAAGGACGGACGCAACGCCTTAAGTATTGTGTAGTACACCCTGAGTGTTGATCTAATATTAAAGAGATTGAATCAAAGTCATATTGAGTTTGAAGCAAAATAAATGAACGTGTGAAGCTTAGTTGAACTACTTCCTTTTGACTATACCAGTTCACACAGAATATTACGAAGGTAAACCGTATCAAAGCTTTTACCTAAATGTATCGGAGTTATAATGGTCAATAAACGGAATCAATTCACACTGAACTTCGTCTAGATAAATCTGTCAGTTTTGTTTGGATTAGTATGGACTCAGCCCACCAAATAAAATACCTGACCGTCTCGACGGTCAAACTGTGTCCTTGTGATCAGCTCAGGGCAAAAAACAGAACCAGTTATGCTTGATACAAGGTAAAGAGATACATCCCGCACTGGTTCTACTTTAAGGTGACGTGAAGGATTAACAAGTACAGAAATGACTGGTGCAACACTTGTCTGCGGTCAGTTTAACGTGTTTAGGTGAGTTGATTCCGGCGCTAATGAAGAAATGGTAGAGTGTACAGACCATAGCTGTTAGAAAACTGGAGTTCCTTGCTCGGTTCAACTTTAGAGTAAGAATAGCTCTGGGCTTCATTGATAAGTAGCAGCGAGAATATCGTGTTTAAATTGTAATGTAACTGGTGAATGAGAATGAAATTGACTGTTCTCCATGTTACATATAATATATATGTATATAATCGGCACGCCGTGGACTCCTCTCATCAAATTTACTGCAAATTAGGAAGAACTTAACCAGACGAGCGAAATATAAGTCGTTCGTTTTTTGTGTCATTAGCTAACCAAATAAATCATAGTATCACAGCACCTACTAGCAAAACTTTGCCCCTTGTTTAATAATTACCCTACTAGTGGAAGACGGTTTTATTTGTCCGGTATGGAAACTTCCCACCAAGTCGTATACTATTTAGTTGGCTGTTCTGCAACTGGTCAGGATGCAAGCTTCCTGCATTCGTTGGTTTAGTCTACAATTCACTGTTTTTTTAACTGCTCGGAATTGCTAAGTGAGCCCGAATCATTAACTTGTTGGGGTTTCTGACTGAACCTGTTCACAGCACTTGTCATGATGAAAAGTGTTTGAAAATCTACGTTGGTTTCCCCATCGGTCTAGCACTTCATCACCAAATCTAACACACTACACCCCTCAGTCAATGTCTAACAGAGATTTACCTTGACTTAGCTGATTGATTCTCCCTCCGCCTTAAATCTTAACCAAACTCGTAACCTAACCAGTTGGCCTGACGAAGCATTTGTGTTAAAAGCGAAACGTTGCAATATACGAAGCAATAAATCTATCCATTGTTGCCAAATGTTTACGAAAACCGTGACGAACCAATCGGTTCTAAGTGCTATTCACCTGAGTAAAGTACCAATGGTTCATGTCCATGACAACCCTTATATATAAGACGGCCATGGTCGAGGCTGTCCATTTACCTGAACGACACAAGCAGTGTAACTAATGTAAGGTATATGACAAACAGTTTGTATTATATTTTTCGGCCAAACTAGTTAGGTGAACATCTAAGGATGTAGTCTTCCAAGCTGCTACATAATGTACACACGTTTCCCAAACTCGCGGAAGTGCAAACATAATGGCTTCATTAGGGACGCAACCAAGTTGCATGAAATGGTCTTTGGTACTACAGGGGAAAACTTAGGCCCATTCCTCTGGTGAGACATCTTTATTTGGTACAAACTTACATGCCAGAATATCAGTTTATTCTTTGCCTTTTGTAGAGATCGGATATATACAAGACAGTACAAATGCAAGCTCATTGAGGCCTCTCCGAACTGAGGTACAGACACACTGAATAAAAGTAGCAAAATGGGGCAAAGAGAATAAATCGAACGTAAGACGTAAAGTTTCCCGGACGGGTGTTCCACAAGATAAATTACTAAAAAATCTTTCTCCCAATTACTTACACTTTGTTTTTTATAGTTTAATCCAATTTCGTCGGTTACGTTAATGATTATTCGAAAAAGTATCAAAATAAAGCACAATAATGAATCAAAGTTTCTTGTATTGACGTCAAGCCTTCATTAGATTCGTGAAAAGAGTTTTGGACTCATTTGATAGCTTACTGACAATCACATACGAATTGACGTTTGGGTTGGTGATGGATGGTGTAGTCATGCATGCGGACGATATGGCCGGCGTTGTTTTCTGTGGTCTTTGGATTTTCCCCGTTGTCAGAGATACGCGGGGTCCAATGGAACTCCAACACTGTGTTAAGGGTTTGGTCGCGCGTTTCTTCCACTTGTACTTGTCCAGCTTCTCGCGTACAGCCACCGAAGAGCTAACCATGTCCCGTAGATGAAGCAAACAATGTATCATCAAAATATGCAATGACAAAAGTGAAGAAACATGTCCTTGAGGTGTCTCAGAGATGCAGGTTTCCCCACTTTTACAGCGACACAGGTTAACTCAAGCCAGTCTGAAAACATTTGAAAATACTTAAATGGCTAAAAAACATTTGAAAACACCCTGGAGTAAGTGGCTGCTTTACACTCAACTTGAGAGTATTAAAACACTTGCTTTTGTAACTAAATTTAGGATTGGTCTAATAATTGTAGCTTGGTCACCTTTTCAGTTTGTGACCAACAATCCTGAAAGAATTTACTTTTGCCTATTGTGCATCCGTCGAGTGCTCAGCTGACTGACGTTGGTCGGAGTGCTGTCTTTTTTAGCATGGGGTCTGGATGTTACTTTTTGGGAAAGATTTGTTTTTTAGACTTTGAAATACATTTACCGAGGTTAGGTTTACCAAGACTGAAAGACTCAATTGTAGGTATCTTCAGATGGCTGCGGCAGTGGGCCCTAGGATGTCATCATACGTCTTGATTCTGCAATAAATCGAGAGTATCAAGATACGTTGAGAAGTGCAGAGTTTGGGTGGATTTGAGCGCAGTTGTTTTGTGAACTGACTTCCGGCCATTGTCTAGCTGAACAAACAGAAGGAAATCTCACGACCAGAATACATAAACGCAAGCTCGCTACAAAAACACGGTAACTTTTTTTATCATCTCTGCGCACAAAGATCAGGAAGGACACCAGTTCCACTGCGGTAGCATTCGCTTATTGTCTCAAGCAAGAGCAAAGAAAGAACGTAAATCTATGGAAGCGCAGTATTACACCGAAGAAGCTATCTACAAAGTAAGCGAAACAGACCCTTTTCCAACCATTAAGAACAAGAAAACGCCAAAACCAGGAAGCTCCGGGGTAGCTTTTGCGAATCATGAGAAAAGCAGGAAAGCCAGGTTTAAACGGACAAATCATTCCGATAGGGGGTGTACTCAGTCCATAAACCAATGTACCAAATTAATTGGTGGGCACAGGGACACCAGCCATCACCATGGAGGAAATACGACAATGCAGCCGGCCAATCAATCTCGATAATATCAGGCCACAGCGCAATCCAAATCGAGAAAGGGGCTAATCAAGGTCAGAAAAGAAACTACAAAAATAGAAGGCATTAGGATAACCAATAAACCCAGAGGAACGCAGACCACAACGCAAAAATATGTGACGAAAGGACCGACAGATTCATGAAAGACGCTGTTACCCAACTAGCCAACCACGTTTGGATATAACAGGTGGCCCTAAAATGCGACATAAACGCGCACAGACAAACATGAGATATCCACTAAACTGTGTACTAATTATGCCTCCCCGTATGATGACGAAGCATTTGTCAACTTCGGCGAGCGAATCAGCAGCCAATCATAAACGAGGTTTTCATTTCCATTTCCTAATCGACACCGATAAGGATCCCCAAGGTAGTAGGTGTAGGCATATTAATAGGGAAGTGTTTGTGCACTCGCCAATTTTCACGCGTCACAAAGATTACTTTGGAGATCTGTGAAGTCAGCAGTTGCTTTTAAATAGTGTTCCGAGAGCATTTGATGTTCAAATCTTACTATTTATTGATGATCAAATTTTACTTTTTATTTACGCGCTATTGTGTTTCAAACTTACTCCGATTTCTTCTCGCATGTCAATAAATTGATGCATTTTTCCCAGCATTTGCAGGAGTATAGGTTGACGGTCGGGAATAAATTTCACAAGATAAGTTTTGCTCAAAAAGGTAGCAAAAATAGATGTACTGATAAAGTTCATCTCACTCTGGATGCAAGTCAATCGAACGCAAGTAAGTGAGACCTATCCGGCAAACACATTAGTGTAGTTTACAGTTATTATTACAAAATAGAAAATGAACTTGTAGGTGATGAGGACCAGTTGTGAGTTTAAGTTGGATTTAAGCTCATCATACCATCAATGAGACAGTATAGCAAAGCACAGCGTAGTATAGTATACTATATTCTAACATGTCATACTATGTTGTGTCATTGTAAATTATGGTGCAGTGTAGTATGATATAGTGTGATATAGTATAGTATACTCAGAAAGTTTACTTTTTAAGCGCTCATGCCATGGTGTAGTGTAGTATAGTGTAACGTAGCATAGTACAATATAGCTAGACTGTACGACTTCCAAACGACAACGGAAAAATCGCAACGTCACCAGCGCTTTTTACTCACGACTCCTGAGGGTGTTGGTACAGCTCAGCATTGATTCTCAGATTTCTAGCATAAATTAAAAAAGAACAAAGTCTCCAGTGAAACTTCACAATATCTTCCATCCTTATAGATCAACAAGTACTTTTGGGAACGCCAATATTTCGGGCTTTTCGTATACGACCTGCTCTTCAGTCAGTAAATTCAGTAACTCATAGGGATAAACTTTACCCTAAAACAATATCAGAACAAACTTGTACCTTCACCTCAACGGTTGAGTTTGACGTCAGATTACTGAATGCTTAGGTGGTCCACAGTAAAAAACAGTAAAACAGAAACTAGGCAAAAATGTGTTGAGACAGTGCCCCTGGTCGTGATTCGTAGGGAGCAACAATTTGTGATATTTTTGAAGATGGCTTCTCACTTTCCAAAAAGATGAGAATAAACGTTAGTAGCAGTTTTCTCAATAGGAATTTTACTGTAGATCCATGCTGAAAGTGTAGGCAAAACATCTTTTCTCAATCGAGTGACATAGAGAAGAGCATCTTTATATGGTTTCGCTCTAGACAAAGGAGTATGTATGAGGTATCTCTAGAATCGGACGCGTTTGGTAAGACTGCGTGACACCTCGCTTGATAGTCATATCTTAATGTTTGGTCTGGTATAGCTTTTTTGATGTTCGAGAAGCAACTTTGTCATTGAGATTTTTCGAGGTAACTTCATATAGCCAGAGCAAAAAATCTCGTGGTCTGCGATGAGTTCGTTTTGATTAAAGATTACTGTAAATAGTTGGTTAGTCTGTAAGTCTGAAATGATTCCTAGGAAAAATCGCTCTTGGATTTTGCTTGTATGTTGGTTCCGATGAGCATCCCAGAAATGTTGGTACATCAAGCTTCCGATGATCTTCGCGAAAGACACCATTAGAATAATATACCAAAGGCGGCTCCACAAAGATTGCTATACATTCCAAAAATGTCGCTGGCACTGCCGAGAACCTAGTATTTTAAACTCGTCCTATGCTTTTACGTAGCTTACGCATAAAGTTATATTTGATAACAAACACATAAAACTTGTGACCTTCGGTAACCAGAATAATCGAAATTCTGTCACCGTTCTTGTGGTCAGCCATTGTGCTGATTTCAGGTATACGTTTTTGCCCTCATCAGGACATCGGGCGTAAGCAAGCGATATGTCCTCCATGTGAGATAGTATAAACCCAACCAGGCGCTTTGGTACCACTTGCTTGGTCAACAGTCGGATTAGGCGATATGAACCCCACAAAGTCCTGCAATTTTTACTTACCCCACTAGTAGCTACCAGAATCGCCATAGATAGAAGACTTAAACTGAGCAGCCGTGCTTTAATATTGCACTAGCGTAAAGTTCAGTCAATTGTTTGGAGCCTAAAGTGAAAATACAAGAAGGATGCAGACAAAGAAGAGAATTTCAGCTAGGCCACCGCAAGCCTTCAGAGCTGTTTACACACTCAATAGCTCAATCATACAACTGGAACTGAATCAGGCTGCACACATGTTACTGACATTAATTAGCCGTTGCGCTAACAGTATGCGCAGTATTAAGAGTTATGTGGGTAACATTACCTAGGCCATATCCTTGGCTGCTTACGATACAGGTTTTTCGTGTCATTCAATCAGAAGAATGCTGAAGTTTTGTTCACTTAATCAGAGTTTTGACTTCTTTCACCAAATCTATAGCCCCATCAAAGATATCCCGCAAGGCTCTCACCTCTCTCAACACTTGAATGCAGCGCCACATTTGAAGTCATCTGTAACCTGAATAATATATTCAAGCATCCAATTTTAACTGGTTGAAACTTCTTTTTCTTTCAGCTACGTAAAAAGCATTCATTTTTACACATATATTTATGAAAACAGAAAGACATTTCATGGAGTAAACCAGGCAAATAAACATGATGCACCTCACAGGCACTTTGATAAGGGCCGTGAGATTTACACCTGCATTTCGGTCTTACGCAATTCAACTAACCCAACCCAAACGTGTCAGTGAGAAGTTTTAACCTGAAGCTAGTATGATGTCATTTTAATCCGCTCCAAAGCCTATGAGGCGTGGGTCCCATTGTCCTAGCGTCATCGTTTTCATCACCGATGTCAAGATCTGGATGCTCTTCTTTAGCTTATTAGAATGCTTTGACAACTTTGTTTTAGGTAGCCAACATTTTGTATTCATTTATTTATCAACCAAATAAAACGACCAACATTACGGTTAGAGTTTTCAACAGATAGGATATAACAAGAACTCACTGAGCCCAGATGCACACTCTGGAGCTCACAATCTGTTGTTCCAGAGGCAGCGTAGCTTTGTTTATATTTCGTTATTGGGATGATACATTTTGAAGTTGAACTGCTCGTAACTTGAGATAGAGATGTAAACTAGTAACAAAGCTGGGTTAATCTTGTATGTTGCGATTGGAGCACCATTATTGTTTAATTAGGAGAAGCCGTATGTGTTCTAGTTATTAAGATGATGGAATTATAGAACATGTTTTGTGTTTACCTTGTACTCCTAATTATTCAGGATTCTCATGTCCATTATTGGGGTTTACTTACCGGGGTGTAGTCCCAGGAGCTTTTTTGTGCTTCTCAAAAAACTTATGGGATTCCGTTTGTCAGCGAGGTGCTCTATATCCTTTATCTCATTCGTGTTAATTGGTTGATTCAATTGTGTAAACGAAATGCGTTTTTCAATGCCCAGACACTATTTTAGAACTCAACGCTCTTTCGTTTATCCAGAAAATCAGCCTTGGGTTAGAATTAAATATCCTTCTGTGGTATCTTCCAGGACGACTGTGCAGTAGTGGTCAGCTTTGCATATGTTGGTGTCAGCATCTTTTTTCAAATTTGATTTTAAAGTGTCACAATCTCTGAGGGCTTTAGTTTGCTTCAAACTATTACTAGGTGCCACGTATACCTCGTAATCTAGTGAATGTTAGCCTCAGTGTTTGCCTCTCCAATCTGGATTTGCCATGTTTACGGCACGGTTGCCTCACCTTGTAGACAGCCTATATAACATTACGTCATTTCAAAACTAGAAAAATACAACATCTTGACGCTTGCGAGCCTGGTCATTGAGCCACCTCACCCAGACTATGTCCGCAGATATGAGTTAAGGGATATGATATCTGAAGTTTCGTGCCAGTTTTCAAAATCGTCCAGCAAATTGGGACAACTTTTAAAAGAACATCTTCCAAGTACAGTGACCAACTTTAGCTTGGAGAGCTGACAATAGTTTGCCTGAGGTTGAGTAAGCTTGTAAACTGAGGATATCGAAATATATTTGACGGGAAAAGTCAATTCCTCAGCGTCTCTTGTTTCAATCACAAGATAAATTTAGCAGGCAAGCCACGTCATCTTCTAGTATGTGACCTCTCCCTTAGTCTTCTTTGGTTTAGAGAGCTACGTTCTCTAGAAAGATAGCAAACTTAGACTTTTGTTTATGACGTTTTCCAAACAAATTTTTCTATAAAGGCGTATCCAATCTTGTTAAATATTCCCTAAATATACCCAGGTGGTTGCGCAGCCATCTGCTCCATGCACAAATGGGTCATCTGATGGGCCTTTCTTCTGGAAGTCTGATTGATTTGACGCCTGTTTGGGGCCAAACCTATGCGGCATGTTCACTGCATATTTTAAGGTTTGCAACCTTGTGAGAAAATGAGTTTAGCCTTTTTCCGCAAGAATACGATACCTTTCCGATGTCCTGAGTAGACGGTCCACTTAACCCTGCAGCTGCAGATGGTTCTTCTCATTTTGAATCTAATTTCGGTTTCACGAAGTAACTTTTTGGATGTCAGCGTTAACCTGTTCATATATTTATCTTACCGTTTCTTGACGACCGTTCGCGTCATTCAACTCATGGGGCAACCATAAATCGACTGGTTTAAAAGCTCCAGATTCTCCTAATATTTACCCACTTGACTGTCGCTTGTAAACATCAACCTATGCTCCGGTGTCTCCATCAGACACATGAAGTAGCGTTGGTTTGTAGCTAGAATCCATCCCCGTTTAATCATCTTTCGTAATATCGACGGGTCGCAGCAGGTTTAAGCGGCTACGTCACAAATTTGTTTGTTAAATGAGCTGAATGTAGGCTTTTGAAGTGACTAACTGTCCGACATCTTGAGACGTTTTGAAACCCCAAAAGAAAGTCTCGAGTCCTTTTTTGTTTGTCTTTGTTCGTTTTGACTATTTTTGCTATCTGTCCCATTTTTAGGTTGTTTAAACTTCTTGCGCATATGATTTCATTTGTTGTTCCCTTCCTAGTATGTAGCTGCTTTGTAAATTCACTTCTGTGTTCCTACCCACTCTTAGTTTGTGCCTCACAGTATACACGAGGAAAGGTTTCACATGGCAGCGTAACTCCTGCTTGTCGCGCAAAATTACGCCAAATCAGCGTCCAAAACATAGGTGAAAGAATCCTACAGCTTACCAGCCCCTTCCATGAGCAAGCAACGTATATTTCGCCATGGAGGTTGGTACATGCGTTTGTTCTTCTATATACACTACTACGTTTCAAAGTCTTTAAAGCCTCTATGTGTCTCTCGGATCTGAGTTTGTTGTAGAAGGTAGTTATTGCAGCAACAACTTTTCTTTTAAGAGTAAATTTGTGGTATGCTTTACAATGACTTACAACGCAGGCGAACGTTGAGACCCTCTCACTGTTCATGTTGTATCTAGTGAAAGTTACATTTACAGTCAAAATGAAGAATCAGATCGTAAATTGTTAGGAAAATTAGTTCCGAATTTTACACTATACATCGTGCTGTTATGGTGGCATCCTGGAATCTCTTATAAGGGAACAAACCTCGGCAGACAGTTAAATGTTATAAAGTGGGAAGGATGCAGAAATTTGCATTCAGGACCCTATTACGAACATACCTCTTTCGTTGTCCCCACCATCTCGCTCCCCTCGGCAACATATGCGAATTACGAATAGGGCGCTGTTTCGCGTTCGGTGCTCAGCCGAACTGAAATAGGCTGGTCTGCTTCGCCCATTAGTTTCCATGCTTCTGTTTCGAAATGGTATCAAAATCAGAAGTTGCTGCTTGCCAACGGGGAACGCCTGTGGCCTCATCATTTCTGCTGCCGTTCAGTGTTGGAATAGCGTTTTTTATTTTTCCCTGTAGAAGCAGACGGAGTCCCTACGCTGATGTCGCCCTGAGCAAGGGCGCCTACGTTTCTCGTCTACACGGCGTTCTCCAGTGTGGGCCTCCCAAACTGGTCTCCAAACTATGATGCATGATTGAGATTCTGCAAGGGTAACATTTGGAACTTATGTTAAATGGGAAATCCTATGTCCGCAAAATGTTCCAAACACCCATATCCCATTGCAGCTTTCCAATGCGGAGTTTTTAATAGATTTTGCTACCTGGAGGAAGGTGAATCTAGCGGAGTGCTAAACCAGGTTAGATTGTTGACGTACATAGCAAACGATGCAGTATCCTTGTGAAACCCTGGGTTACCGCGCTAATCTTCATTTGTGGCAGAGTAAAGAAGTAACCCAAACAACATTTACACTTTAGAAGTCGTTCCCGGAGTGGGTAATGACGGGTGTTATCATTGAGGAAAACCGGTTTATCTCGAGTAGGCGGCGGAGTTTAGAGGAGAAATTCTCTATACCGATAAACTATATCACTATCCGTGCGATTCGTCACCTCGTTCTAGCAACATGAAATTTTCTTGTGGCATGAGCACAGTTTGTTTCGCTGATGACGTTCCCGAATGCTAGCTTCAACGAAAAGAGAACGCGAACTTATGGATGCGTGGCATTCCACCGTGCCATCAAATGATTGAGATTCTGCAAGGGTAACATTTGGAACTTATGTTAAATGGGAAATCCTATGTCCGCAAAATGTTCCAAACACCCATATCCCATTGCAGCTTTCCAATGCGGAGTTTTTAATAGATTTTGCTACCTGGAGGAAGGTGAATCTAGCGGAGTGCTAAACCAGGTTAGATTGTTGACGTACATAGCAAACGATGCAGTATCCTTGTGAAACCCTGGGTTACCGCGCTAATCTTCATTTGTGGCAGAGTAAAGAAGTAACCAAAACAACATTTACACTTTAGAAGTCGTTCCCGGAGTGGGTAATGACGGGTGTTATCATTGAGGAAAACCGGTTTATCTCGAGTAGGCGGCGGAGTTTAGAGGAGAAATTCTCTATACCGATAAACTATATCACTATCCGTGCGATTCGTCACCTCGTTCTAGCAACATGAAATTTTCTTGTGGCATGAGCACAGTTTGTTTCGCTGATGACGTTCCCGAATGCTAGCTTCAACGAAAAGAGAACGCGAACTTATGGATGCGTGGCATTCCACCGAAGGTGCCATCAACAAACACACCGAAATCGATCTAATTTAGCAGCCACTAAGAGCGAGCGAACGCCAGAACCACAAAGCTTAGAGGTGCAAAAACAACCAGACGAGGAACTCGTAGGTGAAGGAGGAATGCATCATTCAAACGGACATTCAAACGGATTGGAGGAGGCGCCCAACCAAAGCACCAAATCAACCGGCAGGAGCAGGGAGTCAAAATGAAGAATCAGATCGTAAATTGTTAGGAAAATTAGTTCCGAATTTTACACTATACATCGTGCTGTTATGGTGGCATCCTGGAATCTCTTATAAGGGAACAAACCTCGGCAGACAGTTAAATGTTATAAAGTGGGAAGGATGCAGAAATTTGCATTCAGGACCCTATTACGAACATACCTCTTTCGTTGTCCCCACCATCTCGCTCCCCTCGGCAACATATGCGAATTACGAATAGGGCGCTGTTTCGCGTTCGGTGCTCAGCCGAACTGAAATAGGCTGGTCTGCTTCGCCCATTAGTTTCCATGCTTCTGTTTCGAAATGGTATCAAAATCAGAAGTTGCTGCTTGCCAACGGGGAACGCCTGTGGCCTCATCATTTCTGCTGCCGTTCAGTGTTGGAATAGCGTTTTTTATTTTTCCCTGTAGAAGCAGACGGAGTCCCTACGCTGATGTCGCCCTGAGCAAGGGCGCCTACGTTTCTCGTCTACACGGCGTTCTCCAGTGTGGGCCTCCCAAACTGGTCTCCAAACTATGATGCATGATTGAGATTCTGCAAGGGTAACATTTGGAACTTATGTTAAATGGGAAATCCTATGTCCGCAAAATGTTCCAAACACCCATATCCCATTGCAGCTTTCCAATGCGGAGTTTTTAATAGATTTTGCTACCTGGAGGAAGGTGAATCTAGCGGAGTGCTAAACCAGGTTAGATTGTTGACGTACATAGCAAACGATGCAGTATCCTTGTGAAACCCTGGGTTACCGCGCTAATCTTCATTTGTGGCAGAGTAAAGAAGTAACCAAAACAACATTTACACTTTAGAAGTCGTTCCCGGAGTGGGTAATGACGGGTGTTATCATTGAGGAAAACCGGTTTATCTCGAGTAGGCGGCGGAGTTTAGAGGAGAAATTCTCTATACCGATAAACTATATCACTATCCGTGCGATTCGTCACCTCGTTCTAGCAACATGAAATTTTCTTGTGGCATGAGCACAGTTTGTTTCGCTGATGACGTTCCCGAATGCTAGCTTCAACGAAAAGAGAACGCGAACTTATGGATGCGTGGCATTCCACCGAAGGTGCCATCAACAAACACACCGAAATCGATCTAATTTAGCAGCCACTAAGAGCGAGCGAACGCCAGAACCACAAAGCTTAGAGGTGCAAAAACAACCAGACGAGGAACTCGTAGGTGAAGGAGGAATGCATCATTCAAACGGACATTCAAACGGATTGGAGGAGGCGCCCAACCAAAGCACCAAATCAACCGGCAGGAGCAGGGACACTAACCGCCACAGCGGAGGAAATAGGGCAGTAGAAGCAATCAATCAAACTTGAGAACGTCAGACCACAACGCAATGCTAATCAAGGCCAGAGGGAAGAAGCTACTAAAATTGGAAGGCGTTGGGATAACCAATCAACACAAAGGAACACAGGCCACAACGCAACAAAATCACAAACGGACCAGTGGATTCACTAAATTCGTTACACTTCAAGTAGCCAATCACGTCAGAAGATAACAGCCAGCCTTCGAGTGCTATATGAACGTACGCGGACAAGGAAGAAGTACCCACCCAACTGCGCACGGATGATGTCCATTCGCATGATGACGAAACGTCTGCAAATCCCTTACCAGGCTCGTCGAACAGATCAGCAGCCACCTGATCAACAACCAATAAACTAACCCGATCTACCAATATTTCAACACATTACGAACTAGAATAGCCCAATCAGCACTTCATGAGCCCCTGGCATTCGACACAAATATAGCTGTAAGCGCCGTCAATACTGAGTGTTCTGTACAAGCCGCGAAGCCAACAGAGCTCAGCCGACTATTAGAGCCAAACGATCGAGATAACCGGTAGGGTTTGCCTAGCGGACTGAATCTCATAAATCTCTCCGAAACTGTTTTGTTGATGTGGTAATGCATTGTCTCACCCTAGATACAAATGTCAAATATCCATGCAAATGTGCTTGAAGCATGTTCAGTCATTGTGAGAAGCACGCAGAGTAACGGGCTGTTTGTTGTCAGAGGTACCGACTGAGGAACCTGAGAACATCGTGGTCGTCATCCTTCGAGGGAGGTGGGGGTGAGATTTGAATATATGGGTATGTAATGGTTTTTGTGTGAAACGGTGTTCATTCAGTGACCTGGATTCAATTTGCGCGCAGTGATTAAGTCCAATTAATTAGAGGAATTACTTTGATTGCTTTGGTATGTTCGCTGCTCTTCATTCATCTCTTGTCCTGAACGAACCCCCAGATCTCCCGGTGGCATTCTGCTTGGGCGAGCCAAATCGTCTCTGAAGCGGTCCCGTTTCATCATTTGGGATATCCTTCACTTTCATTTAATCTACTCACCGCATTGTTTTCGTGCATCATGGTCATGAAAATTACAAGTTGCTGGCATAATGGAAAATTTTATCAGGACGCTGTGGAGTACCCTTGGAAACACCGAGTTTTGGGGGTCAGGGTTCAAGGAGAGTTGCTTAAGGTATGAAATATGGTCAATAGTCAGTCTGGCGCGCATCATAGGCGTTTTGGGCTGTACAAAAGAGAAGGAACTTGGGGAAAGCTCAAGGATATTGTGGATGACTTACCACAGAAATAATTTCAAAAATAACTTCGGCCGCTCAAAGTCAGGAATATCTTATCGGTTTCTCTTTCACAGAATATCAAAATGAGCTTAAAAACAAACCCAACGTTGTTTGATATCTGAAATCCTGTAATGGCCACAGGAAGCGAAAAAACATGCAGTACTACATCCGAACACTTTCAGGAACTTAGATAGCAATCCGAGCTTCCACGCGGCGAAGACAATTTCCCCAATGAACAGCATTCCTCGAAACCACTAAGAGAGGAGTCAAACAAGTATGCCTCAGAGGCCACTTCTGAGCCTTGAACTTGAACCCGATGTTCAAATGGTAAGTCTGCTAGCCTCCCCGGTCACACAATTCTCGGCTCCTCACCTTCGGAGGTAGTAGAAACTGTTGAAATGCTTCTGCAACAACAACGAACGGTCAGTTTGCCTTATAAAACCGTTCATAATCTCACTCAAGGAAACCTGGCTCACGCCAGATGTCTCTGACTCCAAACGAGCCGGTTTGGTGGGCTTGCTTTGTACCTACATGTGTCCCTGTCCATCCAGTGTGTCCCCTCTAGTAGCATTCCCGAAATTTTTTGCGATGAGAGTTATATGGGATCATTGTTCAGAAAGTTCACGAGGCTGACAGGATGTTCGTCCCAAAAAAGAGCACGCAGTCGAATGAGCCGCAGGCTGCCTGGAAGGATTCGGTATCTTCTGAAAAAGAAGTTTAAACTGTTTTTCAGATAGTCGGAAACAGGAGGTAAGAAGATGAGCTGACATTCCGTAAAATATTTAATCGCTGTAAATCAAATGTCTGTTAATGTGGCATACAGAAACAAGTTACCATTCTGGACCTCGCCCGGAAAAGCAGAGCCGTACTGTTCAAATACATTAGACATCGCCGAAGAAACAAGCCATCCGCGTTCTCCTTGAGGGACAGGAACAGAGAACCAGCGCGTGACCCAAGTGGTATCTGAGGTTTACCGAAAACACTATGCGGCGTTATGTTGATCCCAAGGCTGTTTTTTCCCAGTGGCTGCGTGGAATGGCCTTCCTCCGACGGTTGTCCACGCTCCTTCTAGAGCACATTTCAAAATAGTACTGGACATTTATTTATGCGAATCCCCGCACTGGCAAGCCCTAATCTGAAAACACAAAGAGCAGTGCAACACCCTTTTTTCACTTGTGCCTTTCAAGTCAACGAACGCTGAACGACAAGAACAAAGCCAACCCGGAAAACTTGGGCAAAAGCCTCCATCCTTTACCAATTCGTGAATCCGTGATTCCTTGAAGTGGTTGGGTTAACCTGCCCTTGACGCGGTATTCCAAAAGCCGGCAGGTTCGAGCATGGTTGCTGTAACGCAGTTGAAATCCGACTGTACCTGATTGTATGCCTATCATATAACATTATATGTGCCTCTCCCTCCCTCTCTTCCCCTATTACAGGTACCACGGACGAGGCACCACGGGCCCTGGACAGGGAAGAGTATCCCGCTTGTACACCCCCCTAACTGACCTTGACCCAACCTTGTACACCTCTCTCCTACCGGTTTCGGTTCGGGTTAATACACGTGCGTTGTTGCTACACTCCGGTCTTCTTCCTTGTTCCACCCGACCTGTGCGCATGTGTACTGTGTATACTGTGTGGATTCATTAATACCAGCCCGTATATCTGCACATTTCAGAACTGACGTGTGCCGTCCTCTCGAACGTCGAATACCGCTGACTTCCTGACATCCCACGCTACATTGGTGACAGAGGTGGGATCAAGTCAATTTTACGTTCGATCTTCCTGCGAAGCATACCGGAACACGTGCGATGAAATTGCCAGAGAATCGGTTGGTATTTCAAAGCTGATTATGTCCCACATCCAACCACCTCTGGAAGAACCAGAGACGTTTCAACTGGGCGACGATTTCACGCTCTGGTCGGGTCGAATGAAGGCTTTCCTTACACGGATACATCCGCAATATCACGAGTATTTTATCCTGTCCCATCTGGATGACCCTGCCGCCCGTCGTGTACTCTATTCAGGCGTTTCGCTGTCTGCACCACCGGACATCCTCTGGAATGACTTGTCCTTCCTGTTCGATACACGACCGCCGA
>NW_008751684.1:1175715-1256906 GCF_000715545.1 Opisthorchis viverrini | reverse complement strand
TGCCTCTCCCTCCCTCTCTTCCCCTATTACAGGTACCACGGACGAGGCACCACGGGCCCTGGACAGGGAAGAGTATCCCGCTTGTACACCCCCCTAACTGACCTTGACCCAACCTTGTACACCTCTCTCCTACCGGTTTCGGTTCGGGTTAATACACATGCGTTGTTGCTACACTCCGGCCTTCTCCCTTGTTCCACCCGCATGTGTACTGTGTATACTGTGTGGATTCATTAATACCAGTCCGTATATCTGCACATTTCAGAACTGACGTGTGCCGTCCTCTCGAACGTCGAATACCGCTGACTTCCTGACATCCCACGCTACATTGCGGGGTTTCTGTTGCGGTATTTTTCGTTTGCCTCACGGTAGTTCATAAAATGCTATCTGCATCGGCGGCACCCCAAAAAAAGAGACAGGGTTTTTTGCCTGTCGCTATGGACTGCGTGACATTCATTGGATCATGCATTTCGTTGTGGGGAATCGGATATATGGGGTTTAGTGGCGCGTGGGTTGCTCTCGGATCTGTAGGCTATTTCTTCATCAAACTGGCCCGAAGCAGGCGCGCCAAGTTAACAAGCTCATTGAAGGCAATAGGAGAGAATGAAAAACAGTTCATCATCCAGAACTTCTCAGTTCGTGACTTGCCTTCATGGGTATGGCATATGATCATTTATAAAATATAACTTTTCAGGTATATTTCCCGGATGTCGAACGTGCTGAATGGCTGAACAAAGTAAAATTTTTATCCATCCTTGATTTGTTACAAGGTTATAAAACGGCTGTGGCCTTATATATGCGATTATGCCACAGACCTCATAAGACAGACAGTCGCTCCTGCGGTGTCCGCTCAACTACCTTCCGCCTTGCTGCCATTTGACTTTCTTACCTTGGATCTCGGTGACACAGTATGCATTTTATTAACGATTAAAGGTGTTTTCAGCCACCACGTATTGGAGGAGTGAAGGTTTACATGGAAGAGAGCATAAGGCGCGATGAAGTGGTACTGGACCTAGATTTAATGTGAGTTTTGAAGACACTTACACACATCAATGCAGGTTGTACAGTGATGCCAGAATCCGCGTTCAACTTGGAAATGTCAAGGCTGGTGTGAAAGAGTTCGAGGTGGGTCCATTTTATACAACTAAATAATTTGCTCCGCTAGTCGTCCCATCACCATGATACCGCCCAATGAGGAGGCGGCAATGCTGCCAAAAAACTGGTAGGGTTGTTGGCTACTTCATCAGTGTGGCGGTATTTATTGTGGGTCATGTTTTCTAGAGATCATGTATCTATTTGAGACGAACACGACGGTTTGTCAGAATATATTGCTCTATCGAACTAGGGCAACCGCACCGTTTTAGACTTCAGGTGTGTTGTTCAGTATTGATAGCATTGTCGACTGGTATCGGCTGATCGGACTCCATGGGTTATGCTGGTTGGGCCTTATGCTCCAGAGGACTGTTTGCCTCGTAGAACCATCCTCGCCCAGCCTTGTTTTGGTTGGAGACAACACAGGGATGATCAATCTATGCCTTGACAACTGTGCTCGTTTTAACTGTGAGTTACAAAATGGAAGATTGCTGGCGACTACTGAACTCTACATTTGATCATATCGCCTAAAATTCCACATTGTAGGCGTCCAGTATCTCCCAATTTCAAAATGAGTCGATATGAGCCCACTGTAACTAAGCATGCATCTTGCTTATCCATCCGACCGGCTGGCCGTCTGTTCTTCTTTCCGACTTCTGATGGTAACGTGAGTAGTGGTGCGGTATTAAAAGATCACTTCACCATAAATCAACGGATCACGCTTACGCAAATCATGCTCGAGTCACTTCATTGGGCGGAGTATGTGTAGGACTCTTTGGTAATCTCCACCGCCACACCGTGCTTCCCCTAGATTTAAGCAGTGCCGCATTAGAAACCGGTTCTTAGAAACAACCAGTGTATGCTTTTCAGACTAAGTTTCGTAAGCACACGACGATGCAGCGCACCTGGTTATTTTGGACTCTTGTCCCTTCAATGATAGCCCCACCTCATACCGATACAAAGCATATTTTAACCTGGTGGAGGAAAAACATACCTCGAATGTACGATATTTAACCTCACTCACCAGTAGTAACACCTTTGTCGCACGGGACTCTACCTTCCTCCACCAGTTCACCTCCTCTCGTGGTGAAAACGGACGGAATAGTTGCCCACCCTTGGTAAATCACTGTACATTTAAGGGTAAAAACATACCGAATCGTGCAGCCAGGAAGTCGTTCTGGAAAGTTGTGAACTTAGTGCCATCACCACCAAGATGTTTCCACCTACGAGCTCTGATTCCGTATTTAGAAGAGCGTTTAAAGCGTTTAGAAGAGCCCTTTGAACGATTTCGCTATCAGAGGTTAAAAGGAACGGGGGAATGGCAAATGTTGGATGCCGCACTAATTAACGCCTATGAAAAGCGCTGGTGTCTATTGATGGCTATATCCTAACTCTGGTGGGACATTCAGCGTAACAGGGCCCACGCAAATGTGAGTTTACTTGGTAATACAGAAGGTCCAAGCACACAGTTAAACTGAAGTTCGGAGTTTTCCATCCACTGCTGTATGGTCTTTCATATATTGTGTGCCGTCTGTTTTGCCTATTTTTTTCCATGACATCTTTCCACCTAGCACGTGTGACGTTGATGAGTTGCAAGGGCTTTCAGCCGATCCCAGAGGCAACAGCTTTCGCTTCTTAAGTGCCTCTAGCGTATCTCAAGGCCAAGGTGATATGGTCTACTGGAATTCTCATGGAGCGTTTCTTGGCACAGTATGAAGGAAACCTCATATGGTGCGCAACAGTTGAATCCTGTATATGCTCCTCGGTATGACAGCATATATCTATTCCGAGTATCCTGAAAGTTCTAGCCAAACCACACTGATCGCCAAGGTGAATTTGCGTGCAAACAATGGATTATTTGAGCTTAAATGGGGGCGAATAATTACAGAGTTAGGTTCGTTCCAGGAGTCCGTACTTACAAGTGCGTCGTAGCTCCAAAATGGGGGTAAGTAAACGCCACTGGGCCATAAAATGCTAGTAAATGGAATGAGTACGCAGAATCCACCAAGTTATTGGTTGATGGATGAGAGTTACTGCGAGCCAGCGCATTTGAGAACACCATATAGGAAAACGAAAGCTGTTGAGTGAGCCAATCGCTATCATACCATTGGGCGAGCATCTTGTCTCAAGAAAATGCAAAGTTACGTTCCGGTGCTTGAATAGCCCCTCTGTTGGCGCTCAGCAGAGATGTGTCTAACGAAGTCAATGTGCGGGTCTTCAAACGTCGTATCACGTTCGCCAAGACTGCTTATGTTTGAGTCCAAAGGATCTTGCTTGCGATACATGCTTCTCGCGGACAGATGATGGGAGGTCTCCAGGTTTTTGAGCACTGATGTTTCGGAAACGTCTCCGGGATTGGTTGGTCTCAACATATTCGTGATGAGGTAATTAAAAAGAGGCGTTTGTTTGGGCAGCAGATGATATTGTCATTGAATCTATTCGGTGGCTCGGATGTTTGCTGCGCATACCGAATCGTCATTTACGAATGTTCTTCTCTATGTCTTCAAAATAACGCAAACCGCGAGGTGGACAACGCTTTACTTACACCATGTGTCCGCAATCTTCCGGGGAATGCCTTATGAGTATGTTTAGAAGAACCGGTCGGTCAACAGAATCGAGCGTGCCATTGAACTCAAGGAAAACCAATTTTGTGGATTGCCCATACGTATACAATTGTTACAGCACTTGACTGTCTGAAGAGCTGGTGCACACAAGTTTTCACCCGTAATTCAGCTTACTGCCCTCACGTAATATCATAAAACTGCGAAAAATAATCGAGGAGGATCTCTCATCCATCCGCTTCAGTGGTCAGCTTGCGAAACTACTGATCGGAGGATCCGTGTTTTGAATCCGCCCTGATTATTTGATTGCCTTGGCTGCTTCACTGCAGGCTTGGACACTCTGGTAGTGTTTTAGCCATTGTACCTCTGGATTGCTCGATAGCTATGCAGCAAATGGGCACCCTACTCGAACCCTTGTTTTGGATTTCGTGCAATAGTACGTTCTTTTGTGTGGATTTCTTGATGAACGAAATTCCGTTTGACCTCCATCCATAAGAAGACTCTCTATCAGAGCTTAACAGGAGACACTTGAGTTCTAAAAATTTCCTATTTAACCCGAGAAGAAAACACATCAACAGTGGTCCAGGTGTATCGTTTGGTAGTCATGCAGCTATCTCACACCAGTAATATTGCTGATTCACCGTCCCGTAAAATTATCAGTCCACCTGGGATTTGTTTGCAATAATAGATATTGAAGCACGGTAGACAACTGAACGTGTCACTGTTATCTGTTGTTGTTATCTTTCACGTTGCTTAGCAGCCGTTCACCGAAAGGGTGTCACAGCTGAACGATCATCATATGGACTTGTGAAATGCGCAAGCAAAAACTCTTAAGCATTATGGTACAGAAATGCGGTTGACAGGTTTCCTCTGTTTTAATTGCGTGTCATGATCCTGTAGTCGATGGGGCCAGTGAGTTTCAGCACAACCCTGGAGCTTGCGGTGAAAACCACACAAGTTTCTTATGATGTTGGTGATACTACCTTATCGGACGATGGATTGAAGTGTCTGCCACTGAAGTGGAACCGCTGAAGGTGGGTATGGAGGCGCGCGACAGTCAAGCACCAGTGTTTTCAAATCCATGTATCTGTCTTGGGCTTCTGAGTCAATGTTTGTTGAATTTGTGGCAGTTGCCATGTGGGATGATTCGCATCTTCAGTTGGCGTCAGGACGGTGACCCATAATAGCCTCACAGACATTGGAATTGAAGAAAGATATGTAAATCTATCCCTAAATCACTGTGGGATGCACACAAGATTTGTCACATGAGCTATGGAACTCAAGCAACCAAAACGCCTAGTGTTCACAGTTTCCATGATAGATGGATATTACGACCACAGTGTAGTGTGGCAGACCACCGTTTCTTGCTGGTGATCAGTTACGAGTGGACTGCTCCATATTTAATTTGCTCGAGATACCTCGGTGGTTATATATATATATAGACGTTCTCGCGTCCCTCTTGAAAACTGGGATGATGGTCGACGGGGTTTGATCCTGTGGCATTCTGTTCACATTCCAAATTTTATTCAATATGGTTGTCGAGTCGTTCATCAGAACCTCATCACCTTTGAAGAGTGCGCGGTGTAGAACGTCTGGGCCAGGTACCCTGTCACGTTTAAGGACTAATATCACACGCTGGGTTTCTGTTGTTGACTGCGGACTGGTGTCGATGGTCCATTCAGGATCACTGGATTCTTCCAGGGTATGTGTTGAAGAAGACCAGCTGAACTCTTTTTTGTGGTGTTCAGCCCATCGTTCAAGACAGCGATCTTGTGACTGAATTGCCATTCCGTCATTTTCGCATTTCGTTTTGCCAAAAGTTCTTTTGACCGGTTGATCGAATTAGCTGAAATGGAGTGCGGTTTTGGCCTGCAGCGAAAGTTTTCTCCATCTCTTCGTCCTTCGGTACCCATCAGCGTTCTCTGTCATTTCTCAAGCTCTTGATTATCAAGGATCTGTGTGTGCCATCATAGTCACTAGTCGGTGGTATGATCTTTTTGGTACCAAGTGTTAGGTGATGGTTTGGGCAAGCAGTTCCGAAAGCTGAGAGCATACCCTCTTTAACCTGCTTCCATTCAACTTCCAAGCAGTTTTCGTCATTGTGCGTTTCCAGCAGCTTCCTGGTCAGGTCAGCTTGATATTCTGAAGCTACTGAAACTTGTCTAGTTGTCTAAGCTCCTCTGATTCGCACACAATGCTGGCGGAAAGCGAATTGATGACCGAGGTCGCACATTGACATGATCAGACTCAGGTTGCATGCCTCAGGAGGAACGACATTGTTTAATTGAGGGTCAGTGACTGATGGCAACATGGCCCAACTGAGTCCACGACTCTTGCAGTTGGTGGCCTCCAAGTAACTCGATGTGAGCGTTTGTGTTGGAAGTTCGTACTGACGAGGAACATACGATAACCTTCACACGACTGAACCAGTCGCTATCCATTATCCGTACGCTGATCACCAACACCGATTCTACCACCTAATTGTGTATCTTCCGGACTTAGTCGTCCTACTTGGGCATTCATATCACCCGCCAGGATTACTATACCTCTCCTTCTTGCTGACCGGAGCAGTCGCCTCAGATCTTGATAAAACCCGTCCTTCTCAGTATCTGAACTGTGGTCTGTCGGGACCTATGGTAACACAACAAATAAACATCTTTTACCGCATTGACCTACATTGATCTTAATTGAACCACACAGCGCAAAGGCGACTGATTTCTGGCATCCGTTGCAGTAATGCGCTTTCGGCCTTCAGCATACATGGGCATAGCGAAAAAGGAAGGTTTCGGCCAGAGATGCATTTTCTCAATTTGACACATTACGGACATTAAAGAGTACAATGTGGATCAGATCTTTAAAGGTTTGTAAGGGATTATTTTGTTTCAGTTTTTTGGGCAACAGTTTAGACACAGAACACTGCTTGGGGGACTGCCAGACGGGTTTATCGCACTGCATCATTCGATGACTGGTGAAAGAGTATTTGGGAGGGCAGCTGAGCAAAGAGCTTGAAGGACAAACAATATTGCTCAGTTGTCCAAGCCGAAGACGGGGGTACTCCACCTTTAACCTTTGACTCGAAAGTCTGACCCACAAGGTAGTGGGAAAATGTAGGGTTTTGTTCGCGAACCCTGTACCTAGCCTCTGATTCAAGATTCTGAACCGCGAGACAGCGGTTATTAGGGTTTTCTTGGGTGACCCTTCCCTCAGTCAGTCACTCAATAGTCTGACCCACTTGGCTGCAGGTGGCTGACTGGTAGGAGAGCGCAGGAAGTAACGCATTACTGCCTCACTCCTAATATGGCTGCGTACAGCAGGTGCATTTTAAACAGAACTTGACGTTTTGTTTTTAAACATATTTCGACTGTATCAAATAATACGCCGGCGGTTACGGTCTACCTTGCGCCGTCGGAGTATGCGGTTCCTAGAGCTGACCTTTTCTAACCTGTCCTTTGTAGGGGGAAGGTAGCATTACTGCTTCCATAAAAATGGATATACTGATCGCCTGGGGGAAATATCTTACTGCTGTTACACTCCTATTGCATGGGACGGTATGACTTTACCTCCAGACCGCCTTGTAATACGATTACTCGCTGTAGGAGACCCGTTCTTCGTCGACCTGTTCCCCGTTGGTCTTCTTGGCATGCAAAAACCTTTTGGGACTGAGTTCCTGCCAGTATGGCCCGCGGGATCACTGCAGCGTAGAAGCCCGACAACCACGACAAGGTGACAGCTTTAAGTCGGGATATGCCGCTAAACTGTCTAGTATCGGTCTCATGGTTGGGACCCCATCGACAGTGGTTTCCTACTATTGCGAACGATTTAACGTAGTTGAAAGTCCTATCTGATTTATGTCTTCTGAGTCGAGTGTAAGTATTCAAGGACAGAAAATATGCTGGAGCGCGCACAGTAGCTAATAACCAGGATTCTGGCAGGACTCTCAATAGGATTGTGACGAGCTAGCTCCTTAGATCACACACCTATCTCCATTGGAATACAGATGCAATTAAGCTTCCATAAGTTTTTAGAACGGACCACCCCAGTTTGAACCGCATTTTTTACTCTAACCCCATAAGTTCACAGCTCAGCAGGAAGGCATACTTTGGAATTCACAGCACGCTGAACGTACCTGATCTGTGACTTTCAAGTGGATAGACTGGCTGTTCGAATGATTTGCGTGGTTAGCCTGATGCCTCTTTTCCGTGAACTAACGCTTAGAACATAATCTAGAATGTCCCTTCACTTACTCTCATCGACATATATGTCGCAGTTAGTGGTATGGATACTTCTGTTTTATTTCAGCTTCGAGGTACAATGCGCGTGGTAATGAAACCGTTAGTCCCCAAGGTTCCATTTGCTGGGGCTGTGACAGTTTGTTTCTTGGATAGTCCGGTAAGTTTCTAGATCGAATGATCCTGATCCTCACCATTCATTGACAAGTTTAAGTCCGAAATGCTTATTGGCACAAGACCTTAAATTAGGGTTGCATGGCAGTGAAGCATCAGTGTAGAACACTGACGTTGTACTGTCGGCGATGAGTGCGAGCCAGATTTTTTTCATTTGCCTTTTGATATCCTTCCTGGTGGATTAGATTTTGTATTGTTGTCTCGCGTGCCTTCATCTTATAATTAATGAACCATATGCGAACTTTATGTTGCAATGCTTATCCAGTGGGCTAGGATAGGTCGCAGGTAATCAGTGTTCCTCAGGTACATTTCACTTCTATACTTGAACAGTTACAGTTAACAGTCATTTTTCTACATTACGGTATCTGTTCAATGTCATTTCAATCAATTTACGACGACCGTTTGGAGAGTTCAGAAACTGGGATGTTTTGGTGAACTTCCGATTGGTCCGGATGTTTCACTGTGGTCGAAGTTATTGAGCTTTTCCACTTATGGGGTTTCTTTACTGCTCTGCGGCATTGTTTGAGTGGAGCGATCCTTACGAAAGCACAGTGGATTCTATGGACTAACACCCTTGCGCAAATTAAGATGACGCTGACGGCAGATCCGACTGAATCTCTCACCATATTCTCTTAGTGAATATGCGGAACAAACACATCTCCATATATCATCTAGAATGGCGTTGGAGTAATTCTTTTGGTGTCTTATTACTTATAAGTGTCTTTGAAGTTCATTCTGTTTGGTTCATCACTCACTGTAAACCTCTTGAAATTGTTTTGCAAGTTTTTCCTTACTGTTCAGAATGTTGTGCTGAAATCTATGGTCATTGTCCAGCAGGGACCTGGGGGTCACACGCTCGCTTTCCTAAGCCCAGTCCTTCCATCCTGTTTTCTTTGGTTCTTTTAGTTCCGCTTCAGCTATACAATTTGTCATCTAGTTCCATCAACTTCGGCGTTGCATTAATTTTGTAAAATTCAATGAGCACCTTGATTTATCCACACGTGCTTCATCCGATAACTTTTGTAAACCTATGATTATGAAAATGAACTTGTTGCATCGAATTACAGTGACGCAGTTTTCACAGCGCGATGCGCACTATGGTTTACGTGCTAACAGAATTTTTAGTCACATTCGGCTTCACTGGTCCTGTTGAGCAGTTAAGTGTCGACTTCTTGGGTGACTCCAGGAAATAATAGTGAATTGAACTAGATTGAACTAGGATTGAACTAGATTCCACTGTCGCCTAACTTTGAAGATTCCCGCACTCGCATGTTGCACCACCTGGTTCCATTCATTATTCAATTTCAAACGTTCCTAGTTGCCCACAAGTTCTTGACTTTTGACGGACTTGAAACTTCAGATGGTCTGACAAGGCTAGTTGATCACTGGTTAGTAGTCTTTTTCCATGATCTTTTGTAGTGCATGTTGCTAGTATTCTGTAGTAGTTGTGCCAGAAGATAGAAAGACCGGGCCTTTTGTTTGCATACCAGATTGCCAGTTTAGGTGTCATTGATGTCGGTTTGATGTCGGTGATAGTTTCCAGTACTGCCCAGCGTGCCACTCCATCTACTAAAAGTCCGTCAATGTCAGAGTCTGAACACAGTAATTCCCGTTCACCAGCACAACTCAACGCTGTATAGTCTGAAAACGTTCTTACAGTTGGTCTCTCGTGCTCCGGGCTGGGCAAAGTTATTCTGATTTCAGACGTTCTCTTTCAATTTTGCGGAATGAGTAGATGTGATTGAAGACACCGAGTAGGAGGACAAAAACGTAGAAATGTTTTTCATAGGGGAAGTTTAAAGTCAAAACAAAGCCTTGGATTAAGTGTAAGAATCCGTGAAAAAGGTTACCAACGGCAATCGAAACGCCGGATTATAACATCTTATTTCACTACGCCGTATTATGACTTTGAACTTTCCATATTATACACCGCAGGACGCCAAGTGTCTGTTAGTCGTTGCTTCTCGACCTCTGCTACAGGCCTTCCTATAATTTTCAACATTCATCCTCTACGGCAGTGCACCAAGCACGTTCGGGAAGGGACTTGGCGGCCGACCCGTCCTTGCAGAATTTGTATTCCAATTCACTCATAGCGCGCAGATATTTATTAGTTCCCTGTTCCTCCAGACCCATGGTCAAATGATGGAAGCGACGTGCTATACAGATGGCGTATTTGAATGTGAATCATTTTAGTGCGTTGGCTTGAATCAATTTGGTCAGCAATCGATGAAGTCTTGTTGATCACTTAACCAAAAAGAATTACTCACCCAAGACCAAGTACCGCGCAGCAATATTTTGCCAGCTATCTAGTCCACACTCCGACAGCAGGAATAATAATATAATCACCAGGAGCACAAACAGTGCAGTTCCCATGCTTTATCCACTGATGGTTTCCCATTAAGCGATATAAACTGTCGGGTTGAGAATCAATGTCACCAGGCCCACTATGCCTGTGATTTTCTGTTCTGGCTCCACTTAGTTTAGCCATTTGGTAAACATTTGTACTTTTCGATCGATATATGGGCAATATTCGACTGCATTAAGGGGATATAGGCCAACTAGTGAGATGATAGTACTTACTTCTCGGCTTTTCAGTCATATTGGCTTCCCTGTTTTCACTCGGATGTTAACTTCTTCTCATACTTGCAGAAGAATAATTTTCAAATTCATTCCTGCCGTTTACTTATCTTGTTGACAACCATCCAATATGAAGACATGCCATCCTTAAGTTTAAGCTATTATTCCAGCAGTGAATGTTGAATTGGTGTAGCTTTTGCGCAGCTTACCCATTCACTTCTTACCTTTCTGTAGAAACAGGTAAATAGCTTAACCTAGGAGGGCTTCAGCCTACATTATTGTGAGAAAGTGCACCGTTTTTTTTGGAAGGAGCATTGAGCTGACTTCAATCCGATAGTTGGAACCATAGACTAGAGAAAAGGGGGCTAAATTACTTTAGGTTTCATCATTTTCTATCGCGCGATAGCTTCGGATGCGACTAAAGTGTGAGAATTTTCCTTTAACCTCAAACCTTCATCTTATTTTAGGAATTTCACTTTGTAGCATTACTCTTGAGCAGTACCACCATGTTAATTTTTATGCGAATGAAGCAAACCTTTTAATTTGCTTCCTTCCATCCTTTTTAGTACATCCATTTCGCGCTCACTGACATTGGTAACATCCTCAGCTTACCAGGACTCCAGTAAGTACTCAAACTATATTCGAAACTTTGTTGATGCTAGATTCGTTGGTACCTCAGATACTACTCTTTTTCACTTGGACAGAATGTCACAATTTTCATTTGAATCTTTGAGTTTCTTTGTGCAGAAACAAAGCTGGTTTTGCACGTTTATGTGCTTTTTGTCGTTTTTGTTTTATCATATGGGCGACTAGACAACATTTTCTAAGTAACACCACTTTACTCCGTTTCTAATCAGGCAAACACTGAACACCGTCATTCGCAATGTGGTCGATGAACTAATCGTTCTGCCGAATCGGCTGCCTGTGCAGCTGCTAGACAACGTAGATATCCAACGTCTAAAGTACCCTATGCCACAGGTTAGTTGTGTTTCACTCATCGACTTTTTACCTTATGCCGTGGGTGGATGCTGCCAATGAACTTTTGGATGCTCGCCAGAGAACAAAACCGTGCAGCTGTATAGCTTTCAAGCACCGATTCGTTTTCCTATTGGTTGTAACTTGCTTGGGGCCTTCCACCATATCTTGGCAACAGCACTGGCATAGTCAACGATCATGGACGTGAGCTTGTATCACAGTGCTGAGCAAAATAGTTGGTCTCGATGCTTTGTCACTAGGACGCTGAAGTTATTTTTTATTTCGAATTTCAAGCACCGGCTTTTCTTAGTTTGATATTGACCGAGCAAGATTACTCGGGAATTTTACCCATGGAGGTTGTCCGAATTTCACCAGAAACCGTTGACTAACCGAGGTTCAAGAACTGGTTACTCTTTCCAAATGGCAAGCCAACTGGCTCAGTTGTCACGAGTTTAACATTTGTTCTCTGCAGATCAACTTTTCTGCACCATCCTGTGGTCGAGCCTACGGACAGTAGTTGTCGCTGACAGTAGGTCTGAATGCTTCTCTTTTTTTCACGACGACGCATTCACTACTGCATGTATGATCTGGCGTGAATAGGATTTCTCACTCCTACTTGATGGACACTGTTTCACGCAGACAACTTGAGTTTCTTGTATACTCACGTCGAAGACAGTAAAACGTTTGACGCTGTCCAAAATACCGTCTCAGAACCGATGCAGTTAGCAGCTAATCACTTTTGTAGCACCTGAAAATGTGGTCGTAGAAATACTGCGTAAAAAAGAATTAAACTTCACTGCCCAGCGATAGTCAGCAAAGCCACGGATTATCATGCAAGAAATTGGGCCGGCTTCTGGAATGATGTCTGCAGAAGGTTTCAATGAGGCTAGATCCAGAATTGCAAGTACAGCACGTTAACGAATCCCGTTTTGATCAGAACTCAGCACCGCAGATCATTATCCGCTTGAATCTTTAAAAAGGGACCAGTCCATCCACCCGACAGGAGCCGAAGAAAGATTATGAAACCAAGGTCCTTGAGCATCCCAAAGATGAACTTTGCGAACACATAGCGAACAACAAATCCATTGCTGTGCTCCTGAATGCAAAATCACTGAGTGTCCATTGGGAAACATCCAAAGAGAAACCCGGTCTACCTATCTGGTTCTGTTTTAATCCCAAAATCAAGAGACTGTCACAATTTCACGGACCAACGAAAGTTAGCCAGTTCGATTGCTGTCTTCACCATCACTTCAGCACACAAACTCTCAAAGTTTCAAAAGCGGATCATCAAACCCCTTCGGAATAACTAATTAAACGAGTTTAATGACTTTGGCTTTTGTTGACGATCTTCGGTAGGAGGCATCGCATGATACGGAGACGTTCCCTAGTTTTTATGCATACTCACTGTACACAAGTGTGTTATTAGAAACAAGTCATGAAGCTTTACAAGGTATGTATGAAAATGTCTCGTCACCCATTACCTGTACCAATGTACCACCCACTGAATTGGAGTCCGGAATCGATCTCTGTCTACCATCTTTCTTCACATGTAGGAGGATCTTACACAAACAAACTAGCATTTCCATTTACTTCAGCTGTGGCAAACCTTGTCATTGGTAACCCAAAAACAAGTGAACAATTTTTGCGCATTTAGTGCCACTGTGTTGATGGCGCATTTGTAGTAATCCGACGTGGGTTTTCCAGTGACCTGCTGGTTTTCCTCAACTTCCTGTTTAATGATGTGAGCTTCGATCGCGAAACCGAAGGTTCGAGCGATCTTTAAGTCTACTGGTTCGCTTTTTCACAGCTAACCAATCGGATTTTGGTGTGTCCGTATGCTGAGAACCAACTCACTTCGGACTGTATTTGGATTGTTTTTCACGTCAACCAGCGAATATAATGCGAAATGTTGTTCAGTTACTGATGATCAGAGTAAGCAAGGTATGCTTCAATGAAGTTTCGAAAGCTAGCGAAAATGACACTGAAAGAGGTACTGCATCATGGAGCGGACAGTAGATTAGTCACAAATGGGTCGACAGTTTGAAAGCAGGCTCTTCCTATCGACTGTGAAGGTTCCCGATCATCAGCAAACTTTCGAATGAATCCGTGAGGTTTCAGTCGACTTTAACATTCACACTGTCTTCAAGATAGGCAATACGATGAAAGCTCCTGGTCTACCCTAAGAACCTCATTTCTTCAGATGGTCAAGCTGACCGTGTATAAGGTTGCAACACAACCTATATAGGAGAGACTAGTATACAACTGAGAGTGCGCCCTTCCAACCAGAATAGGTACGCTCGTTTTCCGCCTCAAAGGGCGTCTCAGTGTAAAAAATCAGGCTGTTCAGTCATCGGTTTGTAGGCCCCACTAGATATTTCTACGACCTCGTTCGGTCAGGATAAACCGACTCAAGCAGGAGTTTTGATACAGGTAGACTCGTAATGTGTGGAGCCTCTGGAGATTCATACTCAACTTGCACGCGTCAACCGAGACGACAATCTGTCCATGTAAGTTGTAGAGTCACGACTAATCAATGATCATACTAACCAGGTGCCTGGTTTGTTGACTTTGACCTCAAGCTGTCAAAGTCCCCTTGACCAATCAGTTAACGTCCTTGTAACCATAGTTGTCAGTTTGGCTTCTTTTGTTTATTTTGTAATCCCAAGTATTTCAATCCTGAAGTTCACCCGCGGTCGAGTAGAAAAACCTCGATATGTGAACGTTGTATTGATCCATTAAATGTAAACCAACTAAATGTCCAATACGACACTTGGTCTTCCTCTGCACCGAATTCGGTAGGGACGCTTCAAAAATATGGTGTAAGCCTTACAAAACGAGCAGTGTCGTATTGTTTCATTCCGGGCTGTAATTAGGATCGGATGCACTTTGCAAAATAACGTTACCTCGGTAGGTGTTGGCTACTGTTTTGTTTCTGGTCCAACGTTGCCTCTGTTGTTGCCCGATCAGCAAAGCTGGTGGCTTTCCTCGGTATTATGGCACCACTCCGCTATTCTGGGCTGTTCAGGCCCAGGGCTTGTGAGCTAGAAGTGGCAACTCGCGTGTGGATTACACCGGGCTATGCGATGGCCAGTGGCGTGAGGACGGCAGTACCCACGTAGTAAGCGTAACCAACATATGCCCTTTGTGGGAGTGACTATCATCAGAGAACCCTATAAGCACTTTCGGCACGATAACTTCGACGCAACAAGCCACCAGCTGTGCTGCCCAACTAGTTCGTCTTAAGTGACTGTGGGACATCCAACAGACTTCGATACCATAAAACTGCAAGCAATTGCCGGTTCTGCAAACAACTCGAGTCCAAGGCCGTTACAAAACATGACATTAAGGTAGGCAAAAATGCCCGTGCACACTTCGAGTGAATTTGGTGAATGGACCGGTTGAGCTGTTTTTGGGTTGCCTTTACATCTTTTTCCCTATTCTTTCTCTATTTTTAGCCAAGAGATACAAATAAGTTTAGAAAATAATACTCATGACTAAAAAATCCAAGCAGTGTATTATCTGTTGCATTCAACGAGTGAAAAATTGAGCTTTTCGGAAGGGAACAATTAGCTTTAAGCCAAAAGTGTGGAATAGTGAGAACGCTTTGACTGTCATACCTGCGTGCGTGGTGTTTGGCCTGCTTCTTCATGACTAATTACGTAGAATGCTCCGGCAGCATTAATCTGACAGGTTAGCTATCGGTCAGTGGGGGAAGTTTAAACTCACGCAAAGTAGTATTTGCGAGGTCTCCACAGTATTCAATTGTCTTATATTTCAAGAAAATATCGTGAACGTTTTCCTTATGTGTGACGAATGATGTTGCATGGAGTCAACTATCAATACATGATGTTTTACTGCAGAATCTGGTGGTTAGCCAGTCATACCTTGCCGTTCTGCTAACAAATCCTGTCTACAAAGAGGACCAACTACCATCACTCAGTGAAAAAACTGAATTTCATTTACTGGACACTACGTCAATAAAGCTGACCTGATCAAAGTAGTACAAACTTTACCTGTTCAGGCACAATAATTCAGCTTCACTGGCTAATTGAGATCGAAGTCGTGTGACCAGTTGATGGAGTAAAGCGATAGGTTTTTTCGATCATAAGCTGATACCTCGTGAAAACCCAAGGCACCCCTCGTTTTAGGACACAGCAGATCTCAGTGCATAAGCTGGTTAGGTCAATAGGATTACGTTGCGCTTTGAGTTAATCCGTGGTAGTTACATTTGACCGTTTCAATGCCACACGCTAACGAGCATGCGGATGTGCAACCACTCATGTGAGCAATTTCGAAGCACATCTGTAGTGCTGCCCATGGCATCTAGCTCACAAACAATATGCAAGTTACTCGCGCAATAGATCCATTTGCATTTGATTTTGACAGCAAATCCCTGCTGAATAAATCGTTGACGATATTCTTTGAAAACTGAAAATTTTCGTCACAGCCTTGTGCGTATAACAGGTCGGGCAATTTGATCAATAAATTTGTCCCGGATGATTGATTGTCCTATTTTACTCGTCCCATTTCAAGTAGGTAGTAGAGCAGCTGTTTTAGCGTGAACTACCTGGAAGAGTTAGCCAATCAATATTACTCTTGGTTACTGTCTGTTTCCACACTTGGACTAAGTCTTAGGTATACGGCGGTGTCTTCTATGCAGAAAACACTGTCAGGATGAAATCACCGATAGAAAAAGTCATTTGGGAGCAAGGCTAGAGCCATTCAAATATATCATGGTTGATGTCAATTACTGCGAAATAAATCCGCGTTATAACTAATTGGTCCTGTGAGCACACTGAGACGATCATTGCTGCTTGAATGGAAAGGTTTTTTGTCTTTGTTTTGAGTGGGGCTTCAGCAGACCATATTTGATAGCCGATTTCGAAAACGTGTGTGGTTTGCAAACAAAGATACCGCGAATCAGGTTAATGACGAGCTAGGGAACTAGTACTTGTTGTAAACGGAACCGCTCGATCACGACACTTGGCAGCAGCAGTAGGGCGTAGCATCATTCTTGGTGAAACCGGTCGTGGGCTGTCAAAAAGTTTACAGCAACTTTTTGAGTGGTGTGTTCCGTCTATACAGTTTATTGTGATATCTCGGACATCATGCCAACTGAAACATGTGCCGGCCTGGTGCAGCACATTCAGTAACGTTCAGCTGTAGCACCCTTGCGGTGCCTAGCTACCATGCCACCCGAAAGAAGCTGGCTGTGATACTGCCAGGTTGCTCAAGCCTAGACAGTCGAACAACCTTATAAACGAGGAATTCTGCTGAGTTTCAGGTGAGCCTCCCGTGAAGACCAAGTTGGTATTTGGTGTTAAGTTCTTTTTATGCGACACATCAAGGAAATGTTAACTACTGACTATGTGAACTTCAGACGAATTCTGTGGAGATCTACTGGCATTGTCTGTGCGACAGTTTTAAAGGCCGACTGAATTTATGATTCATTTTCCGACTCCTGTCGATTCTATCCACATTTCTTTCACTTTTCCTCGCATTTGCGACAGACTTTATTTACGTTTAATCTACTTGGTTTTTTTGTAGGCTTTTGTTAACCCTCGAAACTCACTCACCTAGTTGCTTCGTCGTCGATGTTCAGCTCTCTTGTCCTTAAAAGTGATGACAGTACTTCGAGTGGATTAATCGGGGCTATTCGCATAGCGCTAGTTAGTCTGCAGTGTGCCATCCTTACGCCGTCTCAGTTCCATAAGTGATACTGCAAGAGGCCTGTTGTGTTTACCGCGTCACTCTTCCTTTCTTTATGATCTTATTTCAGGGTGTCCTCCGTGTAAATGTGATTGGTGCCCGCCGCTTAAAAATCGGTGACAAGAATCTTATTACCGGGGGATCCTCAGATCCATACTGTGTAATCCGAGGTAAATTTATTGTTTCCGAAACTTTTTATCACTACCTGTTTTTCGCAATTTGTTGTTTTGAGGCGATTTTGGTTTAACCACAAAAGGCAACATCCTACGTTCCGAGAAATTAAACAGGAAAAACTAGTTGATCATGGGTTGTAACCATGACCTTTTCAGTCAAGAACTTACCACCCAATCCCTGACCTATAGTGAGCTCGATTAGAAATATGGAATCTGCAAACGGCCACTACAAAATAAAGTATTTATTCATCGTTTTTCTTCCGAAAAATTATGGAGTTTACGGTGAACGACAGAGCAGTGTGTCAAGTAGGCTCGCGCGAACCGTCAAGCGACAAATCATGAAGGCCACCATTTGGCATACGGCACTCGTTTCGTGTACAATGTAATCGCATTCCAGAATGTCACTGAACGTCGACAACTTGTGTGGAAGGTGTCTTTTCTAAAATGCCGTAACTGATCGGGGTTTACCCAGTCCAGTTGAGTTTTTCAGCTTTAGAGCATGTGTTCAGGTTGGTTGGTTCAAGTTTTCACGGTATAAAACGAATGGTGGCAGGATAACCGAGCACTGAAGACCCAAAGATTTGACATCAAGTCGTTCTGCTATTCTGGTGCTAGAAAAACCATGTCAGTTGCTTTGAAGGTTAAGGCTTTAGCGCACGCGCGACACTGGCTGAGTGATAGGATCATGCCTGCCAGTGTCATCAACTTCGTCATGTCTTCGTAATGTATTGCTGGAAACATCACAAACGAGAGATTCAGCGGGGTTCCAGATGAGTTTCTCGCAAAACCAAATTAGTTTGCAAATGGGTGTATTTGTCATGTCTTGTTTTGAGTTCCCCGCATTCGGACCGAATCTGCCGATTGAGGGGCTGCTTCGCATTCAGTTTAAGTACGTGCCTTGCATATTCAGTGGCGAGTACTTCAAAAGTCACGTGCGTTCACCGAAATTGAGGCCAAGGTCGCGGTGTCCGCAACACTGCTCGCATAAATTTCGGAGTAACTCAGGCGCAACTCAAAATGAAACCGTGCTTCCATATGCAGTCATACCTCAGTAGGTGTTAGGCGCTCCATTGGCACGGTCACCGTTGGTAGTTTAAAACTAGGATGGGGGCATAGTTCATAGCATTACCCTTCGTTGTAACGACTTCAAAAATTGATGAAGTCTCTTGTTGAATGTGTTGATGTGTGGTGTAAACATATTCGTCTGTAACGGGTATTTTTTTGGTTTGCACACTTCGCGTCCTTGAAATAAGGAATACATATTGCGCAGCTGTAGTATCTATGTTGAGCGTTGCATTCGTAGCCTTCAGAAGGTTGCAGTGACTCCCGGTGCCCGTTTCACATATCTCAGCCTTGTTGGCGTGTGGGTATATCCGGATTCCGGCATTTCCTGTTGACTGTTTCATGTAAGCAAGAGCGCTCCACCCAAATAAGCTTGTTCAATTTTCACAGATAAATTCTTGGTCTGCGCTCTCGGTCGTAAAAGTAAAAAATACTGAAACTCAGTGAGGCCAGGTACTGGAGCAAATTCTTGGTACACACCTTGAGCCCTTTGTATGGGTCAAATATGTGTGGCTCTAGTGGCCACCAAGGTTTATTGCACTTCTATTTCCATTCTGCATGGTCATATGGTGTTCCTGAGGTTGGTAGTTGTCCGCACAGTATGAAGATATTCGACCAACTCTGGCTTACACACAATTCGGTGCTGTCCGTTTTGACGATTTTCGTTTTTCTTGTGATTGTGACATCATTGTAGTCTTTCTGAGGGGTCAATACACCGAAAGTTTCCATACACTGCAGTGCAGGTTAGTGGGGCGTATTAACTGTAAACCATTTAAAAAGTTCCTCACCGCCATTGGTAATTATTCACTGGCATTAAGTTTGTTTATGGATTTTGTGGATAGCCATACATTGAGGGCGACAGCTGTGGTGCAGTAGAACCACTTATTTTCACCCAGGGTCCATGCACTTACGTTTCGTATATTCCTTTAACTGAGCCGGGTGCTATTTCGCACTGCGGTTTTTTAGGTGTATCACTTTGGAGCTGTTCCACTGAAGTCCCACGCGACGACAGTTCCAGCGGTACCAACGGTAGAGCAGTAGCATGATACCTTTTGACGGTAGGCATAGCCCTCCCGGTTATCTGCGTGTAACCCTGTCCAGGCTTCGGTAATCTGACAGTGTCCCAGCCATCGTGCTTCCTTCGGGTGGCATTGTAGCTGGGCCCCGAAAGGGTGTTACAGCTGAACGACTGATGAAGACGATCTGCGTGCAGTTAGATGCTGGCAGCGTGAACCTCGCCACCGTAAATGACTTCTTCGTTTACCAGTGTCATAGTTGGTTGCTTCACTTTAACTTTAAAGAAATGAAATAGACGAAGAGTTGGGTCAGACAACGGAATTCTCCTGAAAGCTCCACTTGTACCTGATGCACATTAAGTTTCCGGAGTAGTTCAAATGTTAGCCCATAAGCGTGAGGATACAATCACAAATTTCTCAGCAGTTTCGGACAGATAGCTAATACCCCTAAATTTTTTCTCGGGTACGCGATTCTACATCACTCCGTCCAAGACCCCATAATTCTTTTTGACAGTACTGTCATCGATACACTTTTGTGATGGATTTATTTCCAGTCAATCCTTCCTAGCTGCATAACATTTCTGTTTTCTCCCCTGCATATATTGGTTCGTCTACACCACCTAGTGAACGGTGAGAACCTCTTCATCCAGTGATCACTGTTTTATCCCCTTCTAGTTGGCGCCAGAACTTTCCAGACTGCCGTAATTCAGCATACTCTGGAGCCCGAATGGAATGAACAGTTTGAGGTGATAAATCATTTTTATGTTCTTATCCTTGAAGGTTTTGAAGTTAGTTAGCTTTTTTACATTACGTGATTCTTTAGCATACTGCTGACCAAAACCAGCAAGTACAACCGGTCATTCGTGTCTATTTTTCATTTTATGTAGCTCGGTTTTTCTGTACAGATTTAGCCAGGTGTAACTTTTCCTAGTTAACTTTGCATGGCATCACTTGTACTGACTGCCTTTAAAACAATAGCAAAAGCGACGGGTTGTTGCGATGAATGCTGCGTTTTGTTTACACAGTATGCTAACCCGAGGCACAGACAGTCATTTGACCACTTGATCATTGTACCATCGTTTTTACTCGACTGGTTTACATTTATTCCAGGTGATCGTAGATGTTTGGCAAGGTCAGTCGCTGGCTATCGAGGTACTTGATAAGGATCAAGGGAATAAGGATGACTTCCTTGGAAGGTAAGTGTCTTTGCTTCTGAAAAGCATACTCTCTGGGAGCGCAAATATATTCTTACTCTCGACAACTATGCTTATTTTCAGATTAATTTGATTTTTATGGTAGACTCAGCTGAACCCCTCGTTTATGATGTTCATCAAACGAATGTGAAGGCCGCCTCATATTTCAGTTGGTATGATATTCGAGAAATCATAAGAAACTACTCACAGGGTCGAACAGTTTCCAGCAATCATGTGATTAATTGCCTTCGCGAAAATCTTAGTCTATTTTAGTAGACTGAATTAAGATACTTCACTTGTGGTGCACTTGCCTTGTTGGAATGCACGGATCTGTTCACTCGGGTAGAGAAAATGCTCTCATTGACAACCGTGAGGAGAGAAGAACGAGGGTGCCATACCAAACCTTTTCCGCGTACTTATTTCCAACGCTGTGTTCTGGTTCGTTCAGTTGTAGCACCGCTTCGGTGTCTAACTGCCATGCCACCAGAAGGAAGCACAAGGGCTGGGATACTGCCAGGTCGTCCAAACTTAGACAGGGAAAGTCGAGAGGCAGAGGTCGGGTTTGAACCACGGATCTTCCGGCCCAATTGAGGTCTGGTTTTAGTGCGGCAAGGCGACTAGCTGTTTGCATCCGCGACACCCTTCCAGGAATGCACGTCGGCAGGGGCACGAAATCAACCTTCAGTGTTGCAATAACCATGATCTATGTCCACCCGTTTTATTCACTCAGCGTATTAGCCACAGAATGACGTCGATATGACCAGGGTGACTCATCGCCCATCACAGGTAAGCTGCGATGATACCTAGAAAAAACTCGAAACCCTCTGAAGCAGCATCATCGCGATGAAAAAGGTCTTTCGGTTTTCTGGGGTGCAGACTGTTTGGGGGAAGAGGAGTAACGAGTAGAATCCTACAATATCGGGTGAGGTGAGAAAATTTAGCAAAAACTATAAGCCATCAGAGATGATTTTGTGAACAAAATCTCCTGTATGCCTCAGTGAGTTTATTTTTCTATTTAATATAGTGCCACTGATACCGATCATTTCAAACACAAACTTCAGTTTTAACTTCAGAGCAGTCCGTTTGATTTGCTCGGGAGGGTTGGATAACTTCAGTGCTTGTTTCTAGCCTGTATTTAGTGGTTTTGTTAGGCATCTTCAACAGAATCTTCGTTCCTAACCTATTTTTAAATCAATATTGACTGATGATAAAAAACTCACATGTCCTGAATGCCAATGCAGAAATAACCTTGGTATTGGTTACTGTTACAGTACAAGCTGGTATCTTAGATTTATCTAAGTGTCACATTGCTGGAATTTTGCAACACAAGCCTTTGCTATCTGTCTCAGATACTCTGTCTCCACAATGACTTGGGTCGTGTTGTCTTGAAGCATTTTTTGTAGCATAGAAGCTTGTCCTTGGTAAAATTTGGCGTTCGGCACTTTTGGAGCAACGAATAAAGCATACCAGGTTCATCTGCAGCACAGCATCATTGTTGGGCCGTGTAATGTGATGGTGAAAAATTCGTGATGTGCAGGACATGGAGTTGCGGTGAGAATTGAAAAACATTTCAGTTGGATGGTGAGATTTTCTCACTTGTCTGGTTCGGGCCCACATGGTTTCGCCAGCACTTTTGCTGCTGATCTAGCAGGACAGCGAAAAATCGATCTCAGGGGCGAGAATATGATCACTCTTGGCCGGACTGTCGAGCAGACGTTTGTCTATCGTGTTTGTTCCCTGAAATAGTACTCTTTGATTTGCGGGGGATGTAAGGTTACTCCCATTGACGGCGTCTGACTTCGACGTGATGTTCAGGCTTATCTACTTCATTGATGTTTGAAGGTTTATGCACCTGGTCTTGATAATTTTTCCTGAGAAAATTAGTCATTTTTTTGTGCTAGGTCTCAGTTCCTTCTCTGACAACTGCTTAGTTGCTCTTACTGGTGCTTTGCCGCTTACGATGAACTTATCTCCACAAGGCACACTACTTATCGTTTGACGAAATCAGTGGATGTGCGATAACCAAATGTAGTATGATCGTTGGCATCTGGATCCAGCAACGGGATCAATAGTGCTTGGAAGAAAGAATCTACACTATACTGCCTCTTGCAATGCAAACCTCCAAGATGGTGACGAAAGATAAGTCTATGGGTTCTTCGCAATCCGAACCGCTGCACCTGCACAATGTTTAAGCACTGCGCACAATCGTCTGAACACCCAATGGGCGCACGTGCACACATTGGCCTGAGTGACCATTCGTCAGCTTCCCGTACTTTGAGTATCGCGTTGTCTGTCGAATACATTCCGCACACTCACCCTGACTGCTGCGTTATGGTAACCCAATTGGTGGGCTCTCGGTATAGGGCGGACCGCCGTTCGCAGCCCCAGTGGCTTACCAGAAAAGCCGAAAGACCGCAGTGGATGGGGTTCTTTCATTGCGGTCACTCTCCTAGCATGGTCCATAGTCTTTCGTAAGTTTCAGCTTGAGTGAAATGTGCACAGGACTCTTCTCACCCTTCTGAGCGTGTATCAGTAGCTCTTGTAGAGAGGTGTCGCATCTTGGAAGTTTGCTTAGATTCGCTTAAATTATCTGATGATCTCTTGCTGTAGGGGGGTAGAAATGGCCCCCCTAAACCCATCTGTTTGATAACATAGTTCTTCATAAGGCTGCTCTTCCCACCCGTATTCACTAGCACATAAATTTCCTCGTATTCTGCCCGATACGTTGAAAAAAATTCGAATGTGTACGCCACGGAGGGCAAGCTTGGTCGCCTGGAAGAGGTGGCTACTCGCGTTAGCTTTGATATAAGTGGCAGTTGGTAAGGGTCTCGTGATCAGGTGGTGCATTAAGGCTTAGTAGAATTTGGGCGGGCGAATACGCGATGTCACGTGGCACGAGCAGACAAGCTTGAAAGTCTCATTCAGGTTCATGTTTTGGTCGCTGAATCGGTGAGTGAAACTGCCGAGAAACAATCAATGCATCTGGGTGCAAAATCATGACAACTGCAATAGAAAAAAACGCCTATTTATGAGCTCTCATTACACTGCAAGAGCTTCGGTTTTGTGCATTATCAAATACTAAAACACTGTACCTTGTTCACGGTTTCCAAAGGAAATCAACGGAGAATCGAATACTCGTGTTAAAAGGGTGTCTTGTGCGCAAATACTAACCAAGTGATAGATCTATTGATCATTGGTCAGTTGAATGTTGATCTGTTCATCGAGCTTGGGTTTACCCGCAAACGTTTTTTTTCGCGTATTGATGATGCACTTTCAATTGGTGACTAAATTTTGGCCACTACGCTCGGCGACCAGAGAGACAATCCCCTAACCCTAACCCAATAGAACCGCCTTATCTAACAGTGTTTCGAGCGGTATATCTAGTGGTTAGCGAAGGAAGCAATAAGCCGTCGAAGAGTCGTTGGCTAGGAACATTTTCTAATGCATTGGCTTTGGGTACCCGTATGCTACGCAACATATTCTCTTTGATATTGATTTACCTGCTTCTTAAAGTTACATTATATGGCCCTTAAAACTAGTGAACTTTTTATATATTTTGCCACATTATTGGGCTTTCGGCCTTTCTTCTGGGAACGGAATCGCCCCCCAACTTTTCAGGAACCTTTCAAGGAGGTCAGGTGGCCTCTCACGAGGTAGCATATACCGCAGGAATCTGGCGCGGAATGCCTGTCAGGACTCCTATGGGTGCAGTCTCTTCTTTGAATATCCCTTGTGGATGGTTGTGGAGTGACCATCGTTGATGATATTCTGGATCAGATCTCCACACTATTCCTATAACCGTTTGCGTCACTTCTTGCGGTCATACAGTGACACAGGTGATGATGCAGCCGCCGTTATGAACGGCCAGACAGCAGTTTGTATCCGTAATATGGTGTATTCTGTGAAGTGTATTAATTCTAAGATTTAATTTTACGGCTTGAACCAAATTTACAGTACACCGCTGGACATTGACTATGAGTGGTTCACTTGCGATTTGAGTTCATTTCCCCCCCTGTAATAAGATCAGTCGACATCACCAGTTGGCGCAAATGTCGCTTATATTATTGATTGCGTACAGTTCCTTTCGACACACAGCACACATGTAGCTCTGGTTACTGATCAGCTGAACAATTTCTGCTGCTGAAAAGTTGTTGACTTATCATGATCACTGAGTTCATTCAGGCACTCCGTAGCATATGTCTTCATCTGTCAACCTTTGTGTTTAAGCCAGGAGTTAGAGTACTCGGCTACTCCCGGCCAACTTGTCGAAGTGCTGTGTTGGATTCTGATGACTGTCCTCGATAGACGACCAATGAGAGGAATGCCCATAATGTCATTTGGGAATTGAAAATGTGAATCCGGGCTCCTGAGTCGGGTCTGAACTTCGGACACCATTCATATCACCGGCGGTTGTCTCAAAATGAGCTCATTTTTGTGTGTTTGACTTTTCTGTCCAATTGTCCCATTGCATCAACAGTTTTTTGCTGAGATGCAGTATCTGTACTTGTAATACTGACCCCTTCCTAACCAAAAGCCTTTTCGCTCCAAACTTGTTTGATTTCCCCAACTGAGTGTCGGTTGATTAACCAAGTCATTTTCACCGATTTCAGAACATCAATTCCTCTAAGTTCGGTACACGAACTCGGTGAAATGGATACGGTGAGTGACTTTTGGTGATTTGTTTCCTTTGCACCACAGATTTCAGGAACGGTATCCTTTCATTTCTTGGAGGTTGGCTAGACGTTTGGAGCTTGTGTAGGTTGAGCATAAAATCGAACCCTGATGAGTATGCTACTAATCCCTTGAGAACTTATTTCGGCTACCTTTCGTTTTATTCTGTATCTGGTAATGTGTAATTTTACACCCTGAGGTAGAACAGTATGTTTCGCTGAAGATAAAAAGTGAATCATGATAATAATCGTGGATTGTAGTGAAAGTGATTATCATTTTTTACACTGTAACCGTATTCGACACTTGGAACCTGTGTTTTTACTTGAAAAACTCGTTTATAACACTTCCGCCTCTCTGTTTCACGCAACGTTATGCAACCTACTCACTAACAGTGGACCCCCTTGGAAGAAGTGAAGACTGGTTCGATCCACTTGAAGTTGGCTTGGCTCGCTCTCTCGGATAACCCTGATGACCTATCTCAGGTAACTGTTGACTAGTCTTACTAACAAGGCGATCTTCACACTATTTCGAAGATTCGTCACCATTTTGGTTCGGTAATTTTTGATCCGAGCTAAGCGGGCACGCTGGTCCATTGGTCAACAAACACATGGCATTTTCTTCCAACTTTTTCACATTTTATTTCGGCTGACTTACGCGACAGAGTAAACCGACCCAATGGCTGCCATAGATTGCGGCTATCCACGCTGTAGTACTGGCATCGGCCTTTACGAAGATTTCATCATCGTTGGATTTAGTAGACGAACAGTGAACTGTGTTGTTCGGAATGCAAACTAGGGTATCCGTCTCAAAACAGATTTATTCCTTCCACGTTAAATTTCATATTGAGGCAATCATCGTAATTTTGCTTATCAGCCTTTGTAATATAGGTTCTCTGAAGAAGTTCGTTCTTTTCGTCCCATGGATCTTCTATTGTATGTTCCTGGGGCGCGTACGAGTGACAAGGCCGTAGTTTTACCCCAAAGTGGTACAAAGAGACAGGTGATGGGTGCACTAGAAGGGAACAGAAGTGTTTCGGGCCTAACGTTTCCGCAGCACTATATGTACACTTTAGTCTACGGTGAAGTTATTTGCCGCTGATGGTCATGGTGATAATCGATCTTAGATTATGTCACTGAATAGCGTTTGTCTAGACAGCAAACTTTGCCAAGTGCGTCTGGCTATCAGGCATTCAGCAGTGGTTAATATTCCTGTCTCCTACTTGTCGTTAGTTTGCACAAACGCGTTTGTTTGCAGAGAATTCAACTATTGTCGCTCTCCGTGTTTGGCTAATAGGGAGTACAAAAGGCGTCTAAGTGCTCTGAAACACCAAACTGAAAAAACGAAATTTTCGTTTGCCTTTCAACACTTCTGTTGCATGAACTCCTAAAAGCTCCTTCGTCATCATCTGGGCAAGGCACACTCAATTCTTACTGGAGCTGCCGATTTTAGGCAACAATCGCTCTTCAGCATCCTAGTTCTGCCCCAGTAGTCGTTTTGCCTCTCACTCCCGTTATTTCATATTCTACAGATAACACTGATTCAGTTTTTTCCATCTCTTCTTTCTGCTTTAATCCGGTGAGTAATGTTCCTGGGCGTGCGGTCGCAATTTCAGCTCTGTAAAGTATGGTGACGTGTGACGATGTGTGATTCCTTAAATTCTCCCTTTTGTTGTGCACTCCAAACAACGAGCAGTTCGTTTTTCTTTGAAAGTTCCGTTTTCGTTGAACTTCCCTCTGCAGCGATTGAATGCTAGAATGTTGTCGTTATTGTTATCTGCCTGAGTGTTTTTTGCTCCTGACGGTAGGGATATCTAATTTGTTGGACGGTAGACGTTTGGCACCCCGAAGTGAAAAGCAACAGGCAATTTGTTATCTTCTGGTCCGCAGACTAACCAGTGACATTGTCTGCTGAACTCATAATTTCCATTTTCGAAAAACCACTTCACTAGAAAGTCATGTGGAATCTAAGGAGAGTAATCGCGCCTAAGGATAAGCCAGTCCCACTGAGATTCCATAATATCGCTTTTTTAGCGGCGATTTAGTTTGCAATCTACCACTTATTCAGACGGATAGGATTATCGGTGGCGTCCTCTCATATGGTAAGGTAGCCGTGTACTGGTTGTGGTTTATAACGATACTATGGGTTCATTGTTGCAAGAGAGCGAGAGATCTATCGGTGCTGACGTACGCACTGCTTTTACATCGCCCGCAGTTCGCTTGTTCCCTATGCTGAATGCGCACCTCGAGTCCAACGATGGTCATTTTTTCGGCCTGAAAAGTGCTTTCGACTCTGTCGATCTTTAGATAGCTCAGTGGTTGGAGCGCGAATTTATTGACCGAAAGGTCCCTGGTTCGACTCTGATCTCCGCCTGTCGACTTCCCCTGCCTAGGTTTTGGCGATCTAGCAGTATCCCATCCCTATAGCTTCCCTCTGGTGGTATGGCAGTTAGGCACCTTAGCTTTTGGCTCCCAATTGCCTGCTGATTCTGACTATGTTTCGTTTTTCCTAAACCGTCCTTCTCAAATACCAACCTGTGCGGTGTGGTTGCACATTTGATTTGCGTTTTGTTGATCAGTAGTTTATATGTTTGTAGTTTGTTTGTTTTTCCTTTCGTGAACCGTTTTTGTTTCCTCTGGATTTGCATGCTACCCCATGATTAAAATCGCAGTAGCACACACACCGGAGCTTTCAGGATTAGTTACACAATCATCATACAGCCCTGGCCATGAATTCCGAATACAGACGTGCAAGAAACCTCGTTGACACTATCTTGGCTACCAACTTGTTCGTTGCCACTGTCCCAAAATTGGTGGTTTTCTCATCACTGAAACTCCTTTGGAATAAAACGGCCACTGGTTTGGCAGTAACATCAGCCCATAGCCTGTGCAGCATGAGTGATAGATGATCAGGACGTACCGCGTTCACGGCCTGCAGCTGAATGAGCTGCCAACAAAGGCGGCGTAGTGTTTAGCGACGGCAGCGGTTTTGCGGTTCACTGTATTGGGGTCACTGACTAGGAAATAAGGTTTAGCATTGGTAGTGTGTAGCTGGTTCAAGGTATTCTACTCCACATTGGCGTTTAGACAAATGCTCCCAATTCAGACCTATTCCGTTCACTTCTATCTGCCTTGTCAGGTTCTTGTACTTGTGAAAATAACCTCTTCTTCTCTGTCAGTCATCCGCTTGTTTCCACTCACAACACCTGTAAACATGACGAATTCCTTTCTCTGCACCAAAACGAGGTGTTCCGTGTCTCAGCTTACCAATTTGCAGAACTGCGTTGCAAGGTCATCTTTAAAGCTTGCCACGTAAACCAAATTGGAGATTGGCGAGGCGTCTACATGAAACACAGTGCTCCATTCTTCATAAGACCATCTAAGCATAGCCCCTTCAAAGTACACAAATTTCGTTATTTCTTAACGTTCACGTGTTGGGCAAACGTAATAGTGAGCAATTTGGGTGGCACTACTATACCTTCACTATACCCTTTAGTCGGACCGCGTGGTTCACTTGTGACCCATCCGAAATTTATCAGCTGATAACAATGTTCTCTACCAGTGAGCTCAGATAAATAACCGAGAAATCGTGACCCCTATTCCAATTTAATCAATCATACCCTCTGCTCCAATGTTTCAGTGCATCCCTTCGCGCGCTAGTTTTGATTGCAGCAAGCAGTGTTAATGTTTGTTGAGCCCCGTTTTTTAACGGAAGTTTCTCTACTTTTGGTCACCTAGATTAAATAGCACGGTATTTTTGTTCCTTCGCTATGGCAGCTCTTGCTTTGATAAACAACCTTCTTACTTTCTTGGGCTTTCAAACGCTCTTCGCTGTTTTCCTTATTCCAGTCGGCTGAACAGGCTTCAGTATATCGGGCTGCATTCGGAGTTGCAATGAGCGCCTGTTTCCTGTACGTCGTGGTTGAACAAGCGAAAAATCTCAAGGTGCGCATTGGTTCTCGGCTTTGCCTTCTTAGAAGTAAACTCCAAAATTGTTTATTTTATTGCAATCAGCTGTGGCCTAAGGTCTAGGTTGCATTTTTCCAGAACGCAATATTTTTCCTACCCAGACTTGATCTCCAAGTTCCCTTTCGCGCTTGTTCCAAGCTGTTCATACTTATAAGGGTGACTCATATCCTTTCAGCTAATGAGGGGTAAGATAACTGTTTCCACACACCTTTTTCGTCTTTTGGCAGCATGAACATTTTGGTCAACGTGAGTATGGAACTGTCATGCAATGTTTATGCATGCTTTAAGGAAGTCATCTCTGTGACAAGAAGACAATGGGTACTAAGTCACAAGCGACGTGCACGTCAACCCTACTCACCCATTGGACCATGCATCTCAACCATCCGTGGGAATTTACCTGCGTAGGATCACTTCGGTATTCGGTCATTCCGCAAATGTAGCAGTATTTTAGCGTTCTGCTGTGCCTTCCGATCGGGGATTAAGCTTTCAACAGTCCTATTTAGCCAGATTTTTACGAAGTGATTCCTAGCGCAGAGAGATCCAAGGCTTGTGTAACTACAGGCAGTTTTTGGTTTGTGCTTGATTTCTTTGCATTTGAAATCATGTCTATCATACCGGTTATAGATCACTTGGCGTGGTAAACGTATTTATGTAAGTTGTGGCAGTGCGGATTTAGCTTGCTTGGCGATTCAGCTTTAATCCTTCCCGAAGGCCTAGAGTAACAGTAATTTTTCGCGCCTATTTTTTGAGGTAATTTTGAGTTGATTTTCGTACTAGCACTTCCTTTCCGGTTCCATTAAGTTCTGAATGTTTTATGATGCAACTTGTCGCCGACGGGATGATTCTTCACAGCCTGCTGCCTTTCATCACTTTTATGTAGGTTGTCAGTTGTTCTTAATCACCCTCAGCGATCCACATGAGCGATACAGCCTGTGGATCACCAGCTGTTCATCCCTTAGCAGCGACTTACAACACAAATCAAAGCAGACTGTTTTTTCTACGGTTGTACTATTTATAGAGAATCAGCTGCCAGGCATACCTGCTGGCCTACTGTTGCCATCCCACTCATTATTTCTTACAAATCTCCCACCAATTTAGAAAATTCCTCCTAAAGCTAATGAATTGTGGTGGTCAAGTTGATAGACCGAACATCCGTTTCGGCTAATATTTAACATCAATCCACGTCGTTCAGATGGCTTTGGGTTTGTCTTGCACATTCAGCTGTCGCTTAGCTGACGAGATTCTTGAGAATGCGTACAAAATAGCCTCCGTGTTTTCACCTAGAATCTACCTCTTGGGTAGCTGCGTGCTTTTGTAACCTGGGCGTCGTCGACATTGAAGAGCTATCGAGTTCAGGTTGGGCTACTTGAGCAGTTTGGTCAACCGACAATCTGTATACCATTTCTTCCTGTTCACCATGGCTCATTATCTGTAGTAAGGGCAGAGAAAAATTTTCAAACTTGTTCCAGTGACAGCTAACCTCCAATATCAGAAGACAACAATTGCTTTTGCCTAACTTCTATTCGTTTTTGCTCACGGCTGAACAGTTGACATCGTGACCAGTTAAATTACAGCGCATGCTGGCCAACATGATTGAATGGGTTGATCCAGACGCAAATAATGCGGTTCAAAGTTTAGATCAGTTCATTAGGGTAAGTGTAGGCGAAAACGTTTATTCGTCAACTCATGCGTTGTGAATATATTGGTAAAGTCTTTTATTTAAAACATCTACCAGGACCTGTTAATTTTTTTGTTACCCTTGTTACTGTTGCGTTAATAGGAGTGTAAACCCCGTATCTAAATGCTGAGCCTAAACCAGAATGAAACTGTACTTTGCGTATTCCTGACTGAATACCTCCGATCTACGGTTCAACCAGGAAATTGGACCTCGGGTATGGTTTCTCATATCATACGGAACACGAGAAACATAGCAACATGAGTACTCAAATTTAGTTGAATCTGGCAGCGAATGTTTTGCACCGTCGAGCCAAGAAACCACTTAAACAGGTGTTTGTTAACAGCCACAATTAGCTATTATGGTTGACATTGCAGCCTGTTGGCCGAAGAATCCAGCAGTCCATCGTGATGGATCTTGAGTTTTTGAGAAGAGAAACCATTGTGTGTACTCGCCCAATTAGTTTCATCAATAGGTCGATAAAGAAGCAAACAGTGGAGCAGGGTTCTTCATTTAGTAGGAATTGTTCAGCGTTTTGTTGCTTCCAAAAGTTTGTAAGCATTTTCACTCAATTCAGCTGAATTTTTGCTCGTGACTAGTTATGTGCACGAAGTCAGCGAGAATGTTGCCTTATTTTCGGAGACACCCAATGTCCCCTAAACGCAAATCAGACGTGTTTCATGGCCTGATCGTTTTTTTCGTGTTAAAATATGGAATGCCCGACGGAAGACCTGTCCCACCACTGAACGCTGGGCGTGACGCTATCCTGTTGGTTGCTGTTGGAGGCACCCACTTTACAGAGCGTATCACCTGACACTGAACATGTTGGCTCGCCTGTTTCTGTCCGTTAATTCAGGCGCGCTGTTGGATCGATGCTAAGCTGTTCACCTTGTGTGTCAGATGTCCGAAATCCCGGTTGGGTCAAATGTGTGCGCTTTTGGTCAGCCATAGTAAATACAACACTTAGTTTGTGGACTATAGGAAAGGAATTTTCCTTGGGAGCTAGATGAAAACAAAGGTGCAGAATTACTGCGTGGGGCCATGCAGTCACTTCCCAGCTAGCGGGCTTCCTAAACCTTATCCGGCGTGTCTATTTCGTTATTTGCATGTATTCGTCACCTTGGTGTGCAGGTGCAAATGCTCGCTGCACTGTCAATCCGATTCCGCAGTTGTCCGCTGCACGTGTGAACGTGTTAATCCAGGGTATCACTATTTGGTAAGCATTTCGGTCAGCTGATTCCAAACTGTTTCATTACATGACCATGCTTGCGCAGCGTGTTCACACAATGGACTGATACGAAGCAACCTGATCGTCCCTAATTGTAGTTGATTTGCGTGATCATGGTCAGAGGGTTTGCTGAGACCCAACGAATTGCTATTAGTTAACGTAACAATTGACACCTTTCACGTTCAGTTGATAAAGTACCCATCTGGTATGCTGGTGGTGGACGGTTCGATTTCAATCTGAAGTATTTCATTTCGTTCCTAATACATGTGTTTGGACCTCTAATTTATTAACCTTATAGTTACCTTAATGCATATCCTGTCATTAGCTAAAAATGACAGTTGATTTTTTGTCTGTGGATCGGATATCTTAATGAGATCTACGCTTATGCATCAGCCTGGGCGTGCTAGGTACGACACATAAACCTCCAAAAACTTGATCAGTTCATTCAAATCCGTAGTGTCGTTTTGTATTTCTTCTTATCTATTCGGTTGTTAAACTGCTATTCATAGTAATCGTTTTGGGAGGTTCACCACAATCCTGCTGGGTGCAAATTCCCGGTGGACAAACAGTCCATGGAATCATAAATCAGGCTATGGACTTTTGCACTGTTTCCGCTGGTTTTTCAAAACGCCCTTCGTAAATAGAGAAGACAAGAAATGCAGGGATATCGGTAATCGAAATGAACAGTACCACTTCATCGACACGGCAAGCTGATGGTGAAAAGATTTGGCTGAATGTAGGTCACTTTGTTTCTGTTTCAGTTATTTTCTCAGAAAATAATACCCCAGTTTTGGCTGGTGCGTTTATGGAAGATTTCAAAAAGAAAGCCTTGACCGGATACGATTATACACCTTGAGATTTGGGCATCATTTGGGGACGCTTACAGTGATCAAAAGTGATGAGATTCCCGCATGCGTGAATACCTTGGATCCCAGCCTGAAGTTAAGTGTAGAATCCACTTGGGATGCGTTTCTGGACTGCATAGTACAAAACTACCGTTTACAGGAAACCAATAGATATCTTACAGTCAACCAACCCATCATTAGCCAGGTTGGGAAATCTCTAGGCGTCCCTTGATGAATCGCATAGAGGTCGTAGAGCCAGTGAACTTGTGTAGAGCCATTCAGTTTAGTGGAGTAGATGTGCAACGGTTTGAGGCTATCACAGAAATGATTTGGATCTATATTATGCAACCCGACCCGAGCTTGCTTCATGGTTTTGCTTGCAACCCATCGATTATCCAACACTTAACACTGGGAGCATTTAACCTACACCCAACAATGACTTGACATGATATTAGATCTTGCTGGGTGTTCCCTTGTTTATCTTAAAAATCAGTTTACTCTAACACACTCGTTTTGATCAATGAAGTTTTTGTTTCGAAATCAAACTGGAGCTCGGAAACAGTTTTTTTTCTCCAAACATTTTTTGAAACGACTTTGATTCTATACCTGTCAATATCAAACGTTATAAACCCTTTACCATAGTGAATATCTGTTTGTGAGTGTGTTAGAGTAGAACAGCTTTTTCGGGGAGTTGAGGTTTGCTAGTTATTGTGTACTTTAGTTGGTCGTTGAATCCGTCGGTGCAAAACAAACCTTGATTCAGTCACTAGGGTAATTTAGCGGGTCGTGGACCATGGTTCAGAAGTTCTTCCTTTCTTACCTTTCCATGATATGTGTAATGTCTGTGCGCAGAATATAATCCCTCCATTCCGAAAGCACAGATGTTTGCAATCATATGACTGTTCGCTACTGACAGATGTGTAGTTAGGAACAAAGGCGCAGGGTGGAGATTGCGGGTTCAGCAATAGTAGAAGAAGTGACTGATCTCCTTGGAATGGTGGTGCGTGGATGTGATTCAGTAGGCCCCTTATTTGAAGCTGTTGGCTACATAGCTTCGGATCCGGCGGCTACTGGACAGTACTCGTTTAAATCCGGTAGATATAGCTCCTCTTCCATTTTCAAACAAGCCTCTTCCCAGAACTCCGCAGCCCGGGAGCGAATGTCGTGGCTACGTGGAGCGTTTTCTGGATCGCATTTCAAGGCAACATGGTAGGTCAACTCGATATCCTTCATGAAATCTTCTACATTCACATATCTGCGCGTCACTCCGATCGCGTATAGAACCCAAGTCCATTAGATTCCAAATGACCTCGTGATAATCAGGTGCTTCATCTGTTTGCATTTGCGTTTCCCGCCAAACACTGCCGCTTTGCAGTTAGGCTTTTGAGCTAAAGGCATTGGTCGAGGACCCCAACCGTCTTCCTGTCTAGGTGTGGGCGACGTGACAGTACCTCAACCCACGTACAATCATGATACCTACGTCTAACAATAATTCATCCCATATCGGCCGTCGCGTGGCGCCATCAGCCAAGTCGCCTTACTCGCTGCGTACAGTGGGTAAGCGACAACAGGCTACTGCCAATGCTTCCCTTCTTTCTCTTTCACACATTTTTTATTCCCTCTCCCCATCCCATTAATAACTCTCCCCTTGTAGGCCCAGCACTTAGTACTCAGTTCGTCTTGCATCGGTTTTGCATGCAACATCTGCCCGTCACATGGCGCCGACATCCTCAGGTATCTCGAAATCAATCTTCAAGCCTCGACGCTCAGTCTATCTTGCCGGCTTCAGTGTCCGCACTCTGAATCAAACAGGTCAACAAACTGCTCTTGCTCTCACACTGGACTCGCTTGGCATCGATATGTGCTGTCTCAGAAACAAGGATTCAAGATTCAAACACGGCGGTTGAGCTAACTGCCTCATCAGTCTCCACTCGCTTCCTGCTATCCACCTCAAGGGATCCAGAGACTGCTGCGGCGGGGTGTGCAGGGATTGGTATCGTCCTGAGTCACCGGGCGGAAGTATCCTTGCTTGACTGTGCCTTTCGTCTGGCAACGCCTGTGAAAGAGTTTCACCATTGGGAGGTTAATCGATGTCTGTTTATCGTGTCTGCTTACGCCCCAACTGATTTTAGCTCCGACGCCGTCAAGGAAAGATTTTACGACACCCTGAATGCCCTGTTGTGGCGAGCTAAAAGCTCAGTTATCGTTGTGGTGGCTGGAGAATGCACGAATGGGCAGGCTTAGCGTATCTGATACTCAATTAGGAGGTCGACATGGATTGGACTCGGTACGTACGAACAATGGTGAACGATTGCTTCAGCTGTGTGCTGATCGCAGTACTAACTTCCGAAATAGCCGAAGTCATCTAGCCACATGGTATCCTCCAACGGCATATTGGCCCTAAACTCAAATCGATCAGTATCATCAGTTACCGATGGCGCGGACCAATAACTCACTGCCGTTCGTTTCGGAACACATTAGTAGATTCCAACCCCGCACTTGTACGGAGTCGCTTCTACCTACGTTTCCTGTGCCGCGTTTGTGTGTTGATGCCAATAAGAAAGCGAGTTTTCGGTTGTGCAACGGGTACTGCCATTGAAGAATGTGTCTAGCACCAGAAGCTGCGTTGGCTGGGACATGTTTTGCGTATGCCTAACCGTGGTTGGCCGAAGAGAGTACTGTTTTCCATGCCCCAATCAGTGTGACGGAAGCACACACCTGACTGAGGTGTATGAAGGTATGTGTGAAACGCTTGGGTGCTGTCGGTGCTACTCGCCTTCCAGGATGGGGACGGCGTGATCCTCACTGTGCCTGGTTGGAGACACTACAAGATATGGCCGCCAACCGATGTCAGTAGCGGCCGTGTCAGTTTCTATCCAGATTGTCTGAATGAGTGTCTGGAGGTGTAGGCACCTCGGAATGATTGTAGTAAAATAGCACCCAGTCCTTTCCCCATTCCCTTTACTCTTTTCTTCACAATACGGCTTTCAAATAAGTNCTTTACTCTTTTCTTCACAATACGGCTTTTAAACAAATGGTTGTACGGCAGCGAAGTATCTGTGTCGAACACTGATGTGGCGCTATCGATGTTGTTGATGATGACGATGATGATTGGATCCCTCATAGGTGAAACTCTAGTTGTGTGCAGGGATTTATCCGTCGTCAGACTGACTTCATCCAACTTTCGTCTTCCTGGGGATTTACTCACCAACCCAACACTTGCACGTCTTGTTCACACTAACTGTTGAAGTAACCGACTGAGGATGTGCTCATCGTCCGTGTGTGAATAATGTCCGTAAGGTCACTGGGAGCTTCAGATGGGGAAAAGCGAAAGCGTCTCCCAGTGCGGTTCTCCTCAGCAAGGGTTTCTGAGGTATTTCTCACACAAGCTTAGGTCTAATGATAGAGTGCTGCTTCTTTCATAACTTCTCACTACGAACACTCGATTAGTGTTTCAGGGTAATATTGTCAAAACTTCTAGTTCCACCAGCAACCCTTATTTGCTAAACTATAATCGTTTTGTATGTAATTCGTGTTCCGATAAAAATGATTTCCAACCAATTTAGATACTTGGCATTTGACTTTTGTAAAAAAATTATTTGAGGTGAAATTCCCTACGGTGGGTCTTCTAGTTACGGAGCATTAAAGCGAATAAATGACAATTGTTTGTATTTTCTTGTTTCAAATTGCACCATGTTTTCGTCGCGCAAACTAATGTGAGGTTGCATTCCGGAAGGATTTTTCTTCCTTCTTGTCTCCCTTGGGTGGATGGTTAAATGAGTATATTCGATATTTCATCTAGCGCGTTAAACAAATGCGTGAACCCTCGCCGTTTTGCAACTTGCTCTTGGGTCGTGAAGCACAGAAGACTGGACCAAAACCATACACCCAGAGTCCGACATGGGATTCAGTTCATCATTTCCTTGTCGGGGATCCGTACGTGGACACACTGCAGATAATCGTGAGTGTTCAGTCTTTTTTTAACTTATTCGTAGAGTGGACGGATGTTTGCATATCAGCTGTTGCGTGAGTTATTTGTTCCAAAAATCAAGGTTAGTCCGTTTTCGGAGGAAACCCATGTAAATATCAAATGATCCCTAAGAATCGAGGTATGTGGTGTGTGTGTGAAAAACAAATCAACCGTCAGTGCACAGGACAAATCTGGTCTTCGGTATACTATAAGGTTGTACCGTAATTGGAAAGTGCTTTGATATAATAGTTGGTCTACTTCTCCCGGTTTTGCGAGGAGAAGATCACACCATACACTATTACGTAATTCCGGTCCTCCATACTTTTTTGGCCGTATTGTTTATTCGGACAGTGCTATGTCTGGTGAATTATGTCCACGTGTTTCTCGAAAAACTGGCAGCCCTACTGCATTTCACTCAGGCATTTTTTAAATTTTGTTGGTGTGTGCAGGATTTGTTGTGTTCACGTTTGAAAAATTTTCTTCCTGCCCTAACGTAATTATGCTGGTGAGTTCACACGAAAGTGGGAAAGCGCTGGGCTCGAGTTTCCCTCATATGAAAGCTCATCAGCAATGCATATCCTCGGCCATGCCGGAGTTTGAACTCCGAACATCGAAGATGCTAGACGAGTGTGTTACAACTACTCCATTCAATTTCTAATCAAAATCAGTAACAGTCAGCAGTTCCATCATTAAGCCACCCTGGATGACTATTTGTAGTTTTTGATCAGTTATTTTACTCACGTCAGAATGTTCTTTGCGGATTCCTTTCATGACTTGAAATGTATCCCTTCTGAAAACCAATGACGAAAAAAATTGTCGGGAAGATTTCATACGTCGGTTAGGCTCTCCTGACAGGCGGGCCCATAGGACAACCGGGACAGCTACTGGGTCGTCGTTCGAGTGGTTTGGCAAACCACTCACGTCGCTCAAGCATGAACACGTTTGCCTGTTCAGACGTGGAAACTCACTTGCGTTCAGCGTGCGCTGGTAGAGTAACGATAAAACGCTCGCCTCGCATACCAGATGTGTGAAGTTCAGACCCCGGTAGGGCCGGGTCTGATGTCCTCTTATAAGAGCGAAACTTGAGGCCAGTGCTTCCCTCCTTTCATGTGAACTCACCAGTATAATTATATCGGGACAGGCGGACGACTGTTTCAACGAGGATGATGCGAACGTGAACACTTCTTAAAGAAGTATGCAAAGCTTCATAGTGGTTTGGATTGGTGTCCGTGGGTGTTCTCCTTAGGTTTTGTACTTGGCCTGCACAAGTGATACATACCCAAAGCAGCTTGTTAACGCCGTAGCTCATAATGAGCGTCGTCCAACTGTCACTTGCCAGTAGGGCCACTAAAGTACGATTGCCGAGTTCTTGGGCATCATTCCAGTGAAACCTACGCCTAACGAGATAAGTGGGATAGTTTTTAATATTAAATTTCTTTATCGGTTATTGCCTTGGGTATCCATAGGTAGACAGCCTTGTAGCAACATGGGAGAGAATAAGTGGGTACATGTAACACGGCGTAGAGTAAGGGTCCGTTAACTAGCATCATAAACGGATGTCTCGAGTAGGTAGTTTGTGAGCCTGCCGAATTGTTGAATTTATTTCAATGACCGTGGTTCTTTGCGTTCTAAGATTTCGTGGTTTAGACTGTTCAACAAGATGTATGGTGCGTTAGTGTCGAACGAACGACTCGTCTTTACCAAATGATGAAGACGGGTTACGAGTCTTCGACAGATGTCTTATTTACCGCTGCTGAGTTATGTTAAATGCGTGTCTTCACAGATGCTCGCCTGCTCTTTGTAAAAAACACCTTAATTTTCTACCAATGTGAGCATTAACACAAGTGTATGCGAACTGACAAGTAAATTCAGCGACCTTGCAGTCGCACCTTACTGGTCCGTAGTGTGTGGAGTGTCTACCAATCAATGTCTACAGTTCCAAATGGCCAATTAGCATATTGTAACCTCCATGTTCTTGTTCCTAATGGATTGCGTGTTTCAGAAATCTGTCATATCTGTCTGTCACTCCACGTATAGGAGATTTGAAACGCCAGTTGATTGATTTGTTCTCTTACTTCTCAGCGACGCAGCGTGCTGCCGATCAAACAGTCCAACGCAAATGATAACCGCGATAAATATGTTATTCCCACCTTGTAGATGACTGTTATTTTTGCCCAAATAGTATATATCATTGTACCATTTCCTTTCAATATTTTTGGAATAAGGTTCGCGATGCTCGTGGCGAAGAACTGCTTGGAAGATGTTCCATTCCTATAAAGCTTCTAATTTCGGAACAAAACATGTCCGTGACGCGACCGTTCACCTTGGAAGAATGTGGTCCAGAAACCGCGACAATCCATTTGCATTTGGAACTAAAGGTATGCGACTGGGGGAGAATTTCAGTTCTTCGTAACCATTTCACCGGATTATGAAACCTCACTTGTTTTCTTATTTTTATGGGAACTTTTCACGCGGTACAACCCGAACAGCGCGCAGTTCTCAGGTCATTTCGACTTGACACCAGGTCACATATGTGCAAATTTCTGTCGTGGTGCTCTGACTATCCTGTCAGGTGCCTTTGAGAATTTTTGTCAAAACATCTTTAAAGGTATACCTGGGTCTCTTAACATCAACTATTTTCTAGTTGCATTGTGTTTTTTCGGTAAACGGAACGAATTTACGGCACCGTGTTGCTGGTTGTGTTCGTCCATTCTTTCCCTTATGACCTCAGTGTTTCCTGACTGATTTCGGTTACCGGTTGTCCGTATATTTCCATCGCTGTCTCATAGCCGTTTGCTGCTCATTGTGTAAATTTTCTTGTGTTGTTTTGTGTTCTCTTCGCATTTTATTCTATTTGTTCGAGTTCATTCTTGTAATTTTACGCTTTACACATAGGACTACTCGCCCTACCATTTTGAACCTTCGAAACTGTGAAGTTTACAGCAGTGTTGTACGGACCGTGTTGACTGATGTTTACCATCATCCGGCCGTATGTTTGTTTGAAGTTCATCTTGTGAGTGGGCCAATAGACTACAGCTTACATATGCTATGTGTCTCAATGGTTCAGTAGTTCCAACTTGACTTGAAAATTATGGGGTATGTTGTAGTCTCAGCACTGCCCCCTTCTGTTTACTATTCGAACTCCGGTGTAAGACATTTAGTTGGAGGCACATTCGGCTCAGCGCCAACCGCATGCAGCGTTATCCATTGCGCCCAGGGCTTACTCGCTTATCTTGATGCGACAAACCAGTTTGGAAATGGATGCCATATTACCACGATTGTTGTTACTAGCAGGGCTAGATCGATTGCCATCAGCCAGTTATCATGCTGAAACGATACACTAGGTTATGAAGCTAAAAATATCTTTACCGTAAGCAGACCGATCCAGGTTTATGCATTGATTTGTAACTCATTGGACCATGCATCTCAACCATCCTTGGGAATTTACCTGCGTAGGGTCACTTCGGTATTCGGTCATTCCGCAAATGTAGCGGCATTTTAGCCTCCTGCTGTGCCTTCTGATCGGGGATTAAGCTTTCAGCAGTCCTATTTAGCCAGCTCGAGTTTCAAAGGACTTCAAGTACTTTGCTCAGCTTGACTCAGTGTTCCCGTTTTTTTGTTTTCCCCCAAGGCTCTTGTCCCGCGGCCCAAAGTAGAGCCTGTTGAATTAAATAATGGAGAGGAAGAGGACAAAATCGAAGATGCGAATCAAGTGAATGCTGTGGATCCCAGGTCGGAGTTAGTTGGCAATGCTTTGAAAACAGATGAGGATACTGTTTTACGTCAACGGACGAGATCACCAGAGGTACGTTTGGTAGATAAGCCAAGGATTGGTACTTTTGTATGCTTTTCCGGTGGTACTTTGTCGTCCTTCAGGGACGTGCAACTTTTGTGGAGCAAGGTCGCCTAGGTAACAGCAGTTGCGTGCAACTATATCACCACCGGCATAAATGCTAGGGACATAAGTGTTCTGCTGCTCATAGATTTTGTAAGTTCTCTGTTGTTACGCACAGTCTCATGTTATAACTTACTGCTTTCTGGAACCCTGTTGGCCAAAGAGCGTCGTTTTTGCCAGCACACGAATTTTAAAACAGTATCCCATATTTTCCTGGGTTTTCAGAACCTCGTCACGCCTCTCTACAATTTCTACTGTTTTCAGGACTTGAAAGCGCTTGTCTATTTCCAAGTGCTTGTTCTCTTTCTACATGTGTTGGCCGTAGTAAATCTTCTGCTCACGACCTACAGAAGGAGTCATGTTATCTACGCGGGCATGCTGCTTTTTTATTCTGCTTATCCATGCATCCCAATGGGTCATGCCAATGTCTAATGCTCCTATATCCATCCCTCCCACAGCAATTTTTTTCAAACAAAACTATGGGCAGTCTGGTGTGGTTTGGTATGCCACTCGAACTGTTCTCATTGTGGTCACACTTTATATGCCGACTTTTTTCCACGTTTGTTTCGAATAATAAGCAAAACACAAGACTAAATTCGGTTTTTTAATTTCCTACTCATATCCCCTCTTTTAAGCAACCACCGTTTGATCAAGTCCAATTGGAAATGCACAAAAGTTGGCAACAGAAATGTACTCCTGAGGAGAGTCCCGATATGAAGAAACGCGAAGTCAGCGCATCACCTGAGCGCACCAATGGCCAGCAGCTTGGAAATATCAAACTTACTGTCGAGTATAGAGCTACATCAAGTTTACTGTCCGTTATAGTTCATGAAGCCAGGTATGCTCACACTTTTTTAACTTCCTGATACTTGATTTCTTTGTTTACTATTCCTGCAAGTTCCGGGAATCTGCGGTTCTTCAGAGTTAAACTGAGGGGCCGAGTGTTGCTAGCATTTCCTTACAGTTAGCTCCACCAGTGCTACTCAAAAGCACTTAGGTTTAACACTTTTAAGTTCGAACTTTAACATACAGGATCATGTTATCACTTGTGATCATTTGTTAAATCTCCACCCGAGTGAAGTACTAAATGCATCCCTTCTCGCGAGCCATCCGTTTGCTATTCTTGGCCCGCACAACAATCTGCATCCACTATCTAAGGGATACTAGCCACTTCACTTGTGTTACACCGTTGTATACGGAACATCTCTTCGGTTTGGCTTATGGCCAATATCACATTCTATGAATTCCCTTTTATGCTCAGTAACCTTCGTGGAGTTGATAAAGATGGTTTGGCCGATCCGTACGTAGTAGTCGCTCTGGTGGACAATAACGGTCAAGTTTGGGGTGAGAAGAAGAAAACGTCCCCCGTGAAAAACAGTTTGAACCCAATCTATGAAGCCAGGTTAGTTTTGAGCTGTCCTGTCTCTGATTTATTCCACTTCTTTAAAAACGAGCATTCCCTAGTGTTGTCGGGCAAGCGGTTCGCCTGGATGCAGCCACATTTTGTTAGGTTTATCAGAACTAATTATGTGTGCGTCCTTAGAGAAGGACACTACAGCTGCCTACACAGGGACATTTTGTCCCTGTCTGTTAGTTAGGTGGGTGGCGCTCCATATACCTTGTAAGAACCACCAAATTCTACACTCTGAAGATTGTTCTTGCCGTTCTTCATTAAAAACCAGGATATTGTATTAAAATGATCCCAGTCGTGGACCAACATCACGTCGGGATATCAGTTTTAACGAAGGGATCTGAATCCTAGCAAATCCACCATGCTCGCGTTATTACTGTTGGTCGACACATTGCGACAACAAAACGTACGTATTAAAGTAGGTGCGTTTTTCCGGTCATGATGAACAGATTGACTAGTTAAGTCTGCACCTCCTTACTCCAATTGCTAATCCCAGAGGCTCCTAAAGCTTTCGCCACATTAATATATAGATATGTATATAGATATAAATGTGAATATAATATAAATACAAAACGGTGAAGAACCTCTGGTTTGATCTCCTACTTACTGATTTAGTCGGTAACATCCGTTTTGGAAAAAGGAGATTGTCCAAAGTATGCTCGGTTTCACAATCTAACACTTCAAGTCGCTTGCAAATCAAAGCATGAAAAAGTGCGTTTCATTGTTGTTGTCCTCACCATTGAAATACTTGCGGTAATGTTCCTCCAACCCCAGCTCCTCTGTAGCGTTTACCTGCCTGTCATGACTGCTTTCGATCCGTCTCAGGAAGTTCTTGTTATGACTACGGATCGAATTTCCACCACTAGGGTAGCGTCAGTGACGGCTAATTTTCCGCATGCGTCGCTTCCACAACTAGAGGCTATATGGTTATATCCCTACAAACTAATGTAAGATTGATATTCAGATATACCTTCGTTAGCCTTGAAGCAGAGTAGCGTTCGCTTTTCTGAATTAATTGTTCTCGAAGTATCCTGTCACCATTACGATGTGCGAACACGAACTTGTCCGTCATAACACGGTGACCGTAAAGGATCGTGATTGGCTGAACTCTTGTCCCCATCACAGACGTTGACTCAGTTTGTCTTGTGCTCCATGTAAAGGTATGTGTAAGATGGTGCTTTCTGTGGAGTTCTCGCTAGAACGACTGTGCGACGGCTGTGCTGCGGATGCAGTATTTCCATGTATCTGGTTCAGTTTATCAGCCGAAATAGTCTCTCTGTTAGGCATATCCGCACAAACGCGTTTTGTTGGATCTGCACCACTTCGCTGTTGCTACACTGCTCCTGAACGGAGTTTCATAGAATGTTGTTCCGCGTCAGCTGTCTAGTGGAATTCCGAAACCTGACAGTGCCCCGGATTTTAGAGGGCGTCAGCGAGTTTATGTCGGCCAGCACTCAAAGTCGAAAGACGCAGATGCTTTAAATCCAAAATTGAGGTAACATCCTCAGTCCGGTGTTTTAATGTTGGCTATGGTTGCATACCTACACACTCGTATCTATGGTTGTTTATTTTTAGTAGGCTGGCATTCCGCTTTGAAGTTCTAACAGCCGCATCACCTCCTTTGTTTTAGAGATAAACCTGCTGCTGTTGAAACACTAACGTAAGGGCAAGCGTAGTGTTTGGGTAAACCCCCCTCAAGAGGGACCACCACATGTAGGTAAAAAGACGCTCGATGACCCAAAGTAACTTTCTAGTGGGATTGAAAGTCACCTTCATTCAAAGGCCAACATCGAACAAAGTTGAAAAGGTAATCCTCTAGCACGGTATAATTTCCCGACGGTGGCCCTCCTTGTTGTAGCAAAGTAGTTTAGTGAATGCCACTGGGCCCGGTGATTTGATGTACCTGTTCCTACCAATGAAGAATAGCCTTCACACACTAAGCGTTGGTTTGTCTAAGGGACGTTGGGCGGTTGAATAAAATCCCAATCTAGGTCAATGTAGGCATTTGCGTCAATGTGGGCCAATTTTACTTTCATTCTATTCCCCTGGTAAGTTTATTTCCCACACAAAAATGCTAGACATCTTTCAGCATTCGGATGATTGTGAGTGTTTTGATCGTATTGGCTAACCGAATGTGGTCATCTTTTCATCTGGTAAGCTGTTGGACGTTTCAGACAGTGTTCCAAAGGCCAAGGGGGTTTCAGATAATATGCTGTAAAATCAGCATTGCCTAACAGTCATGTGGCTGCACAATTTGGTCACAGTATGTTTCCTAACGTACCATAATCTTTACAGTTGCGATCGAAATTGAAAAGGTGTATTTATCAGTATATGGTGGCATATTGATGGGTGTGTCGCGTGGAGTCAATTCTAAAGAAAGCGATGCTTACCTTCTAAAGAGATAAACTTTTTTAAGTGAGAAGATTCATCCATAGGGATGTTCAATGTAAGTAAAATATATACCTTTCTCGAATAGTGATTCATACGTTTGCTGAGAACTATTCGTCCTTCTTTTGGCCCAGTTCCAAGGCTTCCGTCAACCTTATGTTCTACTTGAACCTAAATTGACCATAATGCGGGAACTGCACGCATTGGTTTGGTTTAACGGAAGACTTAACCGATATCCGGATGCATTTCTCGCCAAGAAAATATACTGCGCTATCTCGAATATTGTACCAGCCGAAACATAAGACGGTCTTTGTGAAGCAGATCCAGTTTGATAATGTCGTAAACGAGAGACTCAGCTGCGACCAGCTGAGTCTCCCGTCAAAAGCGAACTTTCGCTCAAATGAGCAAAGGACATAGTTGTCCTATAGTATCCGGCATTGCATCATTGTGAAAAATTTACGAGTGAAGTGAAATGGAGATAAAATTGACCTATACTGGTTCCAACCCCGATACTGACCTTCATTTAAGCCGTGTTCACATATCCACTGTAGGTACAGACATGTTGCATCACTGGGTTTGATAGCGTTCAACATACTATCTTTCCCCGACAAAGAGGAGTCCTTTTTGAGAAATTTTGGTGTGTGGGAGGGCCTTTTAAAATTTGATCAGCTGCCGACCTTTAGAAACTCAATCAGCCAAGCAAATTTTGATGTGGATATCCCAGTTCGTGGTTTGAACGTCGTTTACTGACCTTGCGGTTGCCGCCCCATCGAAAGTAATGCGTCCCAGATAGCTTTGTTTCCAAAACACTTGGAGACACTTCTTTGCCTGGTCAACTAGCCGTTGGAGTGTATTTTACCCCACACCGGCGTTTAACCAACGTCTCCATTGTGTAATCAGTGGTTCCGAAATAAGCCAGTAGAGCAAGTTGGTGTTCACATAATTACATAGAGTGAAGTCGAAATAATTGGAAAGATGCTCTAGAACACAATACAGCTGACCGTTCATGATGAAAAAGCTGTTTCAGCCGGTTGGGTGACACAAAGATCCGGGTTTACGGTACGATATGGTGCCGTTACTCTTATGTTGCTTATATTCTACTAGACTTTCGCTTCCTTCAGTCGTTTTTACCATCGCTTGTACTCGTAGAGAGTTTGTCATTACCTCGTACTTACACCCCGCGCATCCGCTGCCCGTTTTTCGAGGTCGTTTTCCAGGGATCGTCATCATCCTTAAACAAAATAACATAGATTTGACGTGAAACCCTGGCATGATCTCCTTAACTGTGTGACTGTGCATGCATCTCCGTGTCATACCATTGTTTTTGTGTGTAATTTGTAGAAACACACTGACATCGGAAGTACAGATCGGAAATTAGACCAGTAAATGAAACTTTGGGTGCATTCTTCCTGGTATTCGAAGTTCGACGAAGCACATGCATTGATGAACAGGATGGCCAGGTTTTGACGATCGGATTGGATCTCTACTCGAGCGCCATATCCTGACAACGTGCGTATGTAAAAAGAAACCATGAATTATTAAGTGTACGGGTTTAACCAAGTGAACTAAAGTACTGTTACAAGATTAGTGTCACTCGGGTGTCATATGTATGACGCTTCATGATTCACGGAGATAAATACTTTATTTACCTCGTGAAGTGGACAGTCACACGGCAGCATAGGAGGGAGTAACGTGTTGACTAGAAAAATGTTCTCACTGATACACTTTTGAACAGAGAACGGTTGTAGCTGCTAATTGGCGTCAGTTGGAACCACTCGAGTCGTACCTACAGGTTTTGACCTTATATTCGTTACACATTTCAGATCACTTCGTTACCAGGACATTTAGTCATTAGCAGTTATGATTCCTTGTGCAGTTACAAATGTAGTCATTTGTTTCATAAGTGTTGTCACATATTGACCGTCTAACAGTTTTCTGGGGGCGAGATGGCTCAAGTGGTTAGAGTGCGAATTTAGTGACTGGAAGGTCCGTGGTTCGGACCCGACCTCTCTCGACTTCACTCGTCTAGGCTTGGGCAATCTGGCGCTATCCCAGCCCTCGTGCTTCCTTCAGGTAGCATGGCAGCTAGGCACCGGAAGGGTGCTACAGCTAGGAGATTTTCTTCTACCAATTTTGTGAACTGTAGTCCTTGTGTCAACTCCATATTGTATTGCTTTTCTTGTACTTGCTTTTCTTATACTGCTCAGCTGAAGGATTCTTTGACAAAGTGGTGGTAATAACCCCGGTGACCAGCCTGGGGGTGCTGTAGTTCGGTCTGTACGATGTCCTCCGTCACTCGGTCTGTCTGGGAGATACTAGCTGTCGTGTTTAGACCCACGTATAGACCCATAAGGATAATATATGCGAAAGTAGCTTTTTTGCCATTCCTGACAACAGCCCGCATATGCATTACTGGGTCCTCATCTGAGCTCTAACGACATTTTCAAATCTCACATACACTGATACACTGGTGAATGCTTTAAACGTGGTCCACGTTGATGTGTTTTTTGCTTGACTCCAGGTGCAACACCCATTACTAGATCCATAAATTTTATTAGGCAGTGAGTTTGATTCAAAAAATGACGTCATCTGAGGTTAGTACAAATTGGCGGTTGTACACCGAACTATCCCATCGTTTACTTTTTGGAGGGCTTCGGGCATAAGTATAGCCAAAATATGATGAAATTAATTTTTCGCCGCTGGAACCCATGGTGTCCATATCAATTAGTCTTTCCTATGCTAGATTCCCTGTTTCCAATTAACTTACAAACCGTCGTCTTGCTCTCCGGGAGTAGTGAGCATTGCATGTTCCTACGGACAGTACGTTTGAGTATATATCCATACGGAAGCTGGTGAGCCAGAACCTCGTTCAGCGTCATTTCTCTTGGGGTTTTCTCGGTAAAATGACATCCTCCTTCAGACTACTGATGTATGGACCGTGCTAAACAGTCAACTCTGGACGTTTTCTGGTCAGAATCTCTTGAATTATTCGGTCATTTGCATAACTATAGTGGACAGTCTTTCATATATTGAAAGTATGCTCATCCAAAAAAGTATATTAGGAGCGAAAAATTGGCTTCTCGACGACTGTAACCTGAATCAAATATAGAATGATAAACCATGTAGAGAGCTTTGTAAATCGGGATGTACGTGAATCCTCGAAAATACTCTGTTCCGCCATTAAGTGAACAGACGTTTTCTGAAGGCCAACTAACTCAAGCAGACTGTCAGATGGAAACGTGCTTGTAAGCTTAAGCGATGCCTCAACTGTTTCCGAAAACAGCATTGTTGGTAATGGGCTTCGCCTCTGCTCTTCTTGGCCAATCATGACATCTTTCAGCTTTAGTGATTCAGTATCGTGACTAGGAGCACATTCAGGCAGACGATTGCAAGTGATTTGGCTGGATCGCGTGGAAGGCCGAACATGCCTTCTGGAGTGTATCGTATTTGCTGACGTGTGCCCCGTTCTCCTTGGCTTGGGGGTATGCGCTCCATTTGCGTAAAGCATTCTGAAGATGGTAAACCCCGAATGGTTACCGCGCAAGCAAATTAAATGAGATCACCCATCGCATCACCAGACAAACGACCTCAAGGACAGCTCCGGTAGCCCGACCCCTGGCCACCGAGTGCATGAGCAAGCTTGTTTACTGACTGGTGGAATGAGTGAATGCCTGCTGTTGAGTGGGCATCCGCTGTATCCGACCCATTTTTTCAGCTCTCCACAGATCCGCACGAGATTGGCGTAGGCCCAGGTGGCATCAGTGCCACTGAATGTGACTTGCGTGACTTCGGCTATGCAGTCGACCTATTTGGGTTTCCTGTGGCAATGTGAGAAATACCGCTTTTATTCGGCATTTCAGGCCACCTCTGAGCAACAACTGGTTTGCGTGATCACCATTACCACGAGAAACATCAAAATCAGTGTTGACATTGACGCTTCACTTCCGTACAACAATAAATTTTATTTAACTATGCTGAATGTCTCAAATTGATAGATCGATTTGTACAGATTTTTTTATGTTGCATGATAGCTCATCCTTGTCTGCATTTGTCCATCTTTGCAGTTTTGATTTTGATGTGAGCGTGGATCAGTTACCCAGTCATGGTCTGCTGATTGAGGTGCGAAATCGTGTGAGCTTATTTACCCGAAGTGGACGCACACACCAAATGGGCTCGGTTTACATTGATCTGTGCCAATTTGTTACAACGGAAACTTTGTCTGATTGGTATGTTTTGTTTGTGAAATGGCAGGCTTTTTTAGAGATAGTTTGTTCACGAGTGCCCAGATGCAGTGTATAGTACTTGTGCTTTTTTTCCTGGTTTCTCGCCTATGAATTTCACCACAACTTCAATTACATTCACTTTTGTTTGACCCGGGAACTTCACGTTCAAGATGGTGTTTCCTTGCGTATGATCGAGTAAGCCTTGGAGGATATAACACAACTTGCTTGCTAAGAAATGTTCATCAAAGCCAACACCCATTGCAAACGCTGCAGAATTTCGGCCTTGACGCCATACTTTACAAATGACACGGAGCTTAAAGTGTTTAACCTACGCTTCAACATTCTTTCTTACAACAAAATATCTTACCATTGCATAGCCTCTAACTCATGCTGGTACCAATTTCAACGTTCATCCTCCAGTAATGGTTAGGGGAACGAAAGACCTCGTGGTTTAGCGATGGCGGACGCTGTTGGATTATCAAGTCGTCTATTCGTCCACGACACCGGGCTCCGGAGTTTCCTATCTAGCAAACGATACATCAGTAACAAAGATTTTGCTTGATTCCCATGATTATCGATTTCCAGGAGCTCATTCCGGATATCGATTTTACATATCTTGTTGTGTTACTCGACACGTGACAACCCCGACTGGTCGATCATGTTGCCCATTAACTGGATTTTTGGTTGATACGATTTTAGTCAGTCTCGTTCGCCCGGTACGGTAACCCAGTTTGTGGTTGCACATTCCGTTTTTTTCGAGAAGGCGCTGGTAAATAAGGGTACCGGTTTAACGAATTCGATTAACGAGCTTTTCGGTTGTTGGTCTGTTCGCCGAACTTGACAGCAGGATTGCAAACGTTTCATCACCCATCGAGGTTACATCGTCAGTGCAGCACTGACGATGGGTGATGAAACGTTTGCAATTCAACTGCCAAGCTCGGCGAACAGACCAACAACCAAGCAGCGCACCCGATCTACCCACATTCCACAACATTGCTAACGAGCCTTTCTTCTAAATCATGAATAGACCTCCAACACTGGAAGCGACAGATACATGTCCTATACCTTAAAATCGTAGTTTCCCGTAAGTAAATATGGTTTAACATATTCACCTGTTTTCCGCCGAACCCGATTAAAAGGGTTTTGCCTTTGCATAACTCCAGCAACTGTGTTAGCTCGTTTGAGCAGTCGATATACCATTGCCCTGACCCTAAAAAATCGACTTTGGCTTCAACCGCTTATTTTATGCGGTATACGTTTAAGGAACACCTGCGGTTGTTCATTCTCGTCGCCTGTCATGCTGTTCAGTTGATATTGCTCAACAGACGTCATTGACTATTCCCTTCTCTAAACTTGCTTTTGTGAGTATGCTAGCAGGGCAATGATCGTCCAAGAAAGGTCGGTCTCTGTATACGCATAATACACTACTCATAAGGTTGCTGAAAATTCTTCATCATAATCGACAGATTCAGCTGGATTCCAGGCGAGTCTCGCGCGAAACCGAATTTGTTTGCAAATGAGTGGATTTCACTAATTCGGTCTCCTTTCCAATGTCGAAGCCATCTGGCCGGTTTAGTCATGTATGGTTAGGAAAGGTAGATATGATTGTTGGGCTTACTCTGAACCAATCCATTTCTCAATACCTCGATGGCTCATTACTGTGGGCTGGTGCGTCTCAAACAAATCAAGCGGCCTTTCAATGAAGGACCTACCGTACTGGTGTTTGAAATAGTTTATTATGCCGACGGTTTAAGCAAGGATGTCGCATTTTGTGTTCAGTTATGTTGCTAGACAGACGTACCAAAGCTTGTACCTTTCATCCAGGAGTACAAGTACATTTAGGATTTCTCTCCTCATGTCGGTCAATCACTCCAGTCAGTCACTCGTGACGTACGGTGTCTGTCATCCAGACTTGTTTGTTTGCCTGGTAAGTACAGCTTAGTTCCAGGTCGATTTATCCAGAAACTCGAGATTGTTTATTGTTGTTAACACTAACCAAGAAGTGCCTGTCACTCTCTTATGCTCTGCAATAGACGGGCGGTGATGCATGCAATCAATTTCCTGACCCTTCGTTTTTCTCTGAACCAGAATTAAACAGAAACTATTTTTCGTAACGGTACGATGTCAACCGATAGAGTACCAATACTGCATGGGAGAAAACACTTGCTCATACTTTTATCTAGTTGTATGACTTTTTCTCTCAAGAAATATCGACTGACCGCCTCCATAATAATTCCTCTGGATAAGCCCTGGTTATTTTCACCACTGTATCATTTAATTTCGGACGTCGCCATAAATGACCTGGATTCAGTTCGTTATATCCCGTATGTGCATCGGGGTCTACAATAGACTAACGCCAGCCCAAGTCTCACTTTCGCTTGCAGGGTCGGGCTAATCCACATACTGTGTTCGTCTGAAAAAAAACTACGGGCAACGGTCTCGTGAATGCTTTCGACGCCGGAAAAGTACATTTGGCGCGTTGTTTTCGTTGACCATAATACAGTTTAAAAGCAAGGTCCTGAGACGATAAATATCCAGCTACCGGAATGGTGCAGGTGATTGGAAGACGTAGGTTCTGTGCAGACATGATGCCGCTCAAGTGTTTCCTCTTCAGCGCTGAACTGCCCGTAGATTTATAAGACAGCTAGAATCCAGTCTGTCTAGTTTGCGTTTCAGTGATGTGATGACGAGGCAGGTGCAACCATCACTCTGTCAAAATCCCAAAGCGCTTGTCTGAGGATCTCGCGAACGGATGCGACTAGCGAAAACTAAATGCCCTATACGGAGTGAATCTATCTTGAGCCCCGTGAATTCGGAGAGAGAACGTTGTGGATCTAGGTGCTCAGATGTGGAGGTTTTAAACAGTACTTGTTAATGATTCTAGAAATATTGACCTGAATGGAAACTTCAGAATGATGGTCGTGTGAGGATATTTGGCAATTTTCACTCAAGATTTCGTCATGTAATTGAAGTAATTCTTTGCTGAATGGTCGAAAAACTGTCTTATCTCTATTGAGAATCACTGGTTAGTAGTTTGAACTATTAATCGTACGGTCAAGAGCGACTGAATAGCATTGCGATTAACTCACACTTAGACAGAATATAGAGCCACTCATCTCTCGATCAAACAAACCACATCAGGTTGTCTAACGTTGACTAGCTACACGGATGGCCACTTCTCAGATGGAATTTTCACTCGTCTTGTTAAACTTCTCTTTCCCTGAGCTACATATAGACTGATGGTAGTCTGAGGAGTGTCGGTAATCTTCAATTGAAGTTTCGTCCTGTAAATGAAGCTAATCCTTCCAGGTTTTTAGCGTAGATACGCTTCACATACGGGGTGAAATCTCACTTGTGTGTAGAAATGAAATTCGGGAAGCAGGTCACTACGTCAACCCGGGCCCGATACTAACTTTCCGCGATAAAGAATCCCCTTTCTGTTTCAGAGTCTATTGGAAGGTAGACGAATATATACTTTCAGACTGCTCCAGTGTGAAGCTTAAGGGGAGATTTGAGACCACTTTCAACCTTGAACGCGTGGGCGCTCATGAAAGGGTGCTTGAGCGGCCGTGCTCGTGGGTCAAATTTGCACATCCTCTGTGCAGTAGCTGTGGATGATCTCATCAAAAGCGATGGAGTTTCTGAACGGAAACGACGTTTTCTAAACCGGTTGAGATCTGTCCTTTCCAATCAGAACGAACCGGCGGACAAGATCGTCGTTATATGTGACAACTCCCCGTGCCATGCTCACTTGGAGGGAGTTCTGGAAGAAGAGGCGTTCCATGAGTTCTCGTTGTTTAGACTAGCACCATACCCCCAGCAATTATTAATCGGATAGAAGGTTTTAGAAATATTTTAAGGAGCTATGTTGTGGGAATTTAATGTTGATAACTGTTGGTGATTATTAGGCTTCGAAAATGGATAGCTGAATGCGGTTGTTAGAGCCAGCGACAACACGCGCTATAGTGTTTTATCTACAGTCTTGTGGAAAAATGACAGGTTGGTGTTTCATATATGTACCTGAAAGTTACTCAATTTAAATATACGAACCATTCAGTTGAAATTCTGAATTTTCTATTCCATTTCGATAGGATGATGGATGTGATTGAATTGTCAGAACCTTTAGAAGGGCATAATACCATCCTTGATTTTGGATGCAATCGCAACTAATGTAACCGTCCAGGAGTGCTAAGTCTCCCCCAGGAGCAAATATCAATATTCTGCACGTTTTAATACCACCTATAAATGTTTCGAATCCCCAATCGGGATCTCAGGATATGGCTACGAGGGAATGTTGTGGACACTAATCGACATGGGTTGGGCGTGACAGCGTGGGCGTGTGCATATTTTTTGGTAGGAAAATGTGATATTACCATCATGTTGTCCTTATGAGCACAAAAAACGATGGTTTTCACCGATATAGGCGATCAGTAATGATGATGCAACCCCATCGCCGTCTCCATATGAGTGGAGTATATGATAAAATGCATCGTTTGAGTACCCTGCACTTCTTTCCACGTTCACGTCCTTTGAGTATGCCTGGTGCCTCCACTGAGAGTAATTAATGAACCCTTACATCTGATTCCATATCACTGTGTTTGAATGCCCTCATAGATTACTAGATAAGTAAGCTGTTAATAGAGTTAGAGACTGGTGTGTACAGTCAACTGATTGTACCGTCTTATTCCACTATGTTGTGCTTTGACTTCAAACCATCTATAATTAGTACCATATATCTCTCCAAATTGTTTAAAGAGCACATCTTCAAATTTTATTTTCATACACATGGGCCATATGCATCTTTGTGTACAGTCCCGGACTGAGTACCACAGCTTTACTGAGCGGAAGTAGTAAGAAAACTCTGCAACAAATATGTACCCATCACTTTGTTGGCATCACACGGCCAACTATTTGCCGCCCATGCTATTCTGAGATATATTCGTTCCATACAACAGTTGTTCTTTTGAGCTCTCATGATCAGCCGGTGTGTGCATACAGGCATGTTGCGTGGGGGTTCTAATAGTGTTACGGAAATTGATGTTTTTTTAGAACTCTCCACAGCAGCTTACAAGTTCATTGATCTCTTGCGGTCTGTTTCAACTACTTGGGACCTTTAAGTAGTTAAGGATGATCATCTATCCACCATTAAGTCAGCGTTTCCTGTACAGCCTTTACGAAGAGTGAACTTACTACGTGTTTTAGTCTTTTTCTTATTTCACAAAGTTCCAGTCAGATATCCGATAATATTTTTTGTATCTTTGCGTCTTAGGTTTCCACTGATTCCGGCGAACTCGATTTCGATGTGCGATCACCACCACCCATCGTCTGATTGAGTGCATCAGCCCATCTTGAACGGGCCCCACTTTTATCATAGAGCTTTGCCCTAATCACCTGGACATAGAACTCCCGAATTTATTCGTGGTACGGGATTCTCCGCTCAACATAAGCATGCTTTTATTGTCCTCTTTTGTCATTAGGGGATGACGTTCATCTCTATAGACTCATGTCATCTGTGTGCTTCCACAAACATCATCTTGACTTCCATGCATATACAACGCGCCATTGAACTTCCGTTCCATAGTATTTTCTCATCATCTTCTCTTACTGCTCCTGTTCATATGACAGCCTACTTGGCTAAGGTCTCTATTTTAATTCGACCTGAGGTTCGTGATAATCGGTGGTAAACATTTCAACCGCTTTCTTTAAGTAATCCCCTTTTTGTTTTTCAATAAATACGTGGGATCTACGGAATATCCTTGACTTTTGCTTGTCGAAAATTTGATCTGTTCTGGACGGTTAAACATTCTGCCAGTTTCTGCGTAACTAATTTCGTTCGTTACGTGCGACCTATGTACACATGGACAAACGGGGTATAAAATGGTCATGGTAAGTTTAGCATATTAACTTCAGGCTGGTGGGGAGCGAAACATTACGCTGCGCCCACAGTGGCTTCTCTTTCCAACTAGTTCTTAGTGTGCGGTGGATATATGCTTGAATTCACATTGGAGGTCCTCTTAACACCTCACCTAACTAGATAAATAATTGCTCCGATATAACTCAAGGGTACGTCAAGCTGCTCTTTTACTTGCATATTGTAAATTTTTGACACTTCCTGTGCATAAAGGGAGATTGAGACGACAATAAGATCGCTTTAAACTTATAACTGCCCATGTAAATTCCCACGAAGGGGAACATCAACAAGTATCAATAACAGCACTACCTTTCTCCTCAGATGCTTTCGTGTAGACGAGATAGCTGAGTGTAAACGATGAGTCGGCTGTTGTTCGCAGTAATTGTAGGTGTATATATCTTAGATGTTTGTGATAGGCTAGCTCTGGGTCACCCTACCTGTCTTATTTTTTCCTCTCTACATCATAAGAGCATTTTATCCAAGCTGATTCACCATTCGGTTTATCTTGTGCGGCTGCCAGTGGTGATGAGCTATTGTTTTAAGCGATCACCATCCCGAAAACCGCTCGTTAGTTTTGTAGCTTTGCAACTCAACCGAACAACATGCTTTTCCCCAAAAGATTTGGCAATCTAACATCCCAATAGGCTTTGCCTCGAATTGTTTTCTCAAGTTCAGCTTCTCTTTTACCTTCAGAATACTTTTGAATTCCGGTATATTTGAACGGCAATGCATTACATGGAATTCTGAGGTTGGGAATGAATCCGTTGTCCACAACATATCCAGGTCCATGTGCGTCCAATTTCACTTCGCGGGGTCGGCGTTTTTTTCGATCTCTCCACCGAGGCTGTTCGGTCCACTCAGTGTCTGGCCACATTTCACGATATAGAAGGAAGTCTGTTAAGATTTGTGGTAAACCAAGTTGGAGCACGTGACGAACGTAGTTGGGATAAATACACGCTTGCGAATCTGGAATGGACGGAACTGCAGAAGATAAATGAAAGTTAGCCACTATTTCGCCGTGAGGAGACCAATCGTATTGCTAATTATTCAATAGTTACGGTACCAGATGTGCGCGAAGTTTACAATGGTCTAGATTGCTATGCTGTTACAAGACGCTTTGTTCTGTCCATAATCAAAATGCATCAAATGAAGGTTTTACTACAAGACTAAAATTTTCTGTAGCGTCCATTTTGACAAAGACTGGTCGGAATCTTTATCTGGGCCACTACTACATTAAAAAATGGTGTATATTAATTTCTGGTGTTTTTTTGCATCGGAAATGATAAAGAAGACAAAATTCATTCAGCTCTGAGGTCTGACAGATTCCGAAGAAATAATGCATTGTTGGGTTGTTCCTGTTCCGACAGGAACCACATCCGGAAGCTCGCATTCAAGTTTCACATCCACCCGGTTCTCTACATACAGATAGGCCTTAGTCTGTTCAAAACTAGCCACAAAGATCAATAACTCACAAGTCTTGTTCACAAGATGACGTCTTATTGCAACTCGGCAAGCAGACAGCAGTGTGATTGGACTGAGACGAGCCTTGATGTTCTCATTTTCTTCGGAGTAGCTTCCCGCAAATCGGTGAAACTTCCAAATGTTGTAGAGTTCTTTGAATGCTTGGAAGAAGTCATCCTGATAGTTGAATGAGAGCATCCAGCTGCGAAAGAGACAGTCTGGATATATTTGGCATTGATCGTCGTGGTCTGAGATGTAGGATACCTCGATAGGTTGCATTGGCCACAAGCAACTTGCCTCACAATCGGCGTTGTTGGAGAACGGATCTTGGTCCACGTTCCCGACAAGCGCTGTGACTGTAGACATGTAAGGATTGGCCAGGAGCAATTCGAAGAGCAGTGCCATGGAGCGACCCGATAGGCCGGTCTTAGATGTTCTGACAGTAAGATAGGGCGTGACTCCTCGCCCGATTCCCCTTAGTGTAGGAAGATAAAACTGTGGGTGCAAATAATGTTGAGTGAGCTTAAAGGTAGGCGCCATGGGGGCATCAATATTTGTAAAGGTTAGATAAAAGCAAAATTGTGCTGCCCACTAGCACCCGCACAAAAGATTGCTCATAGTCGCTCGTTTTTCAGGCAATTCCAGACAACTTTAGTCCTTAAAAGTTGAAACTCTCTTAGGGCTAATTCGGGTGTTGGTCTTTTCATGATCAAGGTACATTTTGTCCTCTCTGTAATCTTAGAGGATTAGAACTGGCCATCCTCCAACAAAGTGCATAATGAACCCTGGGCCTTTGAGCTCGTTCAGTCTATTATCTGTCCGCCCACGTCCTTCATTGAAGTTCATAAGAGCTAGTGTCCTACCACCTCCGCTTTAGGTGGTGATGAGGTGGGAGTGTGTCGAATGTACAAAAACAGTAGTCAAGCTACTGCATGGTGTAGCAGCTACTCTCTCGATTACTCGCACTAACACAGTTGGTGGATGTTACTACAGGATCTGATCTCATTGATCGAAGACGAGAATTAAAGAAACAACGGCATGGCAGGCAATACAATGCAAGGCTCTTTGGTCCGTAGGTGAAGGATGACTGTAGGACTAGTGTAAAATCGATAACCATGTGACTTCTTGAGCAATAGCTAGCTGGTTTGACTGGTCCGACCTCATTTTACTGGGGCATTAACGTCAATTGGACAGAAGCTTGATGAAAGGATGGTGTAGCTTGTAGCGTAACTAGGAGGGTTTAACTACCACAGAGTTCTTACAGGACAGATGGATAAAAAGACTGGTTTGGCCATGAAATTTTGAAACGTCTCACCCCATTCGCATTAAGCATCAGATGCGAGTTTCGCTCAGTGTACCAACGAATAAGATTAATGGTGCTGGGGGTATTGATGTGGTCTACGTGCGATAGCCCCTCTGCGTAGGTAAATCGCAAAAAACCACAAATTCACCACAACAAGTGGAAACACTGTGGTGCGGAAAAAAATTGCGAATAAGGATAAACCTCCACATTCGTAACAAGAAGCTCTAGAAGATTTGTCAAACAAGAGAAGTCAAGTGCGAGAGTCCTTGCTGGATGAGGTCGCTTGTCAAGCAACCGTGGCCTTGCTACTCCGGTCATCACAACAAAGATTGTTGTTCGTCCCACGACCATTGTCACCTACTCTTCTGAGCCGCTTACAGTAAAAACGATGTTATCAGTGTTACAGTGACTGGTGTATGCTATTTTGATTGAACATGGGGTTTCGTGCAAACAGAATCCTGGTGTGAACAGTCCAATAGGTGAGAAAGAATCGAATTCGGTAGCTGAAAACGTCACCGATATCTAGCAACTCTGCCAGATGTGACAACGTGGCGATTATCCACCACTGACTGAAGGCAGTCTTACGCTTCACTGGTTGTTTGATTGCTCAGATCCATCCCTGGGTTATCATTAGTTGTCCCTTAAAGTACGCAGCTATTGAGACTATTCCGTAGACGTGGAATCGGGAACAATGTCATCACCTTCCCAGCAGAGAATATAGAACTAGTGTTCTGATTCTTTGGGCGTCCAAACCAGGGCAAGCCAGAATAGGAGATTTTAAGGTGGATCTCCGTCAGGAAACAGAGAAGGTGATGATGTCACTGATCTAAAAGACATTTAAATGGGTTGACTTAGACCAGACACTTCGAGTAGGTTCAATTTTAACCGCCAGACAGTTCATCACTCGATCGTTGCAATGTATCATTTCGCAAATGCCATGCAGTATACGGAAAACAGATGTCTCATGAGTAGTGATTTAGATGACAAATTATTGCGCTAATATTTTTCTGCAAGGACGGATCATCCATACAATTACCTGTTTGTTGAATCTCTTCTGTTTGAAGCACGCTGCCAGCTACGTGGCGAACTTTTGTTATCTTGGTCTACTGCAATTTCCGTTAAAATATCGTGAAATTGTAGCTAAATGAGTTCAGTTTGATGCGTATGCTAACTGACAAGGTAGACCACCGGATAAGCACCAGTTACATTTGAAACTTCACCCGATGTTATCACCCTATTCTGATCACCTTATTCGTTTCCAGGCGTCGGCTGAACCAAAGGTCTCCATATGATTGAGTCTTCGAGTTTCGTTACAATTTAATTTTTGTGAGTGTAGGTAAATCTAACTCTGGCGGACTGTTGTAATAGACTTAGTTGTTCATTCCTAAAGGTGCGGTACGTTCATTTATTTGATCGATATTTTGATCCCACGCAACACAGTTCAGCGTTTAGAGAGTTCTTGAAAAGCGTGGAAAGCGTTCCTGAAAAGTGTCCACAATACCTTGGGCACATGCAAATGGAAGAACTGCCTTTAAATTTATTGGAGCCACTAAAAAAACGCAATGATTTTACAGGCATCATCATCATCATCAAAGACAGCAACGTCAGTGTTGGCACTGATGCTCAACTACCGTACACGTGCAAGACAGGTGTTTTTGGATCTGATAACTTTCTCCTACTGTTGCGGATACCTATGAACATACTTTAATGTTAATGGTGCCTAAGAGAGAGTGAGGTGGCGATCCCCACGGAGCTGCCTGTGCCCTTCTTCTGGTGGCGAGCTTAACGTAAGTCTTGTTTTCAGCTGTCGATACCATAAACAGATCAACCGGTATGAACTATGACTTCTGATTTGACCATGTGCTCTCACGTATTCGTTCGGTCCGCACAGCGATTGCATCTAGATCATTCTCACCAAATCACAAATCAGCTTACGGGCGACATGTCCGAATGGGTTTAGTTTGCGTTGTTGGATGCACATGGCTAGTTTGGCAATACCGAAACAGCGTTATTGAAGGGATGCATAAGATACCCTGTTGTTTGACCTTGTTTACAGGAAAATCCTCACGCTCAGGAAACTCCTCCTCACTGGCTGAAATCTTCTGGCCTTCAGATATTCCCAAATTGCACTGACCATACAGAAAATCTGATGTAGGCAAGTTAAAATCACTGGATGCAATCCTGACACTTATCGCATTTGGCGGTCTGTGGCGCCGATCTGTGACCATCGATGTCTTCGAAGCATTGCCCGAATCTAGTGGGAACACCGGATCAGCAATGCTGAAGTACGTCGAATGGTATTCGGGAGAAATAACTCACCCTCGATGAACTGATCACACTGCACAGGTTGCGCTGGCTCGGCCACGTGCTGCGTATGCCAATCGACCGACTTCCTCGAAGGGCTCTTTTCGTCGAACCAATTGAAGGGTGGAAGAGAGCCAGAGGCGGTCAAACAATGACTTGGCAGCGAAGTGTGAAAGCAATTACCAGTAAACTCAGCTGCGCTGGTCACTGCCGTCTTCCTGGATGGGGACCCCGAGACGGGCCACATCAATGGCTAGAGACATTATCAGGCATGGCCCAGTCGCGCCCTCAATGGTGCTTGTGCATCAAAGCTATTGCCTTCAATGCATAGCTCCTTTTCCAACCCCCCACACTTGACAGCCCACTGACAGTTGTGGATTTATGCACCAATTTACCAGCTCGCGCCTGCAATGCGCAGCTACCTACAACCCCCCCCACCCCCAAATCATTGCTGAACGAAACTGCGGCAGCTACAACCACTGTACGACGAGTACGCGGTTCTTACAGCTGACAATGATGATGACGATGATCTGTGTCTTCTAGCGTTGTGATGTTCAGGACTTTGAAGGGGAATGGCAGGTCCTCGAATGCAGTTTAAACTTTGTTTGAACTGGTGCTGTTCTGAACCAACGGCGTTTCCAACTTCAGCTCCATTATACGGATTGCAGCAAGCTACTTTTTTTTATCGACCGACAGTGTATTTAATTTGACTGGTTTTGTGTTCATAATTTAAATGCTACATAAACAGCTGTCTTCTGGGCTGTTGCGGTACCATCTTCAACCAACTCTGGGAAGGACACGTCGCATGGGAACATATTTCGGTCCAACAACCTCTGTTGGGAGTTTTAGTTGCAGCAGTAGACTTAACCTTGTAGGGGTGAATGAATATGCTTACTAGTACTTTTTATACGGCTAAAACATTGTTTTTGTTTTCTTCCAACTTCCCTTTGTGTACTCACTCTTACACGAGAGCGAATTCATTGAAATGATGCGTGATAATGAGCATCACGATGCAATCGATACACCCAGCACTGGGTCACAAATCACACCCAAACGAATGTGTGAGTGGACATGTAACAACCACAACGTCACGACAAAACGCTTTGATGTTCCTTCTGCAAACGCTGTCTGTCACTATGTAAATAGGTAATGACTTCAGGTGTAGAATAGAAAATCCTATGCGAGTGTACTGTAACAGGTGGTCCAGTGTAGACAATTGTCTAGACGGACAAGCGGCTTAGTTAAACAATACTGTTCATTACCGTAGCCCCTTTTGAGGCAAACAAGATGAATAAGTTAATTTGATTTTCTGACATTCCTCATTGTTCCCTTCATTGAACATGAATCAGTATATAGTTCATCGTAAACGGATATGGGAGGTGTGGTGATAACCGTGGACAGAACTGAAAGCGGGGGGGGGGGTTCTTAAGCTAAAATAACCCTGACAGTGTATTACTTGATGTTCTTGCCTATCAAAAACTAAAATGGTTGCAGAATTATTCTAATAGAATCACAGTCCTTACTTCAATCATATCAAATGGATCCAACAGCACATCTTGAGGCCACACAAGACAGCTGGAAACAAATTGTCTGCCTCCGTCTGTCGGAATGGTTGGTTTGAAGTGACGCAATTCTCGGGAGTGTACAGCCAGCTCGTACAAAGTTGACAGGTCATCGCGATCCTCCGCTATCTGCAAGGGAGTCCAACCTTTCGCATCCAACCCTGACAGTGTATTACTTGATGTTCTTGCCTATCAAAAACTAAAATGGTTGCAGAATTATTCTAATAGAATCACAGTCCTTACTTCAATCATATCAAATGGATCCAACAGCACATCTTGAGGCCACACAAGACAGCTGGAAACAAATTGTCTGCCTCCGTCTGTCGGAATGGTTGGTTTGAAGTGACGCAATTCTCGGGAGTGTACAGCCAGCTCGTACAAAGTTGACAGGTCATCGCGATCCTCCGCTATCTGCAAGGGAGTCCAACCTTTCGCATCCAGTCTATCCGGATCCCAAAAATACGGTGAATTGACCAGCAATTTTACGCATTTGGTAGCAGACAGTATGGAAGCAATCTTTTCGATAGTTGGGGTGAGAAGGGAAATGAATTAGTTACGAGTTGCAATAAGTCTACTACACACATTCGTCTAAAGCTCTTTTGTGTTGCCAGTTCTCTTGGAAAAAGTAAAATTCACTCACGGGTAACGCAGTCATGAGCGACAGCTCTAGGGGTTGATTCATGGTCTCTTAACTCTTGATACTGTTCATACGTAACGCTCAGTTCCAGAGAGATTTCTCTCTCTTGTTGGATTCTTTCTATCCTCCCAATCAATCTAATCACAAAAGAATGAACAGCATGCTTACGTCTACACATCCATTCTTGAAACATTTCTGTGAGTGTTCAAAGTGCTGATGGAATACCTGCATCTCAATTCAAGAGCTCTCGATAAAATAGACCATGACGAAGAGAAGTGATCGTTCTAAACATCGTTTCCCCTTTTGGAGCTCATTTACGTCGACAAGTAACAACATTTGATTTCCCTCACTTTGGGTCATCGTCACGATGACGTGCTCCATAAATTTACTATCCTCACTTGTCATGTTCCACTTATTCCTGGAATCTTTACTGTGTGCTACTTGTACAGTCGTACCCTGTTATCCAGCACCTAGCATGTTTAATGAAAGACATTTCAAGTTCAGCCTTTCTAGTTCGTTGAATGTTACGTGAAATTTTGTATTTGGATCTGCTGGTACTCCTTGTCTTTTTCCCAGACGTATTGGAGAAGTTTCTGGTCTGTTTGAAAGTTTCTTTAAACAAGTTTATGTGTACTGTGGACTGCCGGGAGCTGTCCTATTTGACTATGTAGTTCTTGCAACTTCTAAAAATTTTCTCACTCTTCACCAACCACTAGCCCGAGCTGCAGCTTGTTCTCATATCCACTGGAACCGCTTAACTTTACTCATCAACTCTGGATTTGTGTATGCTGTCCATTATGTAGTAACTTCGTGCCATGCAGCCTTACTTAAAACACATACTAGGCGTTCTTCGTCTGAGAGGCGTAAAATCGCTCTTCGTTCTCGGTTGCAACGTTATGACTGTGAAAGTGAACTTGGGATGCACAAACCGACCTTGATTTGTGTGACTTTACTCGATTATGATAATCATTTCCTGTATAATTTTCAGGTCTCCTCTCATTTTTACCGGATGCCTTAACATTTCCACAACAAGCGCGTAAAATAACACTAATTATGGTCACATATCCCAAGTTTTACCGATTAGCAGCTTCACTTACGTGCAGCAGATTCCTTTTCTTTCTCCTATCCAACATGGTATCTTCCTTGAAGATTCTTTCATCGCTCTCATATCGTTCTGACGGGAGAGCAACGAACGGTACGAGGCATTCTGCTTCATCGTTTTCGAGAATTGTCAATAGGTCACCATTATCCTTTGACTTTTAAACGGAACAGAATAGTTGAATAAGGAAAACAGGATGTTTTCTCAGCAGGATCTAATGAGCCCAATATAATGGGTGAAAACACATGATTTACAGGTTGGTGTTATGTAGGAAACAATAACAAATTGATGATGTTGATTCTGTATGTGACAAATATCTCTTGAAGGACAGCTCCAAGGAAAACGTGCAACATCAGTTCCTAGTAAAGGGTTTTGTCAATAACGTAATAATCATAGCTTCTCACGTGTATTCACGTGTCATTCATATGGTGACTTCTTAGAAGGAACCTAGCGTTCGTGGTTTACCGGAGCTGTCCATCATTCTCTAGGCTCTCGATTTTCTAGTGTTTTAAAGAATTATGTGTGCTTTCGTTGTCGTTGGTTTCCGGGGTACCTGTTCTAGTCTTAATAATGGTCTATGGTCTTTAAGACTTCGATATTAGTCGGACGGCATGGACAGACAGGCCAAAATGTTGGGAGCATAGTTTCTTTCATTCCGTTTTACTCAGTCTCCAGATGAAATAATCATCTGTACGTATGTTCATTTCTCAGCCAGTAGCCCGATATTTTTGTGCTACAGAAAACCGAAGATGGCAGTCTAAATGACCTTACCTCTTCAACCTAATTATGGGGGAAATGGGGTCTGAATCTTTCGATGTTGACATGCATACCTGTTTATGACTGTATGGCGGTTCGTAATTAGCTGTGGTTCGTTCAGGCCAATCAGAGACAGCTTCTGAATCGACCACCTTCAGAAAGGTACTGAACTTGGTCGTCAGAATTGGACTTTTTTTAACACCTGTCAAAATAAGAACATCTATGCTTTTCATTAATCCATTCGATTGTGACATCTCTACAAAAGCCATCGTTTATAGCTTAAATCTGTCTTGGGTACGTTGAGACGTCAAGCATAAAACACTTGGGCATCGAAGTGAACCGATCCTGATCACGTTAAGGCGGCCGTGCACTGAAACAGTGTAATTAGCAGCATCCAGTCATATGACAAAGTACAACTCTCATGCTGTGGGTATGAAACGATTGCATCCAGTATAAAATGTACCAAGGGAGTAAATTCAGGACCCCTCCTCATTTCTATCAGGTGCACAACCAAGCGTTTTTTGGTACACGACATTTAGCAGCTTTTTCCGAAAAATTCCTGCCGGCTACTTTGTTTTGAAGTATGATAAAAGAAAACTGCAATGTGTACTACATATTCTGAGTTTATTAAAGGGTCATTTTGGCTTAGATGCAGAAGTATGGTTGGGCGGATTATAGCGGAAAAGACTGAATTGAAATGGCTGGGAGGCAATGGAGGACGTGAGCGAGGTTTATTGAACAAAGACATGCAAAAGTGCTGTGCTCCACAGTTGCCCTCATCAAAGAAGCTGGAATATTCGACTAATTTCACTTTGAACTTTGATTCAGAAATATAGACCTTAAGGTACTGAAAGAATAGAGAGTATGTTCTGGGGCCCTGTGCGAAGTCTTTGACTGAAGATAGTGGCCTGTAAGGTAACGGGTAGTAGGTTTTTCCCTGGAAAGCTTAAGATCCAATGGTCTGCAACAGAGTGACTTGGCCCAGGGACGCATAGAGTAAGGTACAGATATCACACGTATGCTGCTAATTCATACAACGATGCGTTTGGATCCGCAGGTTTTAACTGTTCTACCAGAAGCCGACAATCGTGGTCAACATTGGGCAATCAGAGTGAGATTTTAGGACCTACGTTCTATAACCTGTTCTACTTTCTGGAGGGCGGTATCGGTGCTACTATAAACAAGAAGGTGTTGGCTAACTACAAGAAAATGTTCCCACAGAAAGCGGCATTATTCTCCCTGAGTGCCTTGTCATACGATTGCGAAACTTCTTCAACTGAGCTTCCCCGTTGACTGAGCTTTACATGACAACTTCCAGTGTAACTCACAGGATAGTTGTGAACTCAAGCCCCACCATCAGGTCAGGTTATTAACTTTTGGTCTGAATTAAGGTTGTTTCCAATTCTCGAGGTAGGATGTGCCTAGGTTGACCTTGGGTTTCTATTTGTGTTAAAGGGAAAAGTCGTTTGGCTGGTTGGCACTTTGTCCCCTGCCTGGGCGATCTCAAATCTCAACAACTTCGATATCCCGTCAGTGAACCTTGTTCCTCACCGTAAGATAAGTCTTGATTTTTGGAATGATGATCTCATCATCATCATCATCACTGTCAGCTGTAAGAACCGCGTACTCGTCGTTCACTGGTTGCAGCTGCCACAGTTTTGTTCACCGATGATTGGAGGGGGGTGGTAGGTAGCTGCGCATTGCACGCGCGAGCTGGTAAATTGGTGATTTATTCTTACTTGGTATTCTCATTACAATGAGCGTCCTTCGCTTGCGGTAGTGGGTGTACACTTGTAGCTTCTAAATCCCGATTGCATTGTTTGCGAAGTGCCATGGTTCTAGGAGCTCCCTACATGTGTTGTGTTTTCGTCCGTCGTAATCTGTGCATCTAAATTGATTTTCTTCTATTTGGTATTTGTATATGATGATCGCTCCTCCTGACCACTGTGATTGGTTTTATATCGGTAAAGAAAATTTTCTAATGTACAGATGCAGCCTATGCAATTGATTAAGTACATAACGTTGTTGCGTGTGCCTTCTCATCAAATCAATATCCACAATGCAGCAGTGGACCTGTCAATTACCAAGAGAATTCAGCGAACAACTCAATGAACAAGCGGATTATAATTCTCATTTCCCACCTCGATTAAAAATGAAATTAGTACCAACGAATGGACTAGCTCAGCGAACAAATCAACAGCCATTAGTAAGTTGAACCAGAGGAAACCGTGAGAACAGGAAGCAAATCCGAAGAAAAAGAAAGAGAAAGCGTTCAGCTGTAGCACCCTTCCGGTGCCTAGCTGCCATGCCACCCGAAGGAAGCACGAGGGCTGGGATACTGCCAGGTTGCCCAAGCCTAGACGGGGAAAGTCGAGTGGCGGAGGTTGGATTCGAACCACGGACCTTCCGGTTAGTAAATTCGTGCTGTTACCACGTGGGCCATCTCGCCCCGAGACCCGGAGAAAATCAAGAATCGAACCCATAGCGTTTTGTTCAATCATCATAAAAAGCGTATGACTACATTGTTTTGCATTCATATGAGGAAACGAACACGATCTGTCCCTAAGCATTATTTAACATACTGCAGCTTGCCAGTTGTGATATATGAGGAGACGAAAATAAAAGAATGGTTTCCTGTGGATACCACATTCAGTGTATTTCCGGGTGCAGATTTTGCATTTCACATCCAAACGACCAGTTAGACTATGCAAAGACAGGAAGTTGCTTAGAGTCCGTTTTACTTGTAAATCAGCGGAATACTCACTTAGTCGGAAGTGTCACTTACTATAACAGTAATGCTTTAAGAATTTCTGTTGTCTGTCTATGGAGGGATAACATAAGTGCCAAATCGCCAGACCACAAATATCAATCATAGAAAGCCAATGGGACTATTCCCCTCCTCTTCCAATTGGACTACGCGATTCGCTGAGGGCACAGTTGGTAACGGATCGTGATCCCAATCTGCTCTGTGTTAGACTTATGAAACTCATAAAAGTTGTCTGATCTCCGATTCGCCCACTTCCACTATGCTGATCCCCTTCCAGTATTCCGTTTATCTTCCTTGGTTGTCGGAGATTTGGATTGAAAGGTGCATCACCTCCATACAAGTTATCCTTCATTGCTCGGTCAGTTCAGTTCTCAGGAAGGTTTCAACGAATAGAGGCTGAGGTATCGTGCACTTCGTAGTGCATTTATTAATTCAATCAGTAGAGTTGCAGTAGAGTTTGAGTCGACTTTGTTATACCATTCCAGTGGAAACCCTAAGAAAGCTGACAGCTCATTTCAGGAGACACTTCTGTTAGATAACCGTGAAAGAATGGTCACGAGGGCTAATTTGTAAATGACACTATGGAGTCATCGGAAAAATACCACACATTAATCAGAATAGATGCACCAAGATCCTTCCAACAAGCCCTGTTGTCGTACATATACGCCTGCGTACGTATATGCCTCGCTATTGCCCTTCGAAATTCAAAGAAAATACCAAAAAAGGCAGGTGGCTTACCGTTGCGCCTCCCATTTTCCGGACCGTTTTTTTGAAAACACCCGCCGGATGTCACAATGAGAGCACGCCGCATAATGCGCAATGAAGACAGTCAACTGCTAAAATTTATCCTATGCTGATTTTGTACCTCTCACGTGTTTCAGAATTCTGTTAATCCACCATAAATTATTGATTTGCGTAGACTCATGTGATCAACAACTGGTTGATTGGCTGAAGAGAACGTGACTGTCAATGTGCTAAATCGGGTGTGGTGATTGGTTTCATGCGCTGCGTATGAGCCTGACGTTAGTCTATCGTCAAACGTACGGTCTATCAAAGTAGCTGGACTAGTCTTCCTACAGATCCGCATGTCGATCATGGTTAGTGAATGTTCTCGGTCAAAAGCCTTGTAGTGTAATAGAAGTTAAACTACCAATCTGGCGGTACAAAAGCACAACGTGGAATGGATAATGGACCAATTAGATCCGTTGTCTTGTGGAAAATGATTGGTTTCTTTGTTCGATCCACAGAGCTACGCAGACTAGGCGGTAAAATTGTATGAACTTCAATGTTTTTCACAATAAACTCATTCCTAAAGGATTTAATTTAATGTTTTAACTCAGTCAGTGATAGCTCCCGTTAGAAATGAAACGTAGAAATTACAAGAGTGTTACTTCGGTCAGTTGGTTTCGAAAACCCAGAGGAATTGAAAATGGAGGCGACGAAATTGCGAAATTAGCCTATGGTATCGCCTCATGGTATAGATTTTGATGGTGATTCTCAGCCTTATCACTGACGAACATAAATGGATCACCTCGACATTCTTTCAACGGCTGCAGATCACGTCTAAGCTGACGCTTCTCCATTCACCATTTAACTTACTTTTGAGTCACAGACGTTCACATTCTTGTAGTGGGACTGATCCACATGTTAGTTGGAATGCTTAATATTGTCCTTCTTTGCCAAGACTGGACATGAGGGTAGGACATTTGAGCAAAACAAGACGTGATTCACGCCTCATACATAAAACCTGACTTCCGTTCCGCTGCACAGTCCTGATGTCCACTCGGTAGAAAGTCTGTCGGGGCTTGAACATCTGTGACTCCAAAATTGAGTCGATGGATGTTCTGAAATAGGAATAGGAAAGCGCCAGTTCGGATGCGAGCAATAGATTTGTTACTAGCCCTCCGATTTGGCCACCCAGAACACCAGTGCTTCACAATCCCTTCGGTTTTTTGCGACAACCAGTAGAAAGTTTGTACGATACATAACAATCAACAACCGAAGTGGAGTGAGCTGCACTGATTCCAGAGGTCAGCTATCTTGAAAAGTGGATGCACGGATGGGCCGAGCGTGTTGGTGCACCCTAGTTACGTGAGTGAACGTGTGTACGTGAATTTAGATGGGCCAACGATTGCACTGTAAGTAAAAAGTAATGAAATCCTAGTCTCCACACTTCTTTGGTCCCCACCCTAATAGAAAATAGAGACGAATCTTCGTGTGGAATCCGTTCAGTGCGCCATTCTGTTTTGGTCCTTCTTTAAAAGTAAATGTCCTGGTCGGTCCAGTTGACCCACTTTTATGGCGTGACAGAATGAATTTTCTGTCAATCTCCGAAGCAAAGTTTTCCGACGTCAGAATGTTCGCCGTCTCTACTCTAAAACTTAACAATAAGTAGCAGTGTCAACTCTGTAAAGGAAGGAATTTCTTTCGTACCATTTTTCTCAAGCTGTTATGGAAGCAGTATGGAATCCAACCAGCTAAAGAGCATGGCAGTACACAAGACTATTGACTGGTTCGTGAACGCACGGGCTCAGACACAGGGACGTCATTCAGAAGACAATAGCAGTCAGAACCAAGACTAGAAAAGCTAAATTACCATAACTTTGTTCCCTAAATAGCTTAAAAAACTCAACGGTCTACCTGAAGCCCAAAAACCCGGGTACTCGATGGGACCCGTTGTGGCTATATGCAGTCCTCCGACCACTTCGTTGAGAAGTGAGCTCCCGAAACCGATACGAACCAAACTAGCAGATTACTGTTCACAGCTCAGTGGTATAATCAAAGGATTCAACATTCAACAATGGGCACATACTTGTTGTTACCACATGTTTTATTGTTTTTAGATAGTACTAGATGACTATGGAGACGATAAATGAATTATTACTCACACATGCCGTTCGATGGGCAACCGTACCGGCACATTTAAGGTGAAGCACTGGCCCCACCACACTGACATTTGCTGGTTCCCCTGTTCATGACCAAGTTGAAGCGCGAAGTTTACCATCTGATATTGAGCAGGGTCTCATTTATTGCTGTTACGTGGGAGGTTCTTGGGCTAGTCAAGTCATCACAACTGCCAGCACCACTCACTCGCCTATCTAGTGCACGCAAGAAGCGGAACGGATCAGCTCAATCCCATTATGGGACTTTTTTCTTAATTAGCTTATCGGTAGTTCACATATCATGCCATATGCCGCAAGAAAAACTAGGTTGGTCAGCAGTTGAACTTTTCCGGTGCTACTTTGCTACGAAGGGAGTATAGCGTGATGAGGTCTCCAAAGGAAAACAAGTATGCGATCCACTCAAGTGAATCCCTACAAACAGCGCTGGAGTCTACCAAAGAGAGGTGAGTATCCATAGTCAATTCTGGAGAATATGTGGTAGACTCCTCAACTATTTGCCGATTTCTCCTAAAGACTGCCTAGTTGTCGCGAAATTGACATAAATAAAAACACTTTCAGTAGACCAAAGTTAGGGTCTTATTCACTAACCGGTCGATACTCGTCCAAAAGGCGGATTGTCTCGTGTGACCGCAAGTGTGTGCCAAAATAAGTTTTATTTGCTCATATTCGTTGTTCACACCACTAGTACTATCATTTATTATCATTTATTTTTGAAGAGCATGGTCACAAACATAAAAAATGAGTGCAAGCGATGAATGCGAAAGAGTAACAGGAGAATATGGGAGAAAAGAGAGAAACGTCTCATTCGAGATCATGCCAAGGGCAGTGCCAGTCTGATGAGGTGAATCCCAAAGTATGTAAAGATTTTGGTATGGGAACACGCGTCTAAGGACCAACAACCAAAGAAAGGACAAACAATGGTGAATGCTCTTCAAGGCGCAGTGTGCGCTAGCACGGTCAAGACTCGCACATCAGGCACAAAGTGACCGTCATACTGGGTCTGGTGTGAGATTAAATGGCAAAAATGTACCTTCAACGCCATGTGCCACGCATAAAAGTGTCATAAGTACGCAGGGAGCCCATAATGGCAAGCAAACACAAGTCACTGACTGCGACCTTAGGAAGTCCCAGTCCAATAACAGCCTTAGCGGATTGAGGAAAGCAGAGAACATAATGCGCGTAGGGTCACTGAAAATAGCTTGACAGCTCACTACCAGTTTCACCCTTGATCATGTGGGCGTCGATCCCAGTTTCCGTATTCCTCATGTTATATTGCAGTACCATAAACGACAGACAGTACGGATTCAGTCGAATCTGTTGCGGGTATGGTATAAACGGACACTATTGGTTCCTGATAGATGGCGCAACTTTGGTATACTTGACCCACCAGCCCATTCTGCCCTTATTTAGTTTTGCAACCTTTCTTACCCTTGTTTCCCATTTCTTGTTAGTGTACTGAAACTAAGTCATCTGCTCACAAAAGTTCACAGCGCTACTTCGTTTACGCACCCATTGGCGGACGTAGCTGAAAGATAGGTTGTTTCATAACGCACTCGAATGTAGCCTCGGTTTACATAAATTTCGGCAAAATTCCTTCGTGATTCGGAATGATGATTCAGTGTCTAAGATGTGTGCGAACGGAAATTCCAGCTCACGTCTGGTCTCAAAATCTAGCGTCCATATATAGCATTGGGCTCCATTACCGTTTCCTCATCCAAAAAGAACTGTTGCCTCCACTTACCTTCGAAACTCGCGATACTGGTTTCCAGTGAAAATGACATAACTAAGTTTTCAAAGTAATGTATCTGCATGATTCAGGACGAAGCCAGAGCATGAAAGGATGCTCAACATTCATTTCGAGAATATATCATCCTGACAGGTCAAACATTTGACTAGTTCATGCGGTTTCACGGATCGTCAGACCCCCGTAGCATATCGCTGTGCAGACAGGTTAAAGCAGGAAGCCAAGACAATCAACTTTTTCTACATAGGGGCCGTAAAATTCACTATTAGGTTGATCGTCTCATATGGAGACCGTTCCGGAAGGGGTCACCTTAATCTGGTCAGCGGGTGATCCCCACTGGATGACCACGTTTCGCTGCTGTTTTTCTCTTTCTGGGTAGTTAAAGGTCAGTTATTCATGTGCTTTACAGTAAGAAGCAACAGTTGCTGTCATAAATCAGGAACACTATGCAATGTAGGACGTGTGCCGTAATTGACCATGCAACTTCGAACAAGGAATTCAAGCACATGTGCTCTGTAACTTCAAAGCCAGGCGGTAGGCGTAGAACTTAAATTAATTTTGGAAGGGAATATCGCAAGACACATTGGCTTCTGAACTAAATCCTCATTAGATAAAAAAATTACAGATCTTCATAGACTACCTCAGGCTCTGTTTCCAGTTTCGAGGAGAATCGGCCTGGAATGCAGTTGATCTCATTTTCGGTGTTAATAGCCTCTTTAGAAGGTCACAAGGGTCGAGACTTACAGCGTCACCTTAGGAGCTATTCTGACATTCCTACAAAGTTACTTGAATTTTTACTGTACGATGGATTTGTCTAAAGTAGTTTTCCAAAACGCCCTCTTCGGATTTTCGTTTGACTTCCCACTAAGTTTAGTCTCGGCTGGACAAAAGCGGGGAAACAAACGACCTCCTTTGCTGGAGACTCATTCGGGCGTACCTTGAGTGACATTACTTCTTCGTCGGTGTGAATGACCTTCAAGAGATATCTAACGATGCAAAATTACAGGTGTCCTCACGAATTTACTAACCAGTCGAACTCTACAGGAAGCAATCCAGTGTCTTATTTTTATAATCTCATAGCTGTTGTTCGGAGGTAGGTAGATCGTTCCAAGATTTTTCTGTTTTCATCAACTTCGACGAAAATGATTCAATGAAGCATTCCGTAACACTAAGTGCTAGCAAAATGGTCAAAGTCTTACCGTATTTTTCTAGGTCTTCTTGCAACTGTAGCAGGAACCTAATCAGCCGAAAAGGAAGATTTAGAACACGAAATATCGTAGACGATACTTGCGACTGCTAGAACCAGGTTGTTTCAGAGCAATTTTCCATGGACTAATGAAGTTCATTCAGTTCTTTTTTAGATGCAAATTACGCGGATTACCTTCATCATGATACATAAGGGTAACAGCTAGAAAAGTGTATCTAGGTCACTCACTATTGATGTGGAAATAAAGGTAGACTACCTTCATGGCCTTCAAGCCTGACAGTCTGCAATTCTGAGTAAATGATCTTGAGGGACATTAAAGCATACCGATCCTATCTTTGAAACCATTGCCCCAAACCAGGTTGCTATGTTCTTTCGCGTCACGACGTATGGCTACGTTTGTACAACGTGCCTCGGATTATAAAACCCTGTGTGTTACGAACTGGGTTTGAGCATCTAGATAAGTTACGTATCTGTACAACCCAAGTAAATGAAATGGAATATTTTCTTCTGAGGATCTACCGCTTCCAAACTAGCTTTACGTGAAAAGTCATTTGATGAGACCTCCATAGGTCTTGCAATCGATGGCAGCTACATAGCTGGTTCATCCAACGATCCTAGGCCCAAGACGACATCAGTTCGAACAGCTTCATGCAGGCGAATGCAGTACGGTTTTCACACTCGATGGTGCTGGTGACTGCGTTTGGATTTACGCAGGATCGACTGATAAATAGTGACGATGTGAATTCGGGCGCAAGACGAAGCAAACATTGACTTGATACAAAGGGTTGAAGCATATGACAGTCGTGTTTTGGTATTCTACCACACCAAACTGCAAGTCGTCTGGGGTGACAGTGTCGCAGACTAATCAAACAAAGTCGCCATCGGAATCTCCAATCCATCTTGGTGCGTATTTCAAGAATGAAAGACCCATGTGCATTTCCGGTTCCACAGCTATTCCGTGGATATATCTTGGGTAGAGGACAGGTGAATGTCTGTCTTCAAGTACCCATGTTTTACGCTCAAACCTTAATACAAATTCGAAAATTCCGCGCTTGAAATTTTCGATCGGTAGGTTTTGGTTTATTGATTTTGCAAAGCGCCTATTCCTTTTTCGCTGAAGAGATCAATTTTGAACCAATCGGGTATTTGTCCACACTAATTTGCCCCGAAACGTTCGAAATTTTGGGTTAATTATTACAACATTGTTTAGTAATGTTTGAAAAATGTTGGGGGGGGGGAAGAAAAAACAATGGATATCTTGCATCAGCTTGCATAAGCGAACAGTCCAACAGGAGCCGTTATCAGTAAGTCTTACAGATAGCATATCTTAAACGAGGGAGCGCAACCGAAAATGATTCATGATGACCTTCTTCGCTTATTTCGTACAACTTGGGTTCAAGTAAAACATAAGTTTGGGGAAAGCTCGACAACTGCGTCTACCTGATGAGCCCTAAGAAGGACGAGACCGGTCGGAAGGTTTTCAGCAACTCTACCTCTATAGGTCTAGAATTGCTTATCACTAGTTGGATGATTTCGAGGTCTACCAAAAGGCTTCTGTCAACAAAATGATGTTCTTCGTATAGAATTGAAGTTTTTGACTATACGAAAAATTAGATAGGAGGTTTAGGTATTATTTATAGGAACAGAATTTGAACCATCTTGAGTCTATTGGATTACGTCAGCCCAATCCTAATAGAAAGAACATTCTTGTCCTCATTCATGATGGACCTCTTCGGTTGGATTCAGTTGGGTCTTCAGTGAAAGCCAAATTAGTGTGTAAATGAGGGTACTTAGCAAATTCCCTCAAATTTGGGTTCAGTCAGAATATAAGGTTGTCAGAAACTCGAGGACTGCGCCTACCTGATTAGCCTAAGAACGGAGAAACTAGTCGCGGGCTGTCGAAGTTTTCGGCAACCTTGTGAATGACGTCTAGACAACACCCTATCTGGTGGCTTCGTTCCTCCTGAGACTCACTAGGTCTTATCCACGAAAACCTGTACTATCTCCTTAATTCGTTTAACTATTACATAAAGCAGAAAAAATTGCCTGACGGATCCATCTCGTCCGTCTCGACATGTGTAGAAGTTAACAAAAAAGTGTGGTCAAACATGCTGTTTTGCTTGCACAGTCTTCAATGAAATCCACTCATTTACAAGGGCAGCGTAACTTGACTCCCAAGGAGTTTTCGGCGCGAGGCAATCAATGAACACTTAAGAAACGTCTAGGTTGGCGGCTGATAATAGCTCAGTTGAACGGAAGATCTTGGTATTATATCAGCGAAATGACCACTTTGGAGAATATGCCTAATACTACAAGGTGGTGAACTTCGGGCTTCTTACTCAGCCAAAGGCAAAATGTTACCGGGCCCTAACACCACCTGGAGGCTATTCTAAACGAAGAACATTCAAAACGTAGATCAAATACTAAGGTCCCCTATGTTCAGGAGTCGTTACAAGAAGTTACGGTATCCGCTCGCCAAATTCAACAGTATGTTTGGATTAACGTTCAAAATCGGTCTACACGGGCCACGTGTGGACGAAAGAGAAGTGAGGACGATCTGCACAACTTGATTTTCGTGCTAGGCGCTATTTTTTCAGATGTCCTCACTATGGGACAGCTACGTCCCATGTTGGACACTCCTCGTGTCTGTTAAATTTTGATCACAGTACAACACGTATAGTATATAGAAGCTGAAGAAACACTCGGTGGATTCCCAAACTTTTCTCAAACGATCACTTCGCCCTGTGATGACACACAACTTCGCCTTTTTATCTCTTGCTGAGTCACTCAGGAACACAGATGAAAGACAACCACAAACATGATTTTGTTTTGCGCTTATTTTAACGAACCTATGGGGAGGATATCAGAGGTGTGGAAAAAGGTTGTATTTCAGCTAAATGCCACTCTAAAGGTTCTGTTCCCTAATGAGGAGGATGATCAGTAAAAGATGCGGTTGACTTCATTTTATTAAGGTAGTTGGGCTTGTTTTACTTGGTTGTGAACCGTCCGACAGTCTGCTGCAAAACCAGAAGCAGATGCGGCCCCTCCACGAATTTCACTGAAGATTTCAACAGCTCCTGTCTTCTGGCGAAATTTAATTTCCCGCGATAACCCCGCCCCCATGTTCGATTTATTCCGGAAAGTCGAGAAACTTGGTATTACACAAGCCTATGGTAATCACTAGCGAGAAAAACTGGATTCTGATGAATCTGAAGAACCCATGAGACTCTATCACAGTATTTTGGTTCTTGAAGAGACCGTACAATTCTCACGTTGTGAAAACTGCTAAGTAATTTGGCATCGTTCTGGCCAGGGGAAACAGTCTCACGGGGAGCCATTAGTACGCAAACCACACGGTATTCCAAAACTTGTTTTTATTTCATGCTACTTGACAATTTATTAGTAACCAATGTAGCGATGGTTACTCCGAACACTTAACGGAGAAATACGAAGAATCGCAAAGGCGGTTCAGACCGTCTTTCGTGACATTCATGACCGACAACAAATCAGCACAAAGTTCACATCTGAGCACATCCAACTTTATCCACCATAATATTTTATGACGGCATTTCCAGTGAATGCCCCAGAAAGTAGTGATGATGAAACAACGAACATCGATAGCATCTGGCTGTTAAGTGAATGCATACGGAGATGTTTCATGTCAGTTGTCTTTCAAGTTTATTCGGGAAAGTGTCACACTGATATGATATAGTTCAGTAAAAATGGAGGCTTTTGGTTAAAAAGCAGAGTTTTTCTTGCACAATATTACCCAGACAAAACGTGCACCTGACGAACCCCCATTTGGCAAAACTGCCACACGCATCGATATCACTTTCCACTGTATCAAAGCAAGTCAGCACCCATGAAGTGTTGGGCCATCGTCTCTAAAGCAGAGAGTCTTGTCCTTATTTTCTCATCCATCAGTGAACAAAATTTCAGCAAGTGGAGCAAATAAATGAATACTCTAGTGTGACAATCTTTTATTTTTCTGAAGGAAAATGACCTATTAATTGAACATGTAAGGTGGCTGGACGGTCGACCGTGCGCTAGGTTTGGTTAATTTCACCTCAGCTGTTGGTATCATCTGCGTTTGTCTACTCCTAAGCTTCTAACTTACTGTTTGATTGTCTACCGTATTGTGCTTCCAGAGAATGTCTCATGTCGCTATTTCAAGTGGGAAGAACATTTGCTTCTGTATGGACCTTGTAAGTGATGCGACCATGCCGGCTACTCCAAAAGAAGCGGCCACGTGCCCTCACTCAATTTCCGGATCATACGAGAAAAAATAGGACGGTCCACGAGTTTCTAAGTGAATTATGTATCACAAAAAGCATAACAGAATGAGACTGCACAGAGGACAAGACTTTCACCGCTGCCACGAAAGCACCGAAGTTTATCTGTGGTAGTTAGTAGAGCGTTGAATGCTAACTTGGGAGAACTTGTGCTGCGAAATCAGGTTTACTTCTGCCGTTCCGAAGCCCTATTAACAGTTCGACTATGGCAACGATAACGTACTCTGGTGGAACCAAACTGAATGTTATTTCCCAATTGATTGACAGTCGGTTGATGCTTAGGACGGTAAAACAAACAACGGCCCACAAGCGAAATCGTACTACGCAGGACAACTGTTGCAAACACAGCAGGTCCAACACACAAGGAAGTGAGAATTCGTGGTGGTAAGGCCGAATGAAACTGGCCGTGTGGAATGCTGTTAAATTCTTGGGACATCGTGACTACAGTAACATAGTCCGCCCGACTATTGAAGTTCTGTTTCGTAAGCAGACGTCAACATCGAGGGAGAAACGGACGGTTATCAAAAAGGTTGATATAACTTTTCCGGCCTACTATCCATAGTAGGAATCCATGCAGACAGGAAAGTAGCCAATCACGAATAAACACGCTGACCAGTACAGCACTGAAACATCAGAGTCAACACTGATGCTTTTGTCTCTGATATTGATGATGATGACAAGAGTTAGAGAAGAGTGAGGTCTATGTCACTGGGAGCACAGACGTGATAGAGGCCTTCACTACATCGGAGTTTCAGATTGTGAGAACTGAGCATCAAGCATTGTGTGGCCACTATGCACTGAAAAAGTTCCACCGAGTGGCATGACTTGATGTCCACCATGTTGTGATAATTGCGATCAGTCTGAATTGCCCAGCAAAGCATTGTAAGGAAAGAAGCACTGAACACCAAATATGTCACATTTGCAATTAAGCAGGCAATCAACTTATTGAAGTATATTTGTTCCCGCAAAGAAAGAACTCGATGATGTACATGTCGGTCGTAGACACTTTCTGGATAATACACACACTTAACCATTCCATCCGTACTGTCCTGTTCAAACAATCAAGTTCTCAGTGTCACAATGATTATGCTGAATATTTGAAGGAGGGTTGCCACGCCATCGTTCTTGCAGCTGAACACGACACCCCAGGTCACGAAGAGCGGCTTTTGCTTCATCAGCACAGCCACGAATCCGGAGGGCTGAGTTCAACAGAGCCTCCAATTCGTAAACATCACTGGTTTCCAAGGACGAGTTATTGAGTACGGAGTAGTTTGTTTTACAAGGTTGGCCAAGGAATGCGGCACGCAGATCTTGTGAACGAGAAACACAGTTTCGAATGGCCATACAAATCGCCCGAACAGTTGCTGCGTCTGACATGTGAAGTTCCAGAGCCTGACAAAAGATTGATATGAGTGATATGTGAAATAGAGTTGAGTTTGAGTTTGATAAGAAATGAATTATCCAAATGCATTGTTCCATGCATTAGATTTAAAAACGACTGAGCAGACAAATCCACAACATTCCTACGGCATTAAATGCAGGAAGTTTAACTGGCGGTTTCCGAACTGAACAGATTACACTCACAATTAATGCACAAGGCAGTAAAGGAGATAGTAACGACGAAAACCATACTGGTTAACCTATAGATATGAGCTTATCCATATGGCAGCCAGCATGACCAATTTTCGGACACATGCCAACCTCATCTGTCAACTCGATTCTGTTGACCGTCCTCGGATACCTGAAAACTATCCAACAGCCGCAAGGGACAACAACTAGGGACAATATCAGCCCAGTCCATCGGTGCCATATACTTTATTGTTACAGCTGGTTCTCATTTGGCTCCGTCAGATCGCTTGAGTATGAGTACAAGCACGATCGAGACAACAATATGAACAAGTGTTAATGAAATGGCACTTAGAGTTACTGAACGAAACACTACCAAAATCTATACGTAGGGTGAGATGGTTTGAGTTGCCTGTGGCATCTGAGGTTACATAATGACAGTTTAGGAGGATACCATCGTGCTCAAGACTAACCACCTACTGCACCTCACGGATCAAAACATTTTAATATTACCGGAGTGAAAGTTCATTGGTGTTATCTGATGGAAACACGCACTTTGGAGAGGAACTCAGGCGCACCGGCAGAGACCATTTGCTGAGCTAATTGAGGTTGCCGGAGAGTCATAGCTGCGATAACGCCAGCAGCGTGCTTTGCCAGTATCGGGTTTTTTAGATGACGCTCCAGCGCTTTTATGACCAGTTGCGGACCACTGATGCCCGAGTCCTGCCTGTCTCGTGATGAGGTCCACGTGCCAGCAGCACGCTTGCATGCATCAGATCCGCAAACAGTTCTTAACAAGACCAGACAACCAGAGACAAGAGCCTAAAGGAAAAAAGGGAAGCATGATGAATTGCGCATAAACAACCAAGAGGTGCTCATATCCGCGGGTAAGTGATCAGGGCGTCTGAAAGCGCAAACCATAACGGTCAAATTTTACAGGATATGAGAAAAATAGTGAAAGCAGGCAGATAAATATATGGACGCAAAATTCTGACTTATAGATACAGCAAGGAGTAAACACCTTGGAGAACACTGGCCGACAAAGTAATATCCTTACCAAGTGCAGTACGTTTTTATCCTGTGACAGGCATCCCTTGATGTCTAAGAGCCACGTTTCGAGATTCCATCCTACCAGCTGTAGCACCCTTTCGATGCCTAACTGACATGCCACCCGAAGGTTGCACGAGGGCTGGGATACTGCCAGGGTGCCCAAGCCTAGGCAGGGGAAATCGAGAGGCAGAGGTTGGGTTCAAACCACGGACCTTCCGGTCAGTGAATTCGCGCTCTAACCACTTGGGCCATCTCGCCCTTATCCTACCAGCAATGCTGGTGCATTGGATAAGCAGGAAATATGAAGGCTGTGGGCGTTGTAAAGTATGCTCACTAAAATCTCAGTCGAATATGACTGACTAAGGCTAGGCAGAACAGGCACGTGTAAAGTAGGCAATACAGCATAACGGAGCAGGGAAAGTGGGAATTCGCAAGTGCAAGGGAAACAACACAGTAGATTTAGCTCTTTCATTCGTGTGGACACTATTACAACTAGGGTGATTGGCTTCTGAAAATACCATCCGAGAAACACAACTTGATTCTGTTAACGGTAAACGAATCATACAACCATTTTCTGAGTAATGAACCATATAACCAGAAGCTGAACGAGTGAAACGAATCTGGTGAAGGGTCATGACCATATTATCGGTAACCCAAACAGGCCGGGATATTGATGGAACCGTCTTACCGTGAAGAACAAAGTAAAGGGCATGAAAACCCTATCACTGGTGCGCGGTTTCACAGAAAAAAGTTCGGGCACACGTTGTAAATTGGCAGGTGCATGATGACAAGAATCAGGCCCGTAAGTTCAGTCGCGTACATTGCCTTTCACCATTCCACACACACACAAATAAATAAATAAATAAATAAATAAATACATTACATACATACATTACATACATACATTACATACATACATTACATACATACATTACATACATACATTACATACATACATTACATACATACATTACATACATACATTACATACATACATTACATACATACATTACATACATACATTACATACATACATTACATACATACATTACATACATACATTACATACATACATTACATACATACATTACATACATACATTACATACATACATTACATACATACATTACATACATACATTACATACATACATTACATACATACATTACATACATACATTACATACATACATTACATACATACATTACATACATACATTACATACATACATTACATACATACATTACATACATACATTACATACATACATTACATACATACATTACATACATACATTACATACATACATTACATACATACATTACATACATACATTACATACATACATTACATACATACATTACATACATACATTACATACATACATTACATACATACATTACATACATACATTACATACATACATTACATACATACATTACATACATACATTACATACATACATTACATACATACATTACATACATACATTACATACATACATTACATACATACATTACATACATACATTACATACATACATTACATACATACATTACATACATACATTACATACATACATTACATACATACATTACAT
>NW_008751684.1:1167450-1174840 GCF_000715545.1 Opisthorchis viverrini | reverse complement strand
CATACATACATACATACGGCAAGCTGTAACTCGCTAGCATAGCATGAAACCGAAGTGTCACAGCATACGGTATACGACGCCTTTCAGAAAAGAAGCACCACCAATGTATTGTCAATATTACACACTCATCATCATGCAGACATTTCAGAATGAATTATGGAGCATCACTTTCATTCAGGATCGGCGGGGCGATTGTAATATCTCGTTAATCCATTGACTCTGACGTTAACAATCAGCCAAACTCTTAATTCTTGGGTAGGGAGCGAGTAGGCCCAGTGGTCTGCAGTTAGTGAAGCAATTATGAGGATTCAAATGAGAATTCATCCTGCAAGTGATGATCCATACTGAAAAACCTAGAAGGCCTGAATAGCTGTTTCATTGCTACTTGGAATCAACAGCAGTGTATAGTTCTGAGTACAAGTGGATCACACTGCTACTTAGCAACTCATGAACAAGTGACAATCTTCAGCTACTAACCGAAAGATCACGAGCTCAGATCCCCTCGGGATACACAACGAGGGGAGTTTCAGCATAGACACAGATCTGACTTGAAGGATCAGACCTCCGTTGGAAGCTTGTTATGAGGACCAACTTGGCGTCCCAATCTGGTTTTGTTTAGAATGACACACTGACGATGTGCACTCGACTGGGGACGAAACGCTTGCAAACCAATTGCCAAGCTCGGCGAACAGATCAACTACCACCTGATCAGCCAACAGTAAGTGCGCCCGAGCTAATTATATTTCGACAAATCGACAAAAGTAGCGACACACTAGTTCCTTCTACTGGTTGGGAAAGCCCGTGCATCTCCCCGTGTGAAAACTTCGATCGTATGCTATTTTGGAAAAGATTATCATGAACAACCAAATCGTGTGATATACATTCACGGTAAAAACGCCTTCCTTAGGCAACAGACGGGGAAACGGATGACCTGCGGGAATACCCTAGGCCATTTCCAGTTTTGAAAAACGTCGTTTAAAAGTGTAATAATCATAATCATAATCATAATCAAAAACCCTAGGACTAAACGGCGGTAATAAGAGACAGACGAAAAAAATCAGCTCACCGCAGAGTTCAAAAAGCTGAGTAACGTCTGGAAAATAATATCCATTCCTTCCAGATCAGTGAACTTGAGACAGAATTCGTCACGAGTTATGATGCTAGACAGTGCGAGGAAGACATCAGCAACACAAGTTTCACTTGAGATTGATAAGGCATCTGGGTATGAAAATGAGAGTTATATAATTAGGCACTGGCCCAAAGATAAGCGCCGAGGCTGTACGCACTCATAAAAAGTTCCTTATCTATGAACCAACGAAAATAGCCACTATTTCGAGGCAAACTACGCGGAACATCATCTGTTAGACAACAGCCACCGAAAACCTAAGTTGTATGTGCCAAAGTCAATAAATAAATAAATTAATAGTCGCTCAGCTGTAACACCCCTTCGGTGCCTAGCTGCCATGCCACCCAAATGAAGCAAAAGGGCTGGGATACTGCCAGGTTGCCCAAACCTAGACAGAGGAAGTCTAGAAGCAGAGGCAGGATTCGAACCACGGACCTTTCGATCAGTGAATTCGCGCTCCAACCACTTGGGCCATCTCGCCCCCAAGGAAAGGACAAACAACGGCGAATACTCTTCAAGGCGCGGTAAGCGCTAGCACAGTCAAGACTAGCAAATCAGCCACAGTGTCCATCGTGCTGAGTCTGGGGTGAGATTCAATGGCAAGAAGGTACACTCAAAGCCATTTACCACGCATAAAAGTGGCGTAAGTACGCCAGAGAGTCCACAATGGTAAGCAAACACAAGTTACTGACTGTGACCTTAGGGAGCCCCAGTCCAATGACAGCCTTGGCGGAATGAGGAAAGCAGATCCCTCGATGAGAAAGGATCACCGGCTCGTGGAACAAAAAGTTGACATCACAACCAATTGCACGTGGAGTTGAGATTATAGCGAAGGAATATTTATCAGCACCGTACTTCTGCTTCTCATCCCACAGTCACTCCATGCCCGTCCGAGACTGTGCTTGCGTCCAACACAGTTGCTCGATGCTCCTGAAAATCGATTAAAGACGTTAAAGCAGGTGCTGTCCATGACGTGTATCCAAGACGGTGACGTTTTGCGAGCTCCCTTGCAACCCGATCATGACGAGCATATCTAGCATCATGCGTGATGCAACAGGACTGCAAAACATGCACCAAACTCTCAGGTTGGCCAGTTTCCACAACAGAAAATTGTCCGGCCACCATGGCAACGCCAAGCGCTTCTAACTCTCGTCCTAAGCAGGCTACATCGAAGCTGGATACCGCGGATAAATATCCGAGGAAACAGTCGTTCTGGGAGTGCAAGAGGCGAAGCGACCAACTCTTGTAAACCGGGACCGTCAATGCTGTTGTGCAGACCCCAAGCAGCCACCAGCATCGACAATCCAAGAACCTCATCAACTGCCATGATGAACAACAATGGGGAGAGTGGATCTCCTTGCTTCACGCCTGTGGTAATGAGCCTCGGAACTGGAGAAAACTGCAACAGCATTCTCATAAGACTGTGCGATGTATCGAACTAGAGGTGAAGGTACTCCAAACGCCTCGGCAGACCTGACGATTGTCATGCGAAACCGGATCAAACGCCTTCCAGATATCAACAAATGTCAAGCTGAGATTGAAAGCAGTCGCTAAAGAGTGAAGAAGCAGGGCATGTAACAGAGATGTAGCTGCCAAACAACCGTCTCGATGTAGAAATGCAAACTGAAGTGAGGACAGTTGCAATCTCCGGCTCCAGCGATCAACAAGCACTTTATGAAAGCATCCGACAAGAATGGATGACGCGGAGATCTGTCTCTTTTCAGGGAGGTTTGGTAAACAATCGGTGGATTTATTATTTATAAATCCTCTCTGTGATAATCAGAGCGGCGTGATCGACGGAATAACGTTTGCACCTGGGGCAATCAATCAATCACGCAGTGATCGAAATAAACGACAGTTATTTTGCCAGTGCATATAATGTGGGGAAGAAAGTGATCAAAGGATCAAAAATATAAGCACCTTTTGCCAACTTCGTAAGAACCTCAATCGCTGTTCCAGCAGATGCCATAGACCGCGCATTAGCCGATCCCTCACCGAATTCCACACTCATATCATCGTCTAGCGTCAACGAACGTAAGAATGTACAGGCTTCATGTATACAATGCAACTGTGAATCTAGCTCAGGAACACCTGTCTTGAGTTCAAAGCGTGAAAGCAAATCGACCGTTCTCGAAGGAACCGGAGACTGGGCGATTCTGGTTCGATTTGGCTCATTCATTAGGCACGCAACTCGGAGGACATGGCACAACTCAGAGAGTAGATCCAGTGTTTCCGCATTCAGCTCTTCTGCTTCGGCTGTTTTTGTCAGTAACTCCGTCAATCCTCAAGAGAAAAAAGTAAACAAGAGACAAGGTCTTAATTGTGATATTACAAGCCGAGGAGACACAGAGACAAGTCAAACTAGGAAGAAACACTAAGAGACGAAGGAAAGTGTAATACAATTCTAATCGATATTTAGTGAGGCAAGTGAAATCAATCTATACCGAAAAGTCCAGAGGCACTTTACGGCTGTTTAGTCCATAGTGGGAATCATCAGCAATGCGTATCACACGAAACTACGGGGAGTTTCAAATCCATGATCCTCCCGGCCAACAGTTGAGCACTATACCATTTGGCCACGAGCGGCTGGTTAGTTAACCCGCGCTTACAAATGCATACATTTTATTAATGGAGGTGTACGAGTTCACGGTTGGAATTCAAGGAAAAATAGAACAACTTAAGATCGCTACGCTATTGGAACATAGGTCGAGCGATGATGCACAAAGTGACTCCAGCAATCTTCCACTTTGGTCAGTTTAGCTGTCAGTTATACGGAGTATACAGTGATTCTTATGCGAACAGGACCTGAACTATTGCCTTGTAGGCAGGATGGTCTAAAAGGGGACTAAGTTTTATTGACTACGGATGAGTTCAAAATACTAGGCGATATTTCCAGGGTAGTCGAGTTCGTCAATGAGCTCGGGACACAAAAAGAACTAAGTGCGAACATCCACAAATGCTAAACAGTCTAGATTAGTGCTGCACCGGTAGAGTTTTGAGCGACTTGGTTCATTTGCTTTCGGCTTTTCAGAAACATAACCACCGTTAGGTGAATAAACCAATGGATTTGGATTGACGTGAAACGTACGACATATTAGAGACTTGCTACAGCGACAGTGCCCACTGATGCTAAAAGGATACAGTTATTACTAACTCAGTCTTTTGTCGAATTATTAGTGACCGGTATCGCTTATTCGGCTGACTCAGCCTGTGCAAGTGAATAGAACACACCAAAAACCAACAAGGTTTGAGTCAGGTTCTTCCAGTGCATATATGTTCATATGTCTACTTGATCAATGGGCAGTCGGATCCTTATGACCCACTCAGATGATATCCAGACCTGAAACTTTCACATCGATGCATTAATTGATGTGTATCTGCGCATCGGCCTCCAACGCGCAGCTTAGAGCCTCACTTCCCTAAATCACTGACGATGATGGCAAGTACGCCGTTTTTACAGCTGATGGTGATACCAAATGGTGATAACTTATTTGACATGGATAAACAACTTAAGTAACCAGAAAACAGAATGGTTTCGTGCGAGAAACTCTCTAAAGGGTAATCACCGTGCACCTATTAGGACCAGGTGATGCGAATAGTAACCGTGTTGGATGTTGATAATCCCAGAGGAGCAGAGGATAGCGACAACCTAGAATGTTGAGTTAGGTGAGGCGCACCGGAAAAGCCCTAAATTTGAAAATATGATGGGAACTTTCCAGTTAGTGGGCAACCTAATGGGTCATAAACCACTCGGCCAGTTTAAAGAAATGGGAAACAGATGATGGTTGGATTTCACCATCGACTGTCTGACTTACTGTTCAAATAATCTTCTCCATCTCCCCTGATGAGTTCCGACTGACCAACCAGCAAAGCGCTGGTTGTCTTAATTACGTGTATGGCGGAACGTTTTTCTCCAGACTCCGTACATTTCTTCAGTGCGAATTCCAAGTACTTAAACGCTCCTTGTGAGGCAATCAATTTTCTGTGCGCCAGATCGATCGCACTCAGCCTCTCAATTTCATCAAGGCAGGTTTCAAGCGCCACAGAATCGAGCGTGGATTCGTTGAGGACATTGACAAGACTTCTGTAACAATTTTCGCACGGATGGCCGTCCACATGCTTAATTTTATCCGGGATAATGTTGGACAAATCAACTCCCTGCAGTTGCATCACGATCATTTACAAAAAAATACCTCAATGGTGAAGGATTGTATAGTTTCCTCGATGGCCTCATCTATGGATTGATCAAGTAACTCCAAATTGGCTCGAACAGTTTCGTCGAAAAACTGCTGAGATATTTGTTTCATCTTCAGGTATCAGAACCCGGATCCAAAGGAAAACCGACGCTCAAAGATGGAAGTCTGAAACAGAAGAGACAAGTATATAACGATGCAGCTCAGTTCATGGGCACAACGGGTGCTTCAAAAACAAAGACTATCCGACGATGAAATTCCTCTGAATCTCCTACCAACGGCACCCACACAACAGAATCTTCTGTCCAGTGGCAATGTGCCCTTGCTAAACCGATTGTTTTCGGAACAAATGAACTACGGACGAAATCCGATTTTCCGATCAAACACGGAAAACAAGTATGGTAATACTCCACAATGACTCTGAAAAATTTATTCAGTAGCACGGGGTTTCTGGCAGCTCTACGAACAGCCACGTACGTATGCACGGCGATCTGGGTTGCAGCCGATACTGCAGAACAAAGCGTAGATAAGAAGTTGAGTATAGGAGAATAGATGCAACAGCTCCTCCAATAACTGAGGTGATCGGCCTCCGATACCCAAAACTCGCTAACAACGGGCGTTAATTCGGCCGAGGTCGCCTCCCAACGAAGTGCTCCGATGAAACGCAAGAGGGCGAATGGAATGTAGACCCTAATTGGGCATCAGAAATGATGAAGCGCGAAATGTCCTCCTGGAAACATAAGATAACGCCAGGACCGCAAGGTTTGTAACGTCCCCTTGAAAAGCAAGTACACCCTGGTTACCTGGTAAAAATTACTAATGCTACACAGAATCAAGATAATGTGTTCGGTGAATATGCCACTATAACAATCGAGCCCATCTTCAAAAGAGTCATGAACCGTGTAAAATCCATCGTGACATCAGCCAGGTAGCTGTGTCATTGAAAGTATTCTCTGGCCTCACCTTTCGTCAAATGAGCTGAAGCACATCCATCAAAGCCAGGCTGGATTCAAGGATCACATATTCACTGCACGCCAGATTCTGGTACAGTGAGATCGATTCCAGCAGCTAAAAACGGCAACCGACCTATACTTGGAAACTACCTTCGGCTCTCTTGGTCGTGGGATATGATGACCAACACCTGTCCACCTTTATTCTTTTCTTTTCAATAATGCTTTCAAATAAATCACGACTGTACGGCAGCGAAACATTAGTGTTGAAAACTTATGTCATGCTGCCCATCATGATGACTGGCAAACAAGCAATCCTCGACTTAAAATATATATATGCTATCTCCGCATCCCAAGAGTGATCATGTAATTCAGAACATCAAGGACGAGCTCAGCTCTTTCATATTTCGCCATCCGCGCGTCTTGTGATTCAGAAGCGATGACTCGAGGAATATACGGTGGAAATTGCAATCAGCTCCAGAGCTGGATGCGCTTTGCTGGATTGAATCCCAGTAAATGGTCGCTCCCGACCCAAAGTTATCATCTTGTCGCGGTGGTCGGGCTTCTACGCTGTAATGATCCTGCGGGCTATATTGGCCGGAACTCAGTTCCTAAAGGTTCAACCATGTCAGGAAGGCAAACGGGGAGCAGCCCGACGAAGAATAGCGAGTCCCCGTACTACGAGTAATCATCCTACGAGGCGGTATGGAGGTAAAGTCACACTGTCCTCTGCGATAGGAGTGTGTGGGCGGTAGGGCATTTCCTCTAGGCGACCAGCATGTTCATAGTTATGGAAGCAGCGATGTTGCCTTCCTCCGAGGAAGGACGGATTAGATAAGGTCGGCCCCAAAACCGCACACTCCGATTGCCCAACGGTTGACCGTGACCGCCGGCGCATTATTCAATACGGTCGAAGTACCTTTAAGACCAAAGAGTCCGGTGCTGCCCAAAGGGCACCTGCTGTATGCAGCTGCATCAGGAGTGAGAGGGTAATGCCCTACTCCCGGCGCCCTCAGACCAGGCCGGCCCTCTACAACCAAGTAGGTCAAAGTATTGAATCACTGGCTCCGGGAAGGGTCCCCAAGAAAACCAAAACATTCACTGTCTCGCGGTCCAAACTC
>NW_008751684.1:1156860-1166725 GCF_000715545.1 Opisthorchis viverrini | reverse complement strand
TGACTCTGAAAAATTTATTCAGTAGCACGGGGTTTCTGGCAGCTCTACGAACAGCCACGTACGTATGCACGGCGATCTGGGTTGCAGCCGATACTGCAGAACAAAGCGTAGATAAGAAGTTGAGTATAGGAGAATAGATGCAACAGATCCTCCAATAACTGAGGTGATCGGCCTCCGATACCCAAAACTCGCTAACAACGGGCGTTAATTCGGCCGAGGTCGCCTCCCAACGAAGTGCTCCGATGAAACGCAAGAGGGCGAATGGAATGTAGACCCTAATTGGGCATCAGAAATGATGAAGCGCGAAATGTCCTCCTGGAAACATAAGATAACGCCAGGACCGCAAGGTTTGTAACGTCCCCTTGAAAAGCAAGTACACCCTGGTTACCTGGTAAAAATTACTAATGCTACACAGAATCAAGATAATGTGTTCGGTGAATATGCCACTATAACAATCGAGCCCATCTTCAAAAGAGTCATGAACCGTGTAAAATCCATCGTGACATCAGCCAGGTAGCTGTGTCATTGAAAGTATTCTCTGGCCTCACCTTTCGTCAAATGAGCTGAAGCACATCCATCAAAGCCAGGCTGGATTCAAGGATCACATATTCACTGCACGCCAGATTCTGGTACAGTGAGATCGATTCCAGCAGCTAAAAACGGCAACCGACCTATACTTGGAAACTACCTTCGGCTCTCTTGGTCGTGGGATATGATGACCAACACCTGTCCACCTTTATTCTTTTCTTTTCAATAATGCTTTCAAATAAATCACGACTGTACGGCAGCGAAACATTAGTGTTGAAAACTTATGTCATGCTGCCCATCATGATGACTGGCAAACAAGCAATCCTCGACTTAAAATATATATATGCTATCTCCGCATCCCAAGAGTGATCATGTAATTCAGAACATCAAGGACGAGCTCAGCTCTTTCATATTTCGCCATCCGCGCGTCTTGTGATTCAGAAGCGATGACTCGAGGAATATACGGTGGAAATTGCAATCAGCTCCAGAGCTGGATGCGCTTTGCTGGATTGAATCCCAGTAAATGGTCGCTCCCGACCCAAAGTTATCATCTTGTCGCGGTGGTCGGGCTTCTACGCTGTAATGATCCTGCGGGCTATATTGGCCGGAACTCAGTTCCTAAAGGTTCAACCATGTCAGGAAGGCAAACGGGGAGCAGCCCGACGAAGAATAGCGAGTCCCCGTACTACGAGTAATCATCCTACGAGGCGGTATGGAGGTAAAGTCACACTGTCCTCTGCGATAGGAGTGTGTGGGCGGTAGGGCATTTCCTCTAGGCGACCAGCATGTTCATAGTTATGGAAGCAGCGATGTTGCCTTCCTCCGAGGAAGGACGGATTAGATAAGGTCGGCCCCAAAACCGCACACTCCGATTGCCCAACGGTTGACCGTGACCGCCGGCGCATTATTCAATACGGTCGAAGTACCTTTAAGACCAAAGAGTCCGGTGCTGCCCAAAGGGCACCTGCTGTATGCAGCTGCATCAGGAGTGAGAGGGTAATGCCCTACTCCCGGCGCCCTCAGACCAGGCCGGCCCTCTACAACCAAGTAGGTCAAAGTATTGAATCACTGGCTCCGGGAAGGGTCCCCAAGAAAACCCCAACATTCACTGTCTCGCGGTCCAAACTCTTGGGTCGGAGGCTATGATCAGGGTCCCCGAACAAAACCCTACATCATTCCACTGAGTCGGGCTTTTGAGGCAAAGGCTCAAAGCCGGGCGCCTTAACTAAGCCCCCTTTTTCGGCCTGGGCAACAGGGAAATATCAGTTAAGATTGCAGCTCTTCGCTCACCGGCCTCCTTCCTCATTCTCTCCCAACCCATCGTACTATACAGTGCAGTCTACCCATCCGCCAATCCCCTAGCCACTGTTCCATGTCTCAACCAAAAACTAGAAAAACAAACCAAAATAACTGTTAGGCAGGAATCCACGCGGATCCCAATCACTGACCACAAACTGCACATCCAAACATCAGCAGTCAGTACTGGTGAGTCTTCTGTTTCCTCAACTGATGCAGCCGCGGCCTCAATTAAGGAGTTCACATTTGACGCTCTTTCTGGTCACACTTTTGACTCCTGGTTCAAGCGGTACGAAGACATGTTCAAAACTGATTTTTCCAAATTTGACGATGGATGGAAAGTCAGACTATTGCTGCGAAAACTCGGCACACCGGAGCATGAACGGTTCACAAATTTCATTCTCCCCAAGCTGCCCCGCGACCTCAGCTTTGATGAAACGGTCAGAACACTGTCCCAGATATTCGGCGATCAAACATCACTGTTCAATATCCGCTACCAATGCCTTAAGTTGGCCAAGAAAGATGATGATGATTTCATCACGTTTGCCGGTGTTGTCAATCGAGAATGCGAGCGCTTCAAGCTCAGCTCAATGACGGAGAATCAGTTTAAGTGCCTCATTTTTGTATCCGGTCTCCAGTCATCCCATGATGCTGACATCAGAACCCGGCTTCTTAACAGAATTGAACAGGATGCCGAAATGACGTTGCAGAGCCTCACCACTGAATGCCAACGCCTCATCAACCTGAAGCACGACACGGCTATGATCGGTCAGTCACCTGTGACCTCAAGCAGCTGTGTACAGGCAATCAACTACAGCGTGCCCAGGAAATCCGACAAGAAGCCCGATCGAAGACAGGGTAAGCCTCCCACGAGTTGCTGGCATTGCGGTGAGTGGCATTTTGCTCGTTATTGCCGGTTCAGGCGTCACAAATGTTCCAGGTGCAGTCGTCGCGGCCACAAAGAAGATTTGTGTCGATCTCAAAGATTGCAGCCACCCGCACACCACCGTGCAGCCCACAAATCGCGGTCCAACTCGGTGACGGCAACATTCAAAGTTGATTTTGCTTGCCGAAGGAAGTTCGTGACGGTTCGTATCAACGACATCCCAGTTCGGTTGCAACTTGATACTGGCTCCGATATCACGCTGCTCAGTGAACGAACGTGGAAGCGAATCGGTAAGCCATATGTGAAGCCGACTGATCACTGGGCCCGTAATGCTTCCGGTGGCAAACTGAAGTTGACTGGCGAAGTGGACTGCCTCATTAACTTCAAGGACTCGACGGCACAAGCCACCTGCTACCTGACGTCATGCCCCAAACTTGATCTCATGGGGCTAGATTGGATCGAAAAGCTAAACCTGCTGGATAAACCAATCAACTCTATTTGCAACGGCATACACGCAGCACCCGGACAAATTGACTTGCCGAAGCGTTCACTTGAGCACCTCCTACAACGTTATGCGTCTGTATTCACTGACGAACTTGGACGGTGTACAAAAGCAAAAGCCAGACTGTGCCTCCTCCCTGGTGCCAAGCCAGTCTTCAGGCCAAAACGTCCAGTGCCTTACGCAGCCTTGCCTATCGTCGACCAAGAACTGGACCGACTTCAGAAGGCGGGTGTTCTCCAAGCGACCAACTACTCGGCTTGGGCCGCACCTATTGTGTTGGTAAAGAAGGCTAACGGGACGATCCGGTTGTGCGCAGATTTCTCCACCGGTCTCAACGCGGCACTGGATACCCATCAATACCCCCTGCCTCTCCCAGACGACTTGTTCGCGAAACTGAATGGGGGTAAATGTTTCGCAAAGATTGACTTGGCCGATGCGTATCTCCAGGTTGAAGTGGAGGAAGAATCCCGAGAACTGCTCACGATCAATACGCATCGAGGTCTGTTCCAGTACACTCGACTGCCATTTGGTGTCAAAGTAGCGCCGGCCATATTTCAACAGATTATGGATACGATGCTGAAGGATGCACCAGGCGTTGCCGCCTATTTGGATGACCTCATTGTCATGGGTTCCAATCCCCACGAACTGTGGCAGCGCCTTGATTACGTGCTTAGTCGTATTCAAGAATATGGCTTCAAAGTGCGCCGAGAGAAATGCACATTTTTCATGCGGTCGATAAAGTACCTGGGGTTCATTATTGACGAACATGGCCGCCGTCCAGACCCGGAGAACATTGAAGCGATCAGACGTATGCCAGCACCCACAGACGTGGCGTCCCTCAGGTCTTTCCTCGGTCTCGTCAGTCACTACAGTTCGTTCCTGCCTGCCATGCATCGCCTTCGAGGCCCACTAAATCAGCTACTTACCAAGGACCACAAGTGGACATGGTCAGAAGAATGTCAACGCGCCTTTGACTCTGTCAAATCCATGCTAAGTTCCGATTTGCTACTCACACACTACGATCCATCGATGGAAATTGTTGTGGCGTCGGACGCCTCGAACTATGGAATTGGCGCAGTGATTTCACACGTATTTCCAGATAGCAGCCAGAAAGCCATTGCACATGCGGCCAGATCCCTGACTTCAGCCGAGCGCAACTACAGTCAGATAGAAAAGGAAGCCTTGGCGATCGTGTTTGCCGTTAAGAAGTTTCATAAAATGCTTTACGGCCGTCAATTCACCCTACTGACCGATCACAAGCCACTTCTTGCTGTGTTTGGCTCGAAGAAAGGAATTCCGGCATATACTGCCAACCGGCTCCAGCGATGGGCCACTCTGCTTCTGGGGTACGACTTCAAGATAAAATACCAGTCCACTACCAGCCTGGGACAAGCCGACGCACTGTCCCGACTCATTGATTCAAGCAGGCCAGAACCAGAAGATACCGTGATCGCAACAATTGCCTTGGAACCAGAGGTTAACCACGTAGTTTCCGAAGCTGTTCGCATCCTCCCAGTGACTGCCGACATGGTCCGCCAGGCTACCGATCAAGACCCTGTGCTGCAGCAAGTCATAAAGTACCATCGCAATCAGTGGCCGCGTACCTGCCAAAAAGACGAACTAAGGCCTTACTTCAACCGGCGTGACGCATTATCACTAGCCGATGGATGCCTGTTGTTTTCAGAACGTGTGGTCATCCCAAAGAAGTTACAACCAGCCGTCCTGAATCAGTTCCATAAAGGGCACCCGGGAACAAACAGGATGAAGGCCCTTGCTCGGAGTTATGTCTACTGGCCTTTGATGGACTCCCAGATCGAGCAAGTCTCGAAATCTTGCCTGCGGTGCGCTGAAGCATCCAAGTCACCGGTGAAAACCTACCTAAGCTCGTGGCCGCAACCGACCGAACCCTGGTCTCGTCTTCACATCGATTATGCAGGTCCAGTGGGTGGCCAACACTTTTTGGTCGTGGTCGACGCTTACAGTAAGTGGCCGGAAATCTTTCCGGTGAACAGCCCCACAACTGCCATTACAGTCCTGGAACTCCGGCGATTGTTCAGTCGGTTTGGAACGCCAGAGACAATTGTATCCGACAACGGCAGTCAGTTTACGTCGTCGGCGTTCGCACACTTTTGTCGGGAGTATGGCATAACGCATATTCGCTCGCCGCCGTTTCATCCACAGTCGAACGGCCAAGCGGAACGCTTTGTTGACACTCTCAAGCGGGCACTTCAGAAGTCCAGGGGGGAGGGACCAACGGAAGAGATTTTGCAAAGGTTCCTGCTGGCATATCGAGCGACGCCAAACCCCAACTCACCTGATGGAGTATCACCAGCAGAGGCACTGCTCCGAAGGAGGCTCCGAACACCGCATGACACTATCCGGCCACAAACGAAGCAGGCTGGTCACCGCAACACCAGAATGGAGGAACAGTTCAACCGGCATCATGGAGCAACTGCGCGCGCATTCAGCGAAGGCCAGAGAGTGTTGGTTCGTGACTACAGCGGCAGACGCCCTACGTGGACCCCAGGACTCATCCTTCGCCGGCGCGGCAAAGTGCTCTACGAGATTCAAGTTGGTCCAGCCAAGTGGATACGCCACGCGAACCAGATCCGGCCGACAGATGCGCCGATCCTGCCCACAGGACCGAGTGATATGAGTCTAGAAATGCTTCTGGACACTTTTGAACTCGGCACCATCCCAGGAAGTCAATCAGTTGCTTCGTCAGAGGCCCAGCCTAAGCACGAATTACAACCGCGACGCTGGACAGACAGGATCCGCAAGCCAGTGAGGCCAATGCAAGTGAACCCCCGGCTTCGAAGCTACGTCAACAAACTTCAAGGGGGAGGTGTTAGGCAGGAATCCACGCGGATCCCACTATACCGCACGTCTTTAGGCGCTGCTACGGCCGAGAAGCCTGGCCCGCTCGAGGTTGGCCCAAAATTCGGGACGCTTGCCGGTCCGGCATCAAGGCGAGATCTGATTGGTTAACTATCTGGACCCAACAGCCAATCATGACCCAGTATTGGCAAAATGCCGGGTGCCAATGGAGCTCCAGAACGCGTCAGAAATTCCAGAAAGTTATAGCCGCTTACGCTATATAAACGAAGCGCTGTACAACTGTTCCTGATTTCGTTTTGGGCGTTAATAGACCTTTTGCACCCTGGGTGTTTGTTTTGACGTGAACGCTAGCTTGGGAGGCTCAGACCGAGAACTAAGCCGAGGAGAATACCGTTACTACAATGACCCCCTACTAACTTCAAAAGATCTGATCCACGTTGCAGCCAACGTCCGTGCTCTATGTCAGATTGGGCAACAGGGATCCCTTGCTGAAACCTTACTTCCTCTCTCAATCTACTACTCAGTGTTTCACGAAACGCTTCTCGCGATGCTTGATCTCTTTCCCCTGGAGTACCGTCGCTTCCGAGGGGACCTAATTCTTACTTACGACCTGTTTGTACAAAGCTTGGCAAACAGGTTTTTTACCGTTGACCCAGCAAACACCCGGCGGGGACATAGTAAGAAAATCTTCAAACTCAGGGCACACACATTCGTTAGACAAAACTTTTTTTCATTTCGGATAGTAGCTGCGTGGAATGACCTTCCTCCGACGGTTGTACACGCTCCTTCTCGAACCCAATTTAAAGCACTATTAGACATTTATTTATGCGAATCCTCGCGCTGGCGAGCATACTGCCCCGCGCTGAGAACATAAAGAGCAGTGCTACACCCTTTTTTCACTTGTGCCTTTCAGGTGAACGACAGCCACTGACCGACAAGAACAAAACCGACCCGGGAAACTTGGGCAAAAGCCTCGATCCTGTGTATCAATCCGTGAATCCGAGAACCGATGTATATTGTCTCCAAAAAACGCATACAAGACTCCACTTCGATCATGCTCCTCAAGCCCCTTAGGATGATCCCAGATGTTCCACATTTCATTCTTCGGGTGTCCAGTGATTCTGACGCAATGGCTCGTGGTATCTACGGTATGGAAGTTGCACTCATCCCTAAGACCGGATGCGCTTTACTGGACTGGATCCAGTAAACAGTTGCCTTTGCGCTCAATTACGATTAACGCAGGTCGATGCGGTAAACTGTTTTTTTGTCGTATCAGCATTCGCCCCAACAAATAGCTGTTCTGAGACTGAGAACGACGAGTTTCAGCAAGATCTGTCACGACTGCTTCGGTCGGCAAGGATGGACATGGTAATCCTAGCCGGTGATATGAATGCCCAGGTTGGACGACTAAGTCCGGAAGAAGCACAGTTAGGTGGTCAATTAGGAGTCGATGCTGAACGTACGGATAATGGAGAGCGGCTTCTCCAGTTGTGTGCAGATCATCGTCTGTTCTCGCCACCACGAACTTCTAATACAAATCCTCATACCGCGTTACTTGGAGGCCACCAACCACAAGACATTCGTGGACTCAGCTGGACAATGTGTATATCAGTTCCCGATGGAGATCCTCAGTTAAGGATCATCGTTCCTTCTGGGTTACACAACTTGACTCTGATCAGGCCATCGTGGGGGCCCGCTTAGCAGTTCGGTTTCCACCAGCACTACGCCTGCCGAAAGAGAGCAGCTCCGTTCACCAACTTCGACAAGTTTCAGTAGCTGAAGAATATTGAGCTGATATGGCTAGAAACGTGGCTACTGGAAACATGCAGTCACGTGGACGACGAAAATTGCTTGAATGATGAATGGAGGCGAGTTAAAAAACAATCCTGTCAGCTTTCAGAACTGTTTGTCCAACCCATCTGATTCAACTCACTGAACACTGGATATCTTCGAGATCAGCAGATGGTATTGCTGCCAGAAAGGCCATACCATTAACTAGCGACTATGATGGCGCACGCAGATCCCTCAAACACCGGATAATCAGGAGCTTGAAGAATGACAGAGGACGCTGGTGAATTTCGAAGGCCCAAGAGGGGGGAAGGCTTTTGCTGCAGTCAACAGCCGCGCCCTGTTTTAACTGATCCAACCAACAGGTCAAAAGGAGGTAGGTGTCAGTGAGACAATATGCGAAAAAGACGGAACAGAAATTCACTCCCTCAAGCGCCGTCTTGAGCGGTGGGCTGAACACCCCCAAGAAGTTCACCTGGTCTCTTTCAACACAACCACTGGAAGAACCAAGCGGGCCCGAATGGAACATTGACACCAACCTACCATCAGCAAAAGAAATCCAGCGTGTGATTTCAATTTAGCACCTGGCTCGGATGGTCTACACCTCGCGCTCTTCAAAGGAGGTATTATTTTGCGCAGATTGATGGATTATCGGAAGCGACAGATTCGTGAGAATCAAGCTGGGGTGCGCCTTGGTCGAGGATGCATCGACCATATCTTTGGCTTGAGACAAATTCTTGAACAGCGCCACTCCCTCAGACGTCCCAAGTTCGTCGTTTTTCGGATTTGAAAGCTGCTTTTGATTCTGTTGATCGTCAGCAACTTTGGCAGCGTCTGGCGATCAAAGGCCCCTTCCAAAATTTCCCCCCTTATGAGGGCACTGTATGCAAACTTCTGTGAGCGCGTGCGAGTCTACGGGAAGCTCTCGCCTGCATTCACCACATTCATTGATGCAAGACAAGGCTGTCCCATTTCCCCTTTCCTCTTCAACCTCGTTATTGATATGCTGTTTGATATTTAGCTACCTGCCTCTGAAATCTCGGGAGTCGAAATGCTTCTTGGACGTTCCCTCACAGAAACTGAGTATGCGGACGATATTTGCCTCCTTGGTTTCAGATCATTCCCAAATGCAAATGATTTTAAATAACCTAAATAACCCAGCCGCACGGTTTGGCATGCGCTTCACACCTGCAAAGTGTAAAATTCTGCTACAAGACCGGGTGGGACCAACCCCACACCTCATGCGTGCAGGTGAGCCAATCGACGTGGTAGATAAATTTGTTTACCTGGGCAGCCGTATAAGTCCCGGTAGACTGGCTGGAGATGAGATTATTTCTCAAACAGGAAAGGCCAGGGAAGCTTTTGCCAGCCTCCGACACCTATGGTGCCGAAGTGACGCGAGTTGGTCTGTCAAGAAAAGAGTTTACACTGCGGTGGTGCAATCCATACTGCTATATGGATCAGAGACGTGGCTCCTACGTGCAGAGTGCATACAGATGTCGGTGTTTGATCATCGGTGTCTCCGAAGCATTGGTCAGGTCTCGTGGGAACATCGCATTAGTAATGCTGAGGTATGCCAGGTGGTCTCAAGAAGAAGGAACCCTCCTGTGACAGATGAATTACTCACGCTTTATAGACCGCGCTGGTTAGATCATGTACTCCGCATGCCAGGAGATCGTCTGCCTCACTGAGCTCTTTTCGCCCAGCCCTGTGCTGAGCGGAAGCGACCGAGAGCTGGACAATGTATGACCTGGCAACGAATTACGAAAACAATAACCAGTAAACTAAGTTGGATAGGTAAATACCGCCTGTAACGGTCGAACGGTATCTTCGAGTGACGCGTAATACCAGAACCTCCGGGTAGGCAAAACAAAGTCGGAGCTGGGTTTCTATACGGTACTATTAGGGTAAGAGAAATTCACAATTTGTACAAACCTCGACAGTAGATACGCGTCCAAAACAAACAGTCCGCTTGAACTTCAAAAGTGCAAAGCAAGGGAGCAAACAGGCTCCAACGTGCGACAGTC
>NW_008751684.1:1074878-1154745 GCF_000715545.1 Opisthorchis viverrini | reverse complement strand
ATGAGACTGGTGCCTCTTTTGCCTTTACTTTGATTATACTTTCATGATTATGTTGGACGGGGTGCCTTCCGCCAGTTAGCAATGAATATCGTGACTGTTGTGTAACAGGGCTAAAAATGTTCGTTCCCCACACACATCTATCATGTACTTTTTTACCAAGTAGTTCTACGGCTGGCCTCGTTGACACGAAAGCCCACGATCCGTCTCAACTTGCCTGAATAATATGACCGTTCCCCCGCTTTGGCAGTATGGGTGCTGTTCGACTGCTGCCGAGTGTGGAACCTGTTCAGCTGTCATTGCTATGCACCGGAGTTGCCAACGACGTGTGCCTCATACTGAACTAACAGATTCCAAATTAGACTTATTTGTTCTCCTCTCAGTAGGAACCAGTATTTTCTAAATCGGTCCCTGACACCTAGGTCATTTAACTCAACAAAACACCAAAATTAAGTTCTTTCCCACATATGGACCCCAACCTGTCAGACACTTACACTTGTCCGACAAGTTCAAATAATCTTACGCCATTTTCCCGTTTCTTAACTCCTACCCTTCCCAGGAGCTGCTTGAAATGCGCTGTTTTTCCACTATCAACGCCTTCCCAAACACCTGTCTCCAGATGGATAAAGCGCTCGTGCCTCCACATCGGTATCATTCTTCGTATGTTGATCCTCTGGGCCAGACAATAGCTCGCAAACCGTGGAAATGTAAATCTGCATAATCCTTGAAACCTTGACGCCCACTACATAACTGTTCTGCTAAAGAATGGCACGTGGTTTATTGGTATTATCGTAGCAATTTCTCTATCATCTTTCACCATGTCCTACCACCCCAACGTTTTATCAGTCTCAACTTCGAAAGAAACCCACACTTGTAACTAGTGAACGCTGGGTAATTACTCTCTAATCTGCCGACTCTTCTCCACGGATCTAGCAATCCTAGTATCCTGTCGCACATGTGGCCTTCCAAGTCAACAACCTCACTGATTATCTCGACGATATCCGTTTAGCCCTACGCATCGGTGAAGCTTCAGTCATGCAAAAGCTTTCTGTAACTCCTCTTCAACAGTAAAACGAGCGATTCCATCCATGTCCATTTCACACCATAATTCAGGGATAAAAATAATACCCGTACAAAAATGCGAAATTCATTGCCCACTTTGTAACGGTCGAACGGTATCTTCGAGTTACGCGTAATACCAGAACCTCCGGGTAGGCAAAACAAAATCGGAGCTGGGTTTCTATACGGTACTATTAGGGTAAGAGAAATTCACAATTTGTACAAACCTCGACAGTAGATACGCGTCCAAAACAAACAGTCCGCTTGGACTTCAAAAGTGCAAAGCAAGGGAGCAAACAGGCTCCAACGTGCGACAGTCACACGTGCAAAGTCAGATACAAATGGCTGGATGACCTCAAGGCCAAATGGGTGAAGTGGTAAGGACAAACAAAAGTCAGTTCATATATACACACCAAACACAAAAATGGGGCGGGTGTTACAAATGGGGGCATAATAAACGTGGGGAATTTCATTGTCAACATAACGGATGATACACCGCCTCCCTGGAAGGGAACCCGGCAATCGAATCACCAGTAGTTATTGACATTGGCGGAAATGGCCCAATCGCGCAGCCAAAGACGCTCGTGCATCAAGGCTATCACCTTCAATGCGTAGCTACCCAATTTACGAACAAACCGAGTACATCGCCTTCAGGGCTTGGTTTCGAATCTCATTCTCCCATTTTCCGGTGACTGAAACTGTAGCAGCTGGAACCAATGTGCCTTTGGCGCAAGGTTTTTACCTGGCAAATTGGTTGATTGAATTGAACAGTTGCCTAGCGCCGTACGGTTATCCAGCTCAGCGAATCTCATCCATTTTCCGGTGACTGAAACTGTAGCAGCTGGAACCAATGTGCCTTTGGCGCAAGGTTTTTACCTGGCAAATTGGTTGATTGAATTGAACAGTTGCCTAGCGCCGTACGGTTATCCAGCTCAGTAAGACGCAATGCCTCTCGATATGAGAGACGGTGCCTGTCGGCTTATCAGGTTATGTGAGGCTCATGTGGTTACCAGTATAGGTGGAAACGTTACAGTTATGTTACGGTTGGGAGCAGTTACACGTATTAACTATCCGAGAACTGTTTTCCACGGCTAGTTAACCGTAGAGTTTGGTCAACCGTCGGATAACCGAGTTGGAAAGAACTAGGCTATGACACCGTTATTTAACGCCGCGGCAACCGTAAATTACAGTTCTTTCGTGGTTACATATACGGCGGAAAGTCGTTATAACTCGCCAAAATGCAGTTAGATGACGGTAATATAACCGTCCGGTAACTGGCAAATGAAGGATTTTAACGATTATCAGCCGATTACAAAACATACAAGCGCGGTTTACAGTCGGTTATTTCACCTCCAGATAACCATAACAACGGTTATATGGCGGTTCTAGGGTAAGGGACCGACAACTAACCATACAAGGTGGTTACTGGATGGTTAGGTGACCGCCATATAATCGGAAAACTCGTCTTGTTACCGCGTGTGCTGCTAGGGCCCAGCTTGATTCTGGCGAATGTGACTCCCCCAATGGTGAATTAATCTTTGCAGGATAATAGGTGCTATGGTTGCTAGATTGGTGCCCCGGTGGTATTTGCAGGTTTTTGAATCATTTTTGAAAGTAGGAATTACCGTCGAGGTATTCGATTGAAGAAAAATTTCCGGTAGAGTGGACCGATCCATTAAACCACGAATTTTTCCTCAATCCCGGCACTTCGGACTAGGGTCTCTAGGTTAGCCACGAGGGCCTCACCAACTTCGTTGAAGAGTGCTGGGTGAACATCCTCTGGTTCGGGTTGTAGTTGCACTGAAGCAATTAAATAGCATGCTGTAATTCTGTCGAAGAAGATGCACCAACGTCCACGTTTCACTTGGTTCCATTTGGTCCGTCTGGGGAGTTATTTCCAACTGAAACGTTCCTCAAAATATTTACCCCGTCCTTCCAAACGATCAGAGCAGGTGACCATGACGGTATGTAATAACGACAACCCCTCAGCCGATGGCCCAAGTGGTTAGAGCGCGAATTTACTGACCGGAAGATCAGTGGTTCGAATCCGACCTCCGCCACTAGACTTCCCCTGTTTAGGCTTGGGCAACCTGGCAGTATCCCAGCCCTCGTGCTTCCTTTGGGTGGCATGGCAGCTAGGCACCCGGAAGGGTCTACAGCTGAATGCTTTTTTTCTCAGCTGATTTCTATAAATCCCCTAACAGCACACGCAGTCCAAAATAACCGAATCTTCCGGCTATACGACCGTCAAATAACCATTTTTATGGTTAACAGGGGGTTATTTCCACCAACACAACCGTCAAGTAACCGTGTTTCCTGGTTAATGAACGGTTATATAACTGTCAAATAACCACGTTTTTCGGTTGTTGAACGGTTAAATAATCATGTTTCTCGGTGATTGGACGATTAAATGACCGTCAATAGACCACATCTCAACGGGGAATAATGATGAAATCACCACCATACTACCGTAAATCGCTCTTATTAGACCTATTTTACCGCGTTATTACGGCTTAACACGTATATGCAACCACGCATTAACCGCATCGTAGGGCTAGAGATGCTCAATAGCGGCGCCGTAGCGTAGTCCTTCTTAGATGGACTATCTGATGGCTTCTTGACTACTTATTGATCGAGTCCTACGGTTAAATAATCGTGAAGGACGGTTTGCAACATGACCGTAACGTTACGACCTACACTGTTAACCACACGGTTCAGCATGCATATAGTCGTACCCGCTGCCGAAAATAAGGCTTAGTAACGGTATCCTTACACTTCGCTGTACATCAAAATTCTGGCCGCTTATGGAGATGGCTCGACCGAACCGAACGTTCCAAGCTAGCCTTCCCATGAAAACAACCGTCAAAGTTGCATACCATGTGTTAACGCCCCAAACCACGGGCTGATGCCATTACCACAACCTCGGAAACAATTTATCGTTAGTTCTTTACATACAAATTGGGCTTGCACCTCATTTGCGACTGTATAGATAGTGGCTGAATGGCGCTTTAGGTATCACTGATTTGTCAACAATACTCTCATCACATACATGTATAGACCGTGTAAGTCGCCGGGGAATACATTTAAAAAAGCGTTACACCTTAGCGTATGTACAGCGCGTTGTATATAGAGTGTATGCCAGAACAACACTGGAAAATCCGAAGCCCTCCGGATACGTCATTGACAACCGGCATTCAGCGGCCACTACCTCTGGGTCCATACTTTCGGCCAATCAGAGTTTGTCGTGGAGCTGTGAGCGGCCTGATGTTTCGGCCAACCGCGCGCGGAGTAGGCTTCTCGGCTGTGGGAGCGCCTATGTGTGGGTGCTAAGGAGTTATCGGCGTAACATTCCGTTTAACGACTCCGGCTTGAAGTATGTCAAGGCAGCTGAGATGTCTGGGGTTCACTTGCAGCGGCCACGCTGATTTGCGGATCCTGTCTGTTCAGCATCACTACTGTAAGGCATGCTCGCGCTGGATCCCCGACTTGGCAGCTGATCAATTTTCTACCACGCTACGAAGATTGAAAGTTTTCAGAGGCATCCTTAGACCCACATCACTCGGTTTGATTGGAGTGACCTGCACATTTGTCGGCCGGGTTAGTTTTGTGTGCCGGATCCACGCGGCTGTTCCAACCTAGGTCTCTACAAACTTTGCCATGCTGGCGAAAAGTGTCTTGGAATCCACTTGAGGTGTCTGTCGCTGTCTTTGAGAACCATAAGTGTTCGAAGCCTCCACCAGAAAATTGACTTCGCTGGTGACATGGCATCAAGCGAATTTGTGTTTAGCGTCACCCAGTATACCATCAGGAACCTCTGAAAAATCTCTTTCGTTGGACCCTCTTGAGCTTCTGAAGGGAATGGTTCAGAGTGTCAAAGAAGTTTTCAGCATAACCATCTGACTTTGGACGAAACCGCTGCACGCGAAAGTGTTATACCATACTCCTGGCAAAACGCTGCTGACGTCGATTCCGTAAAATGGCCGCCGTCATTTTGGTTCCAGGACTGTGGTGGTGGTTATGGAGTTGTTTACTAGAACAGTGTCTGGCCATTTGCTGTAATCGTCGACCGCGACCAAAAGGTGTTGGCCAACAACCAATCCTACATTATTGGTATGGAGTCGTGCCGGGGTTCAATTGGCAGCGGTCGCCAGTGTAGATAGGATTTCACGGCGACTTGGATGCTCCACCACACCGCAGGCAATACTTAGACGCTTGCTTGATCTAGGGGTAACTTTGAACAAGAGCCTTCATCCTGTTTGTTCCTGGGTGTGCTTTATGTAAATAATTAACGACACCTGGTTGTTACTGCTTTGGAGCGATAGCGCTTTCCGAAAATAAAAGGCGCCAATCGGCCAGTGGTAATGCGGCACGCCGGTTGAAGTGAGGTCTCAATTCGTTTTTTGGCAAGGCACGCGCACGTTGATTGCAATGGTACCTGCTGCAGCACGTGCTCGTGGTATGTAGCCTGGCGGCCCATGTTAGCAGCGACCGGAGGAATGCGAACCGATTCTTCTACTGCGCACCGAACCGCCAGTTCCAAGGCGGTTCTCGAAACCACAATGTCATCTGATTCTGGCCAGCTAAAATCAATATTACGGGACAGTGTGCCAACTTATGTGAGGCTTGTGGTGGACCGGTAGACTGGTGCTACCGCCTGTCACAAAGTATACCGTCGCAACAGACAAACACCGTTCTCCGTATCAAGGGGCTTTGATTTTGGTTAGACGTTTAGCCTAGCCACACAGAAAAGGCTGTTTACTAGAATTCAGTCTGGTAAGTTACCTTCGGCCCTCAGGCCATACTAACATTACGCACGCAGTGCCATAGACACAGCATACATCGATTGAAAAAGCGGACACTTTGTCAAATGGAGCGGGCGTTGTAAGCCGCAAGGTTTTTTTTACTGGGCGAATCTCAGATGAGGAACAACCACCATGTGATTGACGGCTAAATGCATTGTATATACTCGGGTGGAGGAAGTGGCACGTGTGAGCGAAGAGCTGCTTCCCCGGGCTGAATAGTGCGGTTTTGGCTGGAGTGCATCAGCGTTTGACTCAAAAATTTGACTCACAAGATAGTGAGAAAATTCAAGGCACTGTCCAGGGGATCCTGCTATGGCATCTGCCTCAAAAGTTTGAACCTCGAGGCATCAGTTTTTATGGTTTTCCTGAGAGACTCTCAGTTGTCCATGATTAGTTGGTTTGACCCACTCGCCTGAAGCATAACCTGACGGATCGGTGACGGACACTACCGTCACCTCCCTAATAAAGCCGCGTAATTTATGCAATAACTTTGAGCAGCATCTAACTACTTTTAAAAGTATTCCCACCGTATTGAATAATTCGCCGGTGGTCGCGTCCAACCGTTGGGGGGCCGAGGTTTGCAGCCTCTAGAGCTTAGCTTCTCAAAATATCTTCTGAAGAAGGCAGAGTCACTGTTTGTCTAAATGAGAACACACTGATCTTCTGTAGGGGATACTCCAACACCGTCACACACCTCTCCTTGTATGCACCGTAATGCAATTCTTTGAAGTATGGGGACTCGCTGTTCTTTGTCAGAGCAACCCTTTGAAGGACAGCAGTTTTGAATCTGGGAAAGGCTAGTTTTATCGAGACCTGTGGCAATTTCGTCCGTCAACATGAACGGACGGACATCCGGGCAGGTGGTATGAACGTCACAATTGACGAAGCCTAGAGGAAACACAATGCGGTGACAGAACCTGAGTGGATGATCAGCGGACGGATAACCAGCAACAAATTTCTCACCAGTGTGCTGAACATCGCCTCTTCCTGGCCAGCGAAAAACACCCATCTCGAGTTACTTGGAGGTCACTGCCGACAAGTGAGCTGTGGAATCCTTTCGATGAGTTGGCTATCTTTTGTCACCGGAGGGCCCCAATTAAAGACGACCGTCCCATCTTGCCTTCCTACAGGGGTACGCGAATTGCTTCCTCAACGCCGTTGTTTTTGCACAGATTTTACTTAGCATCACGTGTGATGTCGCGGGGCATCTCTGTTTATGAAATTTGCTGGGTTTCGTTGGCTAGGCGCTATCGGGGTTATTTGCCTGAAAATATACTTGAAATACTTACCAAGACTCGTAGGGGTTTGAATGTAGGTGAGTTTAATGGGCTACGGTTTCAGACTTTAGAACTCTGCCCACCCCGTGGGCTCGAGAAAATAAACACGGGAGATAATTGAGGTCAGCAGACCTTGCTGCCGTCAGAACGGTCACGTCAGCAACCAACGACTTCAAAAATGCGCATAAGCCCCCCAAGCGTACGATGGTTATGAGCTTGAGGAATGACGGATAACGCCGGTGGGCTGCAAAAGGAATGGGAATGCAGAAAACAGGTATGCTCTGTCTCAACTAGCTTCATCAACCGGCCAGAATAAGATAGTGTCAGCGAAATAATATGAGAACAGATAACATAATATCGCTTTCATAATCACCGCACTGAACGCCAAACTGATCACTAAAGAGCAACTGAGTCTTCAAAATTACTTCAAAATAACCACCTGAATAAACCAAGCTGCCGCCGTTAACGGAATTACTGCGTAATATGTCATTAATCTAGTGCACTTTAAAAAATGGTGAAGCCAAGTTACGGAATATTTGAAACAAAAGCACGGTCAGAGCGCGATGGAGATTTTTGATCGTGATCTATTCTTAAAAGGAGCGCACGTATGTCACGCGAAATACATCATGGCATCAGTCTGATATCCCTCGCTTCAACGATGACTTGCCGCATTGTTTTGCGCTGGTTGGTAGGTCTTCGAGGGCAACAATCTCGAGGGGATCAAGCGGAGTTTCGTCTTGGTCGGGGATGCAAGAAATACATCTTTGCCTCGAGGCAAGTTTTTAAACAGCGCCACTCCTTCAGCCTTTACATATTTGCTATTTTTCGAGCTGAGGGCTGCTTTTGACTGCAATGATCGTCAGAGGTCTTGGCGTCTGTCAGTCAGCGTTTTCTCTTTCAGTTTAATATCACTTATGCGGGCTCTGTATGCAAACTCCCATGGACACGTGCAGGCATACGGGAAGCTTCCGCTCGAGTTCACCACCTCCAGTGATGTAATACAATGTTGCTCTCTGTCAACTTTCTTCCTGCTTGAAAGTTCTCTGCTTACCTTTGGAAATTTGATGGTTGAAATGCCTTCAGAACGTTCGCTCTCATACATGGAGTATGCGGATATTTCTTACCTTGCCGCATGTACAGACATGCGTTTAACGCCTTAGAAGGGAACGTACTGCCACGAACCTAATCCCCATGTTTGTGGAAGAACGAATCAATGTGGTAGATAAACTGATTTATCTGGACAGTCTTATAAGTTCCAGCAGACTACCCGGAGACCTGGATACTTCTCAAAGCAAGAACCTGGAGGCAGATTTTTCGCCAATCTTTTACACCTATTGAGCCAGCTGACGTTCGTTTCCCTTTTAAGGGGGAACTATGGACTGTGGCAGTCCTGGTTACACTAGAGACACTAACAATAGTTAGTGACAGTGACACTGGTAGAAATGGCCTAATCTCGCAGTCAGTGGCGCTCGTGTATTTAGGCTATCACCATGATGCGTAGCTGCCAGGATACCTAAGTCGAGTGATCATGCCATCGCTCCCAGTAGTTCACTACATTTCCCACTTCGTCCAATTCTCTGACAAAAAACCGCGTCAACTGCCACCAATGTACCATTGGTACGTCGCTCATAGCCAGTGTATTAATAGTGTTGTGCTAGCAACTGATGGGATGATAATACTTAGCCAACACAGCTCATAGCAGGACGGAATCCCACCTGACGCTTTCAAATCAGCGCTTTGCTGGTCGGGAAATGACCAATGACGCCAAGAGTTTCGTAATGGCTGGGGTCAAACTGATCTCCTTTTGATTACTGCGCAAAATACCGGAACTTTTTGAAAATCGTTGTTCAGCTTTAATGTCCGTGGCCGAGACGGTTTCAAGCCATTCAAACCGAGGGGTGGAAACGCCAGGATCGTGCTTGAACCAAGGACCTTCCGGTTTGTAGATTCGTCTATCAACCTGCGAGCAATTTTGGGCTCCTTCTTGTAAAAAGGGCACCATTACCGATCCTTTCCATCTGTCTAGGAAGCTGTTCTTTTGGTAAATGGAGGTGAGTAGGTCAGGCAACGAAAATTGGGGAATTTACCACCATTTTCGAAAAATGTGAATGTGAGATCATCAGGGGCAAGCGATCTGCGGCTCTTGAGAGGACATTTTCCCTTATAAATTTCCGAGGTCTTATGGGGTCTCAGGTTCACCCTAAAGGGTTTTGGTGCAGTTAAGGAATCCGACTGGGTTGCGGCAGTTGGCCACGCGAATGGTTCTTCAAAGTGTCTTGCACAGCAGTCGAGATGTCATTCCGTGTTGGACATTGCTACGCCAGTTTTATCTTTAATAAGTTTGTACACAGACGGCTTCCGGTGACGGGCGAGGACCGTCGAAAATAACCTTCGGCCATTCCTGTCACTACGCTCTTTTGTCCCCTTAATCTTCTATGCCAGCGATGCGGCAAGGCCTGAGCACAATTTTTTCCACTCGAAGTCTGATGATTTGCCAGGCTGGATAGTGTTTGGGACCCGGCGAGCGCATTTTTTCGAGATTCCAGCAGCGCCACCATTCTGTCTGACTACCAGTGCTTACGTGGACCTGGCAGCGCCGTCCGTGGCTGGAACTCCCAGCATCGTGCAAAGCTGTGGTCATTTCGTTCCAGTACGAAATGGCACCTGACCATGGGGCGGTTGGAACAGAAGTAAGAAGGCGGTTCTGACAGATTTGTTTATATTAGCGATCTGTCTGCCTCTCACTTGCCGAAAGATTAGCCGGTCCTCCAATACGGCCCTAATAAGTGAAGAGAAAGGGGGCTAGCCTGCGTTACACAGTCAGAACTCACATCAATGCTTCGCAATGGGAGGCAGTCAGTTATCCATTCACACCACTGGTAACCTGTGCTGATGTGATCAATCAGCACTGTAACACGCACGCCATCGAAGGACTCCATACATATGTTGTCAGGCGATTTCGGTTATTTTGGCAGTTAATACTGCGAGAATGTCTATGGCCAGCACAGGGGTGAGTCCAAGTAGACAGAATATCACATGCGTCAGTTCTGGTCATTTATGTTCAACCCCCGACAGCCACAGCAATAACTGATATTTTAGTCCACAGTAACATGGTGTTAGATATCATAAAACTTTTCTTCGATACCGACTTAAAGCTGCAACACTGACCTGATAGCCGAGCATGGGTGCCACAGTTATCCCGAGGGCTACGCCGGATGGAAATTCGTTCCACAGAAATGCCATGGAGCCCAAAGAATGGCGGTAAAATCAAAAGCATCAAGACCTCGTACTACGAGCGGTCGTAGTAAGAGGCGAGCTGGGGATAAAGTTGCTCCATTCCTTGCGACAGGAGTGTGGAGGATGTAGGGTGTTGCCCTATGCAGACAGGCTGACAATATTCATAGAAGCAGCAACCCAGACTTCCCTCCAGGAAGGGTGGGTTTGGCGGATTCACGTGTTCACAGACTGACACTGTGGATCGAGGATTTCTCTCAGGCTTCTCAGGTTACGCTTGTTCTTGCTGTTCAAAGGTTTCCGCTTACCTGAAGTTCACAAGAAAAAATGGCGTAGCACTGATTTTTAAGTTCTCACCCTGGGGTAGTAATCTTTCCAGCGCGGGGACTCAACTAAAAGAGCGTCCAAAAGCGCCTTGAACTGGATAGTGAATTCAGCATGAACAACCGTCAGAGGAAGCTCATTCCGCGCACCGACTACCTGAAAATGTCAACTGTAAAAGTATGGTAGAGCGATTGCTGGCCAGTTATCCTGTACGGTAGACATACATTTAAACGTTGCCCCCTAGCCGACGGATGCAACTTTCTCCAATGTTCAATGAACAATTCTGCGTTACCTTTGCAGTGTGTACATTCAAAGCAGAATCCACCGTAATCTGTCTTATTTCTGTTAGACTCTGTTTTATTTACTCTCCGATTTCTGGTGCGCATTCAAATTCACGCTTGACGTGCGTTGCCTCCAGACGCACTGACGTTCCTGGCAGCATCATTCCTATTCAGATCTAAGGGTAATATTTGATGCTTTATGATACTCTGTGCAGTAGCAACACCTCTCCTGCCCAAAGGGCTCTTATCACTGACTCCTCTCCAACAATGAAATCTTTGCGTCCATCTAATTTGGAATGTAATCCACCATGTCTACTTTCTTCCTATTTCATCCACATTACTTTTGCTACCCATCCCATCATTTTAAGTTCACCCATCATCCGCAGTGGTTCTAAGTCCTAGTCAATGTCGTTTGACTGTTATTGACTGCAGGGTTCGGGCCTATCCACTTTCGTTATTTTGTTTTCCCACCAAACCCGGCCGAAGTAAGCGCACTGCCAAACAGCCGCATGCTTTAAAAACGTAAGCGTTGGAACGGAGGTTGAATGGCGGGAATTTGCAAGTCAGTGTGTCAGTATATGGCAACTTTAATTTCTGTGCTGTTCCGCTCCTCCAGTCTACTTCCTACCTGTAAGTCACCAGAGGAAATTCATGTGTTTGACGGTGAATTTTTGACCGGGACATTTCAGGAATTCAGCGGCCGGTGGTGTCTTTACACTCACATGCTTGCACAGTGTACTACAGTTTCAATAAACTTTGCTCAGATTGGTGGGGCGACGATGCATGGCTTTTGTTTCTCGTAACATAATTGAGAGGAAGACTGCGCTTGCTAAGGGAGAGGGTCGTTGTGCAAAGTGCTGTGGCCTTATCTTTTCCCCATTGTAGATGCGCTCATGAGCAGAAGTGAGCCCAAAGCAGGAAGCAGCAGTCCACTGTGTGCTCCTTTGAGCAACCAAATTGTTTTCATACATTATTTATCCAAAATTCTTTTCCATTATTCAGCTTCCCAATGTGTCGTTTAACGCGAGACTCATTTATCACTGAGTTCTATCTCTAATTTTCAGAGTTAGCCTGTTTCTTTCTTGCACCTTTGTGAACACCAAACGACACTGCTTCCCTGACCATCCACATTATACTGTGCTTGCTTTGGGTCGCTGTTGGTTGGCCGTTCAAATGACTCGCAAAGTACGAAGGCACGAGTGTACTTAAGTTGCGTTTTGGTTGTCCAGAAGCCAAACAGATAATTTGTCAATTATGCAACCAATAATCAACACATGATAGAGACAATCAAATAATAATAATTAATTACCAATTATTCACTGTCTTTGGAAAAGACACACGCGAAAATATCCTGAGGTCGCGACGAACAGGAGTCTTCCAATTTAATCACCCAAAAAGGCTGCCACCGACATACGGGTGTCGATTGATTTCATTATAAACTACTCAAGATTTTTTAGTAGCTGAACGTGGAAATCCACTTCAATTTTGCAGAAAGGAGGGCTTCTGAAATGATTCTGAGATGTAATTTGCTTGTTACTGAAATTTATAGGGGGGGGGGGGCTGTTCGTTGTGTATAAGAAGCACAAAAGCGTTCTCAGCTCCTATATTGACCAAGAAGCAAGTGTATGCCAAAATTTTCTTTCGTTTGCACTGATGTTTCCGGTTACAGTGTATCACTCTTGTGTCCTACGAAGACACCAGATATTAAGCATATGAACTACTGTAGCATCGTTTGAGTAGAGGATCCCGTTTATGCGCTGATCGTTTTATCCCTGTGGGTGCACCGTACAGTGGATGACAAGTTGTTGCAGTCGATCAACTAAAACAGAAATTCCTTTATTCAAAGTATAACGAAATGCAGACATTGTCAACATAAAGACTGAGAAGTTCGATAACAAAACAAACCAACGGAAATATACCGACGAACTAAAACTAACATCTACAAAAGTCTCAAAATCGAAGATCCACACTTCCAGAGAAAGTACTTTGATCTGCCCATGGTGATGGGCAACTTCAGTTTGGGGGTAGTCACCACTCCGTAGGGGTGGAGGTGCATAATTTCATTCCTAATGGAGCCGAGAAGGCAAAGGTAAAATGGTAACTCCAATTGGGTTATTTTAGCGACGGACCCGGGTGATGGCAACAGTCGGCAGTTTTGTGTCGTACTTTCCGGCCATCCCGGTTGCATCCTGGTACATGGTAAATATGGAACCACTTCCTAATGATTTGAACATCTCGCGGACTTGTATGAATAGGTGAGCAGATGGTTTTTAGCTCCTTATTTTTTTGATACAGCCGACCACCATTGTACTGCATGATTTTGTATACATATCGCACCTCAAGAATTTGCCCTTATAATCACCTCGTGACATAGATGTCAACTTACCGATGAGCCTGAGCTTCATACGGCATTCAATTGAAGGTTAAGAGGACGGTTCGACATTTACTCTTCGAAACAAACTGTATGATGGATTATCCAGTAAATTCACTCCCACAGAATACCGCTAATACCATTTTTATCAACAGCTTCGCGGTAAATTTTTAGACAATATGTGAATTAGACAAATATGAATTATACTTTTAGGAATTAAATTGTAAGGCACTTCGCAGCTGTTCAGTGCATCGAAGGTCGATGCATATCATGGAGGATCCCACCGTTGTTTGAGTTAACAATCTTCAAGTTGGCGTGCCACAGAAAACGTTCAACTTTTGGGAAACCAAACAGCGTTTGTTAGCCAGCTTCAAATGCTGAAACGAAGATTTTGGAAAATTTATGGGTTGATTTCCAGATATTGCCAGATAATTAAAGACCATGTGAGCAAGATTTGCGTCACCGACAGGAGTCTGATTATTGGACTGGATTGCTCCTTATGTCTTGAATTATTCGGACAAAGTGAGAATTGCGTTCGACTGCGCTACGGTGTTCGGTAGTACCTCCCTGAACAAAATCTTTATATTGAGGCTTCGATGGAGTCAAATACTAACGGGCGTTCTGCCTCAGTGGCTGCTTCACTGATAACCGGGAAACGTTATTCTTGGTTCATGACCAAAAGTCGAGTGGGTGGGTCGGCGTTGGGCACATTACACCTCAGAGGGTACAGCCGTTAGGCAATAAAATTCGTCTCCCGAAAGCAGCAACGAGCATCTTCAATGATAACTTCTACGTAGGTGCCTGGCTAATGTTTGTGAGCACTGATAAAATAGTTGACTGACTGGTTGAGTTGAGCGTAACTTTAGGAAAATTCCGACAGCGCACTTGTCACCGGTAATTCGACCAAACTAAAAGGTGGGAGCCATCACATTAAGCGCTTGGAGTTTTCTCGGACGTGGCAGCTTTTTGCTTCACAATGAAGGTCGCAGTGACAGCTCGGCAGAGGTGACTTTTTGCTGCTTCACGATTTGCGCGGTCATTTAACTCTACTTCCCCTCCCTGCCAAAAATACTACAAGGCCTCTGTCGCAGGAATACCAGTTGGGTCACAGAACCCGAACCACTGGATAAAAATCTGGAGAAAATGGTTGTACGCTATTCTCCTTCCATTATACTTATCGGGAAGGTCAGATTCTTGAAATCAACTTCTGAACGCCCGGAACCTACTGCTCCACCAAAAGCTCAACTGGAAAGCCGGCAAGCATCCAGGCCAGTCAATCATTCGATCAATTCAGTAAAACCTGATGAGTGTTCTCTGCGCCACAGAAGTACGACCGAATGTGATCAGCATTCAGGCTTTTCACAGAGGCACGATCGATGTTGATGGGTGATCACTAACGCCTATCAGACAGCCTGGATCAATGTCAGAAAGTCCCCTTTAAATAGCGTGGGGCCGTTGTTAACTTTTGCCCTCGCTCTCCCTCTCACTCTCGCTCTCTCACTCACTCGCTTGTTCGGAATACAGCTGTTGTGTTCCCTTCTGTGAGTCTTTTCTCTCCGACACTAGGCACTGGAACGGGTCAGCAGCAGATACCTCAGATTTACGAAACAGCAGATATAACAATACTTGAGAGTACCCAGTTGCCTGTTTCGTTCTAATTTCGATGCCCCGTCCGATTCGGACAGTTTCTGAGTTGTGAAGTTTGCAAAAGACCTTTGGGAACTGAGCGGTGTTCTCGATGTCTTAAGTGTTATGCTGAGGGCATAAGATCCTTTCCCACGGCTGCCATGCTTTCTCTGATTTTCGCGGACAGCCTTTCTGCTGTTCGTTGAGTGCATTATCTGCCCACTTCCGCATTTTGTTCCGTATCTATAGCTTTTGGCGGCTTTGTTCTTTGTTAGTGAAATGGGTCACTAGTTGGCTGGACTCATTTTTCTGGATCTAAGTATTTATCTATTTATTTACTTATTTACTTATTTATGATTTTGTAACAAACTTGCAGTCATGGTTTTTTGCCGAAGGAAATGTCATCCAAATTGTTCTCGGAAAGGCACATGAAACGCATCCTGATAAAACTAGGATAAAACCGGTAAAACCAACTCATCAACTGTACCCACCTCAAATCAGTCGAACCACTCATCGTCAACAGATTGTCAAGCACATAGGTTGGCTACTGGGATTAATTGGAGAACTAGGCCAGGTGAATGAGTCAAGGTCAAAAGTCACCTCATATTCGATGACTCATAATAAGTGTTAACAATCTGACATTGTCCGCAAAAAGTCATTCACAATCGAGGTTATCGATTTCGTTGGGAAAGGACTACAAACTCATAGAAACGGCTGCCCAATGCACTCACAAACGCAGCTCTCAAACTGCTAGAAAACAACGCAAGAAGGATGTCAACTGGGCTGATGATGGATGATTGGAAACAAAACTACTGAACTCAACGAACCATTTGACAATAAATTGGACAATCTAAACCAACCAGTTTTTTCTACACCATTTAGGAAAAGCACACCTTGGGAGGAATATAGATGCCAGTATGAAGATAGCACTGAACCGACTGTGCTTCCAGAATGGTCCTGTTCTTTCTTTTCTGACACTTTTCTCCGGCCATAGGTGAACTGTCTAAAGACAGCCGGTCAGTTTGTCAGTTGTGGATAGCCGACGTGGATGTTAGTTAACATTTGTCATCACTGGAAGGCGTAACTGCTGGTTAAAGTGATGGTTGGGAATATTATTGGTTATTGATCAGGTGGCAGTGGGTCTGTCAGCGGAGCTCGACAACTACTCGCAAACGTTTCGTCATTAAACGAAATTACATAATCAAAAGCGCTCTCATGATGTCCCCTCGTTCGGCGACGAAACGTTTGCAAGTTAACCGCCAAGATTGTCGCACTGCTGACGTTTCCAAGGCGTTCTCTGAATGTTAAAGAACAATGAATAAACATTGCAAAGTGGTCCCACAATTTTCTCACTAACTATCTATCAAATGCCACTTGAGCCGGCGCTACTCGCATGTTTCATCAGTAGTATGCACCATTACACCATTAACCATCAATTGTTGCGTGACAATGCAACCAGCCTAATCCATGTGTTCACAGGGACGGTGGCTGTGACAACATTGCCCCTAGTTGATACATTGTACGCAAAATGCATGCGAATGACATTAACCGTTCCAACTTTCTGTGCTATAGTCTAAAGTTTGCTCGTCCTCAGCCCTTTGATTATACTCCAGTGACATCTACAAACCGTTGGAAAAGGCAGCTCACACTTTGGGCTGATTGTGAAAAGCAAACCAATGTGACGAAAACTGGTAAAGCCCAATCATAGAATAAGCGATACAGTTGGGCAATTACTTTACATTTAGCGAGGTAAATATCTTCGTTAAATATTACTCGACAGGTTCGATGTATTGTGATCTGGACAGTTACAAAGTTCTAAAGGGTGAAAAGCAGAAGTCGTTTCTGTTTTTCCGAAAGTGATTCACCAGGTTTTTTCATCCAAAGGTCATAGTGGCGTTCATCCTTATTAACGGAACCTGTGCACAAACAAACAAATTTTGACGTGACACACGAATCCCTATTGTTTATACGCCGCTAAGATTTGCAAATCTTTGTTACACATACTTTTTTCAAGTCACTAGACTTCCACTGTCCACTCGAATTCTCTACGCCATTTTCAATGATTTCCTTCTGCTTGAGTGACGTTACCCAAAAGCGAAGTTGTTTACACGAATCAGGCATCCTTTGAGGTGGTTTGAACAAGATTCGGGAGGATCAGCGTTGGAACAACACTTGCCAAATTGCCACCTTCGACGAAACACCACGGTGGTCCTTACCCGCCCAAATGACATTTCACCGACAGCTTGTGTGATTCGGCTCTAAAAAGTAGATGTGTCACAATATGGTTAATTTCGTGTAAGTTCATCATGCTTTGATTCTATTCCGGGAGATATCTAGGAGAAGAGGCATCTTTTGAAACGCGATTTGCTGTACCATAACTGAATTTATTGAAATATTGTCAGTTGCCGTATTAAAAGCTTGACTTTTTCTACTTTGTGGGTGTCTTTGATTTTCTTCAGCTCTCCTAATAAAAAGGTTAGCTGGGCAGACATTATTATTTAACGGGCGACTGGACCATCCTGCGATGGTGATGAGTGAAAAACAGCTTGTAATAAAATGAGAAAAACGAAATATAACGTACTTTAAAACTTTCTACACTTTTAGACGCAATACACTACTCATAAAGTTGCTGGAAATTCTTCTACAACCCACGACCGGTTTCGCTTTTTGGGGACTGCGTCTATTCGATGAGCCCCAAAAAGAGCGAAACCGGTCGTGAACTGTCCAAGAATTTTCAGCAACCTTATGAGCAGTGCGTTACATGTGCACATATATCGCGATATCTCAAATATCGTAGCAACATAAGGCGGCAACGAGCAACAGTAAGCAAAAAGAGGAACATAAGGCGACTTGGTGCAGCACATTTTGTTGCCTGGAAACCTCACAAACGAGAGATTCAGCTAGGTCCCACGTGATTCTCTTGCAGAACCGATTTGTTTGCAAATGAGTGTATTTCGCTTTTTACATTTCCATTTACCATTCCACTTTGATGTTTGGCCTTAACTTTTAAGGCCGAACGCAAATGTTTGCAAACTCACCCAAAAAAGAAGTTGAGGACAGAGCAGTGACATTGTTCAGCTTCATTTCTGGTAAACCAGTAGAACAGTTCCTCATATTAGTAATTTCTTTAATGTCAACTCGTTGTTAATTAAGCTGCACGAAATCTGAAGTAAGGATATCGCTGAAATGGCGCTCTCTCCAAGGGAGAACGGTTTAAAGAAGAGTGCGATTGGGGCCGGTTCTGGAGATGGGTGTTTCTTGGGGAAAGCAATGTATAGTGCCGCACTCTAAAGAAAATGACTGATGAAATGTACATCCAGTGGGACAGAAATCGATTGACTCAGCTGAAAACATGTTCCTTATGAGTTTACCACTTTTCAGTACATCGAGGAGCGCTCTCTTGCTATGTGACGCGCATCCCACGTAAGGCTGCTTTGGAAGGTTCGTAGCACACGTCGGGTGGTCTAATAGATTAAACGTTTGGTGGTCGTTGGTTTGTTCGTTCAGCCGGTCAATTTTATTGCGAGGTGACATCATCAATGTGCTGTTATGGAGCGTAGTGGTTCGTAGCGACGGCACGACCACCACTATGCACCATAACAACTCACTGATGGTGTCACCTCGATTGGCGATGAAACGTTTGCAATCAAACTGCCCAGCTCAGCGAACAAATCAACGACCATCTACACTACCTGAGCTACCAACATTTTTAGCGAAAATATACACTCACTTGCAAACTAATTTGGTTTTTACGAGAGACTCACCAGGAACCCAGCTGAATCTTTCGTTTGTGAGGACATCACAAATGAGTGCATATTCGCTAATTTCGTGCAATTTGGTTTAAAGTAGAACATAAAGTTGACGGAAACCCGGGGACTGCGCCTACCTGATGAGCCCCAAAAAGGGCGAAACCGGTCGTGGGCTGTCGATGGATTTTCAGCAACCTTATGAGTAGTACATTACAAATATTTACCAACATTTTTCTCCGTAGAAAAGAATAAACGTTTGTTCACGTTTGTTCCTTGAAAGCAGCGAATCCCTCAGCGTTGGAAATAAGATAAGCAGAGTCTTACTGTGCAAGCACAGCCCATGATCTTCTTGCGATGTCTGGCTGTAAAATGAAATCGGAACAATACGCGTTTTTGCACATAATGGAAAGGGTGCGAACAATTTCAAACAAGTTGAAGTTAGGTTATACTCAGATGCCTAACACATTAACAATAGACGAACCTGATGCGGTTTCCTGTCATTCTGTCGAGACCTTGAGTTTTGTGATAGCTGCCAACTTTGTTAAATGTTTTCGGTGGTTTTACCGAATCAATCCTCTAAGGGTGACACAGGCGTGAACCCCGTTGAAGTTTCGAAGGCGAAGAGAAGTCCATGTCTAATGTCATCTTAAGAAGTGAGGGCATACGCCAAGTACGTGCGGTATTCGTTTCCCACATATTCGACTGTTTTCCAATGTGGTATTAATCGACTGTGCATTGCAAGATACATGCGGTGGAAAAGGCTTATTGTAACCAGTGCAACTTCAGGACCAAAACATGCACTTCCAAAACGAGTGTAATTTTGCTCAGTCACAGATAACTGCAATAATGAAGAAAGAGGACGCATCAACAAAGAGGAAAAAGTAAATGCTGCGTCTCATCTGTAACTTGTCTAACCAAACTGTCTGACAGAATGATACCGTGCTTCGTGTTATGCACAAAAAACTAACAACGAAACATTAAGAGAGGTTCGACTGATCAATTGTGCTAGCCAGGTGGACAGAAGATATCAACTGTTCCACAAAATATAGTTTACTTTGGAACTGGGAATTGTCTGATCGATAAGTTTTTTGAACACAGACTGCGTGAGTTGACTGAGCGCTGCCGATGGATGAAAGATGAGAGATTATCACCTTACCATCACCTCGGTGTAATTCAAAATTAACAATTAAATGCTACCTAAAAGACCATTGGTGCGTGACAGTTTAGAGGACACGAAGCATGCACATCCGGCGGATTCCAGATAGGGGGAAATTCGTTGGTTCTTGGCTTTGGAGAATAGACCATCTGAACCAGACCGTGAAACAAATCCATCGGGACGCTGTTGTCTGAAATGTGACCAATAAAAGTGTAATTCACAAACAGCATAGAGACTGAGTCTTGGAGACAGATTTCTGACGAGTCTGGATGGGTTCAAAGCAAAGTAAACGATAAGTGGAGCTGAAATTCGGACTGGTTTACAGGTCGTGGATGCTTGTGTAGTCGTTGTTCTGTTACCTAGTTTGGCAGTTAGACTACAAACGCTTCGTCATCAACTGAGGCGACATAATCAGTCAGCAAAAATTATCGGTCATCTCAGCTGGTGACGTAACTTTTGCAGGCCAATTGTCAAGCATAACGAATTGATCAACGGCCACCTAATCAACAACCACTGAAGGCGCTTGAGCTGCTGATATTCCGGTATATTTCGGAGCTAAACAATTTGATGACATAGAACGTATTTGAGTGGCATGATCTAAGAAATGGAATCTGGTTGTGAAATGGATAAGTGAAATAGGTGATCACTGCTAGCTTCTTCGAAGGGAAATCTGACTAGAGTATGTTTCAACAACTGAACTACGATCCGGAGAAAAAGAATATTTAAAAGTCAAATGTTCTAAGCAAAAAACTAAAGAGATTTCTTATCCACATTGGCTACCAGGGAGAGTGACGAAGGCACCTTGGAGATGTTTCAATAAACACGTGCTGAGAAGTCAAAGAGCTAAGGTGATATTTTTGACTTTGGAAGAATAACGTTGTGTCTGTTGTTTACCAATCCAAGAAGAGTGGGATTTCATCAATGCATCAAAAACAGTCAGTCACAATGCCACGTGAAAGTTACAGCTGTGGATATCACAAAACATGAAGTTACTCAGTTCCCTCGAAGTCTTAGGTCTATACCAGGAAGACATAAATCTTCAAGCATTTTGCAACTGACAGCAGGAAAGTTTTAAATAACATATTTGTAGCTCCCCTAATGTAGCTCATGCGTTCTAAAAAAGCTAGAATGACAATACATCTATGGGTTCAGTGCAAAGAAATCTTCAGAAGTTAGCCAGTATTATGATACAAACAGGTGAGATCGAACAACATGCGATAACTGAGGAAACCAACATACCAATTATTGCTGGGTAACTAGAATTATTCTGGGAGTGACGGTTTATGTTTGGAACGCGGTAACGCCCAAGCAAAGATTTCTCACCTAGATTGACGACCGTACTCTCGTAAAGCTGTTTGCTAGGGGGTGGCTAACAGCCGATTGTAGAACATCTGCGGGTGCGGACGTTGCGCTTAAAATCCTCTGCTCGTTACTGTTCAATTATGTATGAACCGCGTACCTGGATTCCGGACTCAGTCAGTGTTATCCACACTCCCCGTGATTGTTATTGTACTCCTACGATAGTGATGAATATTTAATGCATATCTGCGGTACATCATGGAAGACCCGCTTTCCTGGTCTGTGCTGACTTAGATTGTCAACAATAAAAGTTGGAATTAGATGATCAAGCCAATCAATAGCTCATTGTCGAGTAAGAAGCATTTCTGTTGTTGTGCCCAGAAGATGTGTCTAGTTTAAGACACTTCAAATGTGGGAGGTGGAAACTGTTTTCAAAGATTGGGTGTTTTAACTGACTTTGATGACAACCGCATGTCGTTGTGCAAGGCGGTGTCGTACGACCGCAGAGAAACGCGATTCCTCCCTCTCGAAAGTTGACAGGTCAGAATCATTTTCATCCACCTTTTCTGCCGTGAACGTAATGGAAAATCTCGGATGCACACAGTCGGATTTCTGCTGACCCATGTAGCATGATATCAAATCTAGATTCGCTTGGCGTCAAACTTGGAAGGTCTTCAATGAGTCTAAACATCTAGCTTCTCATTGTGTGGGTAAGTTTGAGCCCGGAGGCCTTATTCTCCCTGAGGAAACTACGAAGAGCAACTTAATTGTGAGAAGAGGCGTTGGAAACTTACATGCATTCATCGAGATCGATTAGTCTGGGATCTTACAACGCACATCGTAATCTATTGTACCGTATTTTTCTGAGAGAAGCGAATACAGGTTTGATTGCCACAAGTTTTATTGTAGTTGTTTTTATAAGTAGTACTCTTTTTCAGGACAAACAATGTCAGAGTGTCAGTCTGGGGGTTTAATTTACGGGGTGAAATTTATAAACACTTCGTTCTCCCCAATCGATAAATTGTCCAAGTTACTACGAATGGACATGCATCTACAAGCTTTATATAACCAAATTTTTACCTGCGAAAGTCGGAAATACCCAGTTGGGAAATCCCAACTGAAGCATTATCGAAGGTAATTGATCAAAGTTCACTGATTTTGGAACAATAAAGAATAGGATCAGCTCTAATACCTTCCGACGCTTACTGGATTTTACAAAAAACCCGTGAGTGAGAAAAAGTGGTAAAATTTGATGTTGATGTGGTCGTGAGTTATTCACACCAGGTCGGTCAACTGAAAACTGATTGAAAGCTCAGAATACGGACCAGAATTGGATCAGCCATTGGCGCGATGGAATGCCATGAATTCCCGTGCTGGTTCAAAGTAGGAATGTCTGGCATCTATTATGATCAGTCCTCGGTTAAGCATAATTGATGATGGTAAGTTGTAATCATCAAAACTTCGGTTGACATCGTATTATACAGAGCACTTTTTCGCACTTCTCGAAATACGAAGCTCAGCTATTCCATGCAAGATCAGGGGTGCCTAAAGATGGACTAGAACCATTGGCTTTCCGTGCACTGTCTTACTGATGGCCTCAATAACGCCACACAAAACAATCGAACTTAATTTGTGTTCCACCAAGCCGCCCATTTGATAACCATTTGGTGTATGCGATCTCTACAATGACCAGACTTTGGCTGTGTTCAAATGCCAAAAAACAAGAAAAATTTGAGATTTTTCTACCTGTACCGCTCATTTCAAAATTCCCTTTGTAATTCATATTGATCTGTTCATCGAATGAATGTGGGCACTGCTGGCGTACCTAAATGCCGCCACCTTATATAAGTGTCGGCATTGTTACTACACTGGTGTCGAAATGCATTTTTAGTCGCCAGCTGAACGGACGATATCCTACATATACTACTTATATACCTGCTTGTGGCAAGAGTTGTGTAGAGTGCTGTACCCACTAAAGATGCTAACCAATTTTGCGCTTCTAATCCACGTCCAAAGCAAAACCCGGTGGAAGAACGAGACCTGAATTACTTCAGGTTTGGTGATATTGAAAAAAAGCAAACACGCATGAGCCTTTTAGTGAGAATTCCGTTCTTCACCCAATAACCCAGTAATCTAATTTATCGATAAATAGATAAATCAAACATGTTTTATACAACACCATTTGATATTTTGTAGTTGTCAGCACCACGGAATTCTATCTGTTCCGGTACATATTAACTGAAGTCGGTGATGTTGTGAAGCAAATTAAGTTCCAGTCGTTGTCTAGGGTTGTTGCTCGACGGCAGTCAGACGGCATGACGTAAAGTGCCTTCCGGCCATTTATGGCCAATTTTATTTAGTTTTGCCATGGACATTTAAATTTTTTCCTACCCTTCCCTCGGTCGTAAGAAAAAAACGTGAAATGTTTATTACACCTGGTGCTGCATTCTTCATTGAATGCTGCTTCCAGTGAACTTAAAACGGTACCAGGGTGACGTCAGTCCACAACGCTTACTTCTTTTACAACATCAGATGCAGTATTGATGAGCTATTTGCATGGAAGCACATACTACTCCATTGCGATAAATACGCTTGAAGTGGATGATTGAAGACATATGTGAATGGAGCAATAAGTTTACTCATGGGACAGTGAACAAACAATTCTACCTTAACCTTGTAGGCATTACCAATAATCTGTTAAAAAGAGTGGTGCGCGCCAGTGCATTGTTAAGCAAATCTCATCTCACAGAACGGTAACTGAACGGAAGTGATGATTCACACTGACCCGGTTCAATAGGTTTCAGGTAAACTACATTGGTACACAGCAAGCGATGAATATTGATGTTCTCTTCTTGGTGCCTCGCTTGTGAATAGCAGATATCATCCAGCAACACTGAATTCTTAAAGAATAAAACTTGAATGACATGATCGTCAGTTTTGTCATCCTTACCATTCATGCATACATACATTTATTCGTTATCAAACAAGACCATGTTTTCGGTGTGAAAAGTTCTCTTCTGTATGAACCTACATGAGAGCCTTCGTTCATCCAAACTTTGATAACACTGTAAAGTGATCATCTTGGAAGGAAACAACCTAGCCGATGCAGTCTAAACTGACTGACGAGGCATACTTAGGGGTGGATGTTTGTACAGTATGGTGAAGGCTCACTGACTGCTTTAGCCGGATTAGTCTTCATAATTTTTTTTCCAAAAGGGGTGACCAAAGTTAACCTCAGTGTCTGTAGACTCAAAAGATTTGTCATGATAGTAAAACTTCAGAGACAACCAAGTAATTTCCACAGGAGACTACTTCTGTTTTCTAGCGAGAAAAGTGTTCATAACTCAAGTGTATTGAGGGCTGTTGTTCTGTTCAATGAACCGAGCACTGCATTTGCGAATGTTCCCCACCAGTAAAATTGATATTGTCAGTGCAAAGTGGGTTGTCGATGCGATGCAACCTAGGTCCATGAACAGACCAACATCCAGTGACTTCATTTGCACCCTGGTCTCCACAACCCTGTTTACAACGAAACAAGATCGAGAAAAACTCATGCACTGGGATTTTGTGTTTCGTACCCCGATTTTGATTGAGAAATGCTTGGGAGCAACCAGAAAAGTGCTAGCCCGTTTAGCGTAGCAAACAGACCCCAGTGCAGCAGTATGTGGCCACCTTGGTCTTTGAGCATGACTTCTGTAACATAAATCACTGAATCATATGAATGGTCAAATGAGTAAACAGTGTTGAGATGCATCCACCTGCCAGATTTTCAATTTCAAATATTGACAGAAAGAATACAGTGGAGGAAACCCGAAAGATGACCACAACAAGGTCCAATGACCAATTTCAATCTTTAATGATGGTTAGCTGCAAACTGGTTGGAAAGAACTGTTTTTTGATGATAGTGTACACATTTAGCCGGGAATGGATTGTAGTTAAATAGACTGAAATATTTTCGAAATTTTTAACGTGATGTTCTTTGCCTCATTTGTACAAGTACTCCTATATGGACCTCAGTATCTTGAAATGTACTCCAGATCCTGTGTAGTGCAAGAAAATTCTTGACTGGTTAGAAAATATCAAAGTGGAGCAAACGAACCAAGCATGGCGACTACACTAAGTTCAGCTTAGCAAACACCCTGTGATTCTTTATCTGGCCATACTTTTTCATAGCATGAATGGGATATTGATCCCTTCATGTTGAGGCGAGAGCAGCCGCACCGATTTTTGTGAGGTTCACAGCCTTCGGCTGAAGAAGGCATTCGCTGAGGAGTTATTTACTCGGAAATGCCAACTGACCGGTTACAGACCATTGAACAAGGAAGCAAAACTCTAATCTGCATCTTAGTTACAAAAACTGGACACAGATCTTCTCCCGAACGAGTCTTCCCAGATATTCATTGCCACCACTCATTCGTCGGTCAAATCCAAGCAAATGTTACAAAGTGGCCCCACGAATTCCGCAACAGAATTCCCTTTTTCAATCGACGCAAAGCGAAATTCTACGAACAACACATACTACTCGCGTGCCTCCCTAATCAGTAGTATCACCGTTACACTAGTATGTTTTATGTCCTATAATAGTGTTCGCGATAATGGCTTTGATCAGACAGCGTCCACGGTGAGGTATAAAATCTGAGTGCTGGTTTAGTTCGAATCGACAGGTCGTCCTGCAAGTAAAACCAAGCTACGTCGATTAGCCGAGAAGCAACTTACATCTGTTCCATTCTCTTTATGTTCAATTAACTGTGCGCACCGCAGAAATCTCGATGAGTTTTTTACAAGCGACATTCCGTTTAGCGGTTGAACACCATGCTATCCAGTGAATGCTAGCTAATCAGTGGGGTGATTAATTTTAACTCAGGCAACACCATCCTTTAATGCACGATGTGCCCTCTGTGATTTGACCTCGGCTGGTATCTTGGACGACGGGTGTTGGATATCTTGGAGCTCTCATAGCACAACTGTTACCAATATGTCCAAATTCTCTGATACGTTTACCACTGAATCATCTACCAAGTCATGTGAGGGAATCGGGAGTTGATGAAATCATGAATTAGGGAAGAATCTGTCAACTGAGAGCCGTTCAGATCCTCATAAAAATCCATATTACTTTGACGTGATTGAAAAAAGAGTTGAATAAAAGCTTAGCGTTTATTACTACCATGTGTGTTTGAAGTTGTGAAGCTTCAGACAGAAATGTGCGCATGCTGTTGGAAGTTAACTCGTGCTTATGCTACGTCAGAATGGTCGTTCATTTCCTTGGATATAAGAGGCATAAAAAGGCATGCTGATGGTGGTGAATGACTGAATAGTTGAAAACAAATCTACGCATTTGTTTGAACTGGATTCACAAGCCAAAATTGTCATTTTAAGCAATGTTTGTGAGCTAACTGAATTAGGGACCTAGATTTCTCAAAATGCTCAATAATTTTTTGGCTGATAATGTTGTAATAGAGGATAAATTACTAAGCGTTCAACGCGAGTAAAATTGCTTATATTGCAATATACACTGCTCGTGGATCGGATCAAACTAATTCTCCTATAAAAGTTCTAAGCCATTCTCGAAAGTCGTATTCTCTGGGGGAATAAGCAAAGTGCCGGCGTCTTCCTCCGCCTAAGTTATCGCCATCAAGGCTAAATATGAACGCGTCAGTCGTATATGTCCGAATTTTTGACAGTTTGTTTGGTGTCACAACCAGTTCATCATTCATTGAGATCAAACACCGTACGAAAAGCAACTGTTAAGAAAATCATAGTGTGTAGCACGTTCCAGCTGGTCTAGGTACCGTTTTATTAACAATAGAAGCATGAAAAATCCCGGTTCTGGTTGCACATACGTACGTACGTAATCTTTCACCCAGTAGCCATCTCGTCCCTTACAACACTTGCTCATTCGTAGGTTGTTGCTTGAACTGTACTTCTCCTGTCCTGGCGCTACCGTTCTGGCAGTCCAACCGCAACCACCCACAACTAACCGAAAGTGCCCAGCAGGTTTCAAGCCTTTGTGGAGCTGACTGGGAAGTCCTGACTGGCAGATCAGTCGGTCGACACAACCAAGGTATGTCGTTGGGGCGTCGCACTTCCCACTCGCATCACTCAAGCCTGAACTTGTTCAGATGCAAAAATTCAGGCGCGTCCAGCACACGCTCGCGTCGCATGTCAGATGTGCGGAGTTCAACTGACGGCATTGTCATCGAAGTGCACTGCTGGTGAGCTCTCATATGGGTGATACTCGATTCAAGTGCCTCCTCCTTTTAGTTTCAACTCACCATTAAGAAGAATGGCTCCCACTAAATGTGATCTAGTGTCAAAGTGGAGGGAAAAGTTGAAGGAGTTAAAAACGACAAGCTTTCTGACTTTTAAGTCAGAGACTTAATGGAGGGTTCCTACATAGTTTTGATGAATCGGTAGGACGTACCAGAACCGCCAAACGGTCATAGCTCAGGACACTCTGAGGTGACTTGCGCATTGTTGACCAAAACGCAACCAATCCTGGCACAGTCACAAACTAGTTACTTGAAAGTAGTATGAACCAGAGCTACAGTCTTCGGTGGTAGATCGATTGGACTGTGCAGCTACGAAGACATAGTACGCATAAAACGCGGAATATGAGTGCGTGAATTAGACACCGATCAAACGGTAAAACGAACCAAACCCATTTGAGATAATAGGCTGCCTAAGTGCAAAAAATTGAACCTTACGGGTCGACGATAGCGGGCGAACTAGAATCCAGCATCATCGTAAAATCTTTCTACTTATTGGAACGAATTAGTGAAGTTGCCTCAATAACATTTACGGCAGTGGCCAGAAGAAATCCATATCAGAAGGTTAGTGTACTAGCTTGTTCCTGCTTCCGTATTTTGTAAACGCCATGACGTAGATACGAATGTTCATAGCATTAACGAGCCGATTAGACTAGCAGGCCCCGAAACAAACAACCAAATAAGATTGGCCAAAACAAGACGTTGGCGGAACCACGTAACCACCGAAACATTTGATAACAATGATCAAGTTTGATAGCCCTATATCTTCACGTTTTCGACTCTTATAAACTTGTATCCAAAAGCCATGGGTTCCGTTTCCAACCTGGTCGCTGTTACGGGCATACTCATTAGCTTGGCAATTTGTTCCAGATTCCCGAATGTTTTTTCCACAAAGTTTACCATTCCGTCCTTTGTTTTGCAATAACAGCGCCAGATATTTTATTTCATGGCATGTCAACCGCTCCCATGGGGGTCAGTTGTTCTGTGCCTGCAACGACTGTCATTTCAAGTAGGGGCGTACTGGTGATTTCGTCAGTCCTGCAAGTGCTCCTTTTGTGACAAACAAAAAATCCCAAAGTTTAACTGACCAGTGGTGGTTGACAACACATTCTGTTCCGCTCAGCCTGCATGTGTGTGTGTGTGTTTGTGTGCTTGTGTCTTTGCAGAGGATATGCGACTTCATGCACCTGCCAGTTTCAAGGCGGATGTTTTCTCAGTACGATTGGAAAATGTCATCGGTGGGTGGGGACAAAATCTGATGCATCCGTATTCTGTGGAAAGCTATCGGCGAAGTTCAAGGGAAACTGTGGGAAACAAACAAACATTAGCGAAATTTTTCAGTTGAGTGCAACTGCTCCATACGTCCTATTGTGTCGCCATGGCCTCTTGGAGCTGAGGGCCGGTGTTGCATCCGACCCGAAATTTGGACGGCTAATATGATAGTTACCAATCCCGTAGAGCTAAACTACAGCTGTGTCGATTACTGCTTCGACAGTGTTTCACTCAGGAAGTATTAAGGTGGGATGACGGACAGCATTGTTAGTGTTTATCTTTATGATGTACGAAACATCAGAAAGATGAATGCTCTCATTTTGCGCGATGCACCCGTAGAATGCAACTAGAGTAAATGGGGAAAAACACTAATGAGTTTTCTTCGTGGTTTGTAACAAACTGCGAGTGCGTTGTTGGTATGAACGAACTTTAATTGGAGATGGGCGAAGTCCTCGCAAATTTTGATGTACTCTCAGGCTACACTAACATCCCTAGTGTGAATGGTTTGGAGGTAACCAGATATGATACTTCAAGAACGGATACAACTCTCGATGGATGAAATAGTTGAGGGCATAAGAGTGTGTTTGAATCTCGATCGGTTTGTTTTTGACACTTCTGTTTACTCACAAGAACAAGGTCTTGCACTGGGACCTCCAGTAACCCCAGTTTTAGCTGATATTTAAATTGTGCACTTCGAACGAAAGGCCTTATCCAGACATCATTGTCCACCAAAAGTTTTCTAGCGTTGTGTTGTGATCAAACTTGATACCGTGATCAGTTTCCACACATCAAGTCCAGCATGGGGATAGAGCCCACCTCGGGCACATTACCCTTCCCGGACTGTATAACATATAAGAGTAGTGAAAATTTTCTGGCAGAACCAGAAACCAAGGCACAGGGACTATCGTAGAGTACTCATCAGCACACCTAATATTCCTGTACACCAGTTTTGTCTCATCGATTTTAGTCGAGTTACAGCGCTGTGCACAGACGAGATCAACTGAATAACAGTTCAAATCGAGACCGCCAACAGACTTCAAGAAACAGGATTCCCAGTGAATTTGATTAAGTGGTAATTAAGAAGGGTTTTGGCTTCGGTATCTAGACCAAATGAGGAATGAATCGGCACAGTAGTTATTTCATATAACGTAGAAACATTGGAGCTTATTCGAAGACTGCTGAAATTAGCTAACATTAGACTAACTCTTCAGAAGGGAAAAACGCGACTGAAAGATACCCTCCCGGTTAAAGGATTAGGGACTGTAAACATTGCACTACAGTATAAATATAACAAACTGCCAGGGACTCGCACATCAAGGAATGCGGAAAGATAATAAACGTTGGTCGAAGACTCAGAGGTGGTGGTACATAGGTTAGACACGGGACATAGATTGGATCTGGAGAGTATGGAAGTTTTAAGACGGTGACTGCGATTCACACCACAGCGGGTGATAGCCGAGACCGACCAAAGTGCACAAAATCGCTTTTCCTTACACAACTATCGTAGCACTATCTCAGTCACACAGATAGACGGAAAGTGCAAACTACTTTTAAGAGGGATCGCCACATGAACCGAACCGGAAGAGCTAGACCTTAAGCTGAACCCAAATACATGTAGGTTTCCCCATCAGCTTAACAGTGGTGTTGACACATCCTAAAACAGAAAATTCCTTGGCCGACAGCTAACAGAGATTTAGCTTGGTTTAGCTGATTGATTCTCCTTCCGTCTCAAATCTCGACCAACCTAGTCACTCGGCCTGACTAAGCTTTTGTGTCCAAAGCCAAAAGTTGCCCAGTACTAAATCTACCGATTGTTACCAAACTTTCCCCAGAAATTTAATTTTATTTATGGCTTAGGACGATTCGTGTAACTTCGTGAAATAATGCTGCATATTGTGTTGTCCTAATTATTGTAACTTAAGTAATGATTATCGGAGTATATGTGAATAGCCACGGATTGTATATACACATAAGGTTTCCTAAATAACTGAGTTTTTCAAAAAATCAAATGAACGAGAGCGAGAAGTGAGTGGCGAGAAAAGGCAGCCAACCAGGACAAAGTTTTCGCCGCAAGCACAGCCGAATCGCGTGATCTTTTTCATGGTAACACACGTGTGACCCATTGGGTTAATGTGCTCTGAGCAAGGTAAATTTCCCACTCCGCCTACAACGCTCAACTTCTTACTGTCTTATGGAAGGACATGGGGATACTCAAAGTTCTGCTCTGTTGTGGTGATTTGCAGAGAATATTCCGCTGTTTGGAGGTAGATTGTTCTATTCCACAGAAATTAGTCTCGGTCACTGCTCCACAACAAACATGGAGAAAGGGGCCGTGTTAAAAACTGGACATGCATGAAAACTTTGAAGAGACGGCTAGTATATCTGGATAGAATCATTACCATGACTAAAAGATTTGTGAAAAGATAGAATGAAGAACTACCAGGAGGGCAAAGTACGGGTGAACCAAAGGTATAACAGACGAAAAAAATAATATACATGTTCAAACTTCAAAACCAATTTAAACATTTATCATTTTTTATTTAAACATACAAGCATTATGAGGGTTTACTGTGAATAAACTGGCATCACAGAAAATATTGATGGGAACCGCTCCTTTCGTCTATAACAAGCTGGAGGCCGTATGAGATGTGAGACAGCGTGTTTAAGTTCTTCAAGCGTCACCCGTGCACACTCCTCATCAGTTCTTGCTCTTAACTCCACCTTATTCTTCGGTGAATATATGCGAGCTTTCATCACTCCCCAAAATCAATAATCCAGAGGTGTGAGGCCGGGTGACCTTGCGGGTCAAAAGTTTGGAAATCCACGAGCAATGACTCTCTCATCAGAAAATTGCTCTCAGAGGTAAGTTCTCACTTGGTTTGAGTAGTGGGGTGGAGCACCATCTCGTTGAAAGACGGTCGATGACTTCTTGTGCTGCTTAAGTTGCGGGATAAAATGCGTCTGTAGCATATGGAGGTAACTGTCGCCGGAAACCGTAGGCACCAAAGAAAAAGGGACACAGAAGACACTTTGAGGAGAATTTCACCCACACAGAGATGAGGGGAATAGAAATTATGGGTGAGATACTTGTGGGGAGCTTCAAGGGACCATATCACGCAATTGTGCTTGTTGACTAAGCCATTCACAGAAAACTTTGCTTCATCGCTCCATAAGATGTTGGGAACGATTTCTTCATTGTCCAGAAGCCAGTTAGCGAACGTGACAAGTTGCTCCTTGTCTTCTTCCGCGATATTTTGCAATAAGGTGAAATGATACGGATAGAGATAAAGGTGACGTCTCACAATACGAAGCACGCTAGGCGGGGAATGCCGGTCAACTGAAACACCTGAGTTTTGACGAAGTCGCCATGGTGTTGTGGGACTGAAGTTGCTCGACAGCACTCTGTACAATGGGCGCTCTTTCATCCCTCAGATACTTTCTCCCTTTGCCGGGAAAGTCCAATACAGATCCATTGGACTCAAATTTCGCAATCAAGCGTGTAATGGTCGACACGGTGAAAGGATCTTTGATGAGACCATGTTTGGTTTTGTAACCACGAAGTGCAGCGGTAGCGCTTTCACCAAGAGAATAATAGAGTTTCACAATTTCAATGCGTCTACTAACATTCATCATGAACAAAGAAATGCCAACGCTTGCATACAAAACCTCCTTTATGTGGCTATTAATATTAGTGGAAGATTTTGTTGTTCTTCATTCAATTGGTTATGTTTACCTCCCAATTAACTTTTGCGTCTTTTATGAGACAATATGTATTTGTTGTACAGTACAGTACGGTGTACTTCAGTACACCGTAATTTTACACGGTTATGCACTTTCTACGTTGCTACTTGAAGTACAATCGTCGTACAAGCTGCAATAAACAGATGATGCTACCAGCGACCTAGCGCCCAGCTTTATTACAGAAAGTCGCCAATTAAAGTGATCCTGCAATTAATACACCGTCTATTTTGGGTGACTCTTGAACCTCTTTTTAACTGTTTGGTTCAGAGCCTCTTGAATGCTACGTTGGTAAACAATGATCCTTTGATAAGCCAGTGTTTACCTAGTGGTCAATTTTGACGAACACGTAGTCGAGCACAACCCAAAAGTACAATGATTATATTTCACCTGGATTCCTTTTTGCCGCGGAGAGAGGTGGGTTCGAAACCGGATAAGACTGGCTTGAACTGTTGATATTTCGAGCTCTTGGCTTCTGAGGAATATGATCAATAGATTTGCGTTTATTTTAGGGACAAAGTCTACTCGATATTCGGTCTGGAAGAGTCTTTTACAGTTTATACCAAGGAACGGTTAGGAGACATCTGCATGTGATAATGAATAAACTCACGTGGTTGCATGAGACTCAGACATATTTGGAGCAGAACTGCGCATTTCACATTTCCAAGCCTGATTCAACTTCACACAATCCAGGTTACAAAATGAACGGCATACAAAAATCCGTGGTGGGGTGTTATGGGGCTAGAGTGGCAGAAATCGTTTGGTTCGTTTTTGAGGTTTTTGGGGGAACAAAACAGTGTGGACCACTGTGTGCGAAAGTGAACAAAAAAACACTTTCAGATTTTTTAACTGTCAGCCAAGCAGTAGATGCTTTTGTTGGGGCACCGAAAGTCGGCTGGGTATATTTCAAACTTTGTATACTTTATGAAGTGAAAGCATGCGAATGATATTTTCTAAAAGCCTAGGTACATATAATGTAAGCAGAAATTTAGACAGCGAGGTAGAAGTTCGTCTGGTTTCGAAGAGAGAACAAACTACTTGTGTGACGTCATTCCACGTCAGTGGTGTTGGCAACACCAACCCAAGAATGGAGAGCCAGTGGTCCGTTTCACTGGCCATGGTTCACCGAGTCACCCAATTCGTAATCGTAAGATGATCCTGTGAAAGTTATCTGAGAGGAGGACCTTGCTTCGAAGCCAGTGAACAGCAGGCCCATGGTCACTTCCCTGGGGAGACGTTTATCACCATGGGAGATGGGGATCATAGAATAGGGTTTTGAGTAAAAGTATCTACGCCAAAAATCTAGCGTTTCCGTTAACATTTCTGCGTAAAAATTGTGAATTTACTCCAAAAGTCGGTCTTATTTCATGTGACGCACTAACCACAATATTGCTGAATAGTCCTCGACAGCTCACGATCGGTTAAGCCCTTCTTAGGGCTGATAGAGAAGACAGGAATCTTCAGGAATCCATAGTATTCCAAACGAACAATCAAACATCCCCTCGTGGTGTACTTGGCTGAAGAAGAAAATTAGAATACACAGATTCACATCTCACAACGTTTCAAACCAAATATGTATTCAAGTGAGAATGATTGTTCGTACTTTCGTTATACAGCAATGGGTCAACAGTCCGGGACTGACAATGATTCTACGGAGCGCTATCCGCAAAAAGGCAAAACTAACAACAAAACTCGAGATCAGTTTATTATTTGAATCATTTCGTCAACCCACAAGAATAAGTGAATGAATAAATTAATCAGTGGACTGACAAACCGGTCAGTAAGTATCTTTTAATCGATCAGTCAGCCAAGAAATCAACCAAACGATCAACAAATCAACCGCTTACTTACAAACTTACTTGACCACACAATTACACAGTTAGTCAACCACTTGGTCAATCCATCCATGAACCATCAAACTAGGTCTATCTTTCAGCCAGACGTTTCTTTAGGCAAAGAATTGATCGATAAATTGCCCACCATCAATAAGCTAATCAGCCAATCAACGGATCAACAAGTGAATAAATTAATAAATAAATGAATCAATCATTCAATCTATAAATCAGTCAATCAAACAACCAATCACTCAGTCAGTAAGCCAATCAAATACATAGACAGAAATGACCAAACACTTGGTCAAACTCTCCAATAACCAGCCAATCACCCAATCAATCAATCAATCCGTAAAAAATCAATATATTAGGCTATTAGTCATTCATTCATTCAGTAGTCAACCAACAAACCAACCAAAGAGTCATTCAGCGGAATCAGTCTATTATATGGCACCAGATGTTAAATTTCATCAGCTTGATGGATGTCTTATTTAAAATTCTGAAGAGCATCGCTCCCTATCGCAAAAATATGGATAGTAGTCCGACTTTTGAGCGCTGAAACGCAAGTTAGCACCTGTAACACAGATAATTACTATTAGGAAGCCGTGTCAAGATACACTCATTCATATCAGACTACTGTAAAAAGCTTTACCTGAAAATTACTGCATAGAAAATCTTTCATGGGCAAAGTGGCTAGTCATACTAAAAAATCGCTCGCACAAGTCTGGTTCTTCTCCTAACGAAGTGGTACAAAATGGCATGGAGGTGCTTCAAATGCTCAGTTGCGTTCATCATACGCCTTAGTCATTCATTATTCCAGTAACCGTTTTAGGAACTGTAAGAAATGAATTTGAAATTTTCCAGAGAACGAAATGTTTCACGGACTTTAGTAGATCTCCCGGTACAGCCTGTTTTACTTACACACCAATCAAACCTTTCCTGGGCTTCTTAGTACTTGTGCTGTATGGGGTACATCTTCTGCTGGAAGCGATTCCAAAATGGCGGGCTTTTTAAAAGGTGTCCAATTTTTGGTCGAACTATTATCTTCATTTTTATTCACACGATGTGATGGATGGAGGAGGGGGGAGAGGGGTGACCCACTCCGGGTGGATTGAGGTCCCATTTGAACATGTCACCTGCAGCAAACTGCTTGGTTAGGACTTCAAACCCCATTCTGTTCGTTTTTTTCTGGAGCATGCCGAGATCTGGAGTTGTGATATTTGATCCTTTCCGGATTCCCACCCAGTGTAACCAACCTGAACTATTTTCACTGACACTCGGAGGCTATACACGCAGGGTAAGCCCCATTAGGGTTATACAGCTGGACAAAACTGTCGGCGGGTTCTGACCGCTGGCCATAAAACTATTATGAATTTAGGGGTTACAAGTAGCATGAGTAGAAGGCAAGAATTGGGTATTCATGTTCTAGAACCACAACCCACAAACAATCCCCTCGTTGTTTGCTTTGTCTGTGACTTGGTATTTCGAAGCAAACAAAATTTACGACCTGAATTTACCAACAATAAATAAAGAAAACGATGGAAAGATGAAATATCTCGTCCCCTCAAAAAACAAATTTATGGTAATTGGTGAGCAATAAACTCAGAACACGCAGTGGGTGTCCACAGCAATAAATAACCAGTGCTGGGCAATTTCTTTTATCTAGACTTTTCGGACATTAAGCCACGTTGATGCTCTGAGTTGTTTTTAGCATAAACTCTACTCAGCTTGAGCAGAGGAGCTTTTTCCGTATGATTTTACGCTGTCATTCCGTTGGAAACCAGGTAGAAGAGGACAAGCCGGAGTTTGCCAAGGTGGTGTGTAATTGGGTCGTTTCATTCCCGTAAATGATTGATTACACTTCAAAATTTTGTGCTGATGCTGATTGTTAGTTGGTCGGTGTCATCATCCCACAGCTGTGTTGCTTCCAGTATTTTCCATTTTCTCGTCAAAGGTAGTACTTATTATGTGAGCGTTTACTCATCTGCATATTATTGCTATTTAGGGACTGAGTGGCTCAACTGCGTTTGCAGTTTTTGTGCATTTACAAGAACCATAAATACAAGTTCTGTAGCATGCAGTATAGTCCCCCTGAATGGGGATCACTCGTGACGGATGTCCTAGGTAGACTGATCTCCCCACGGAAAGAAGAAACCAGTTTACAATAAAAGATATTTCGACGTGCACCATCGTTTGCGCGTAATAGAATGGAACACCAAATATGGTCAATTGAGTTTGTGATAGCCCGTGTTACGGCGAGAGTTGATCATATTGACAGGAACACTTGTATCGTTTAAAAGTCATGGTTCTAAACACATTGCCTCGGAGAAGACCAAATCGTACGTGCGAGTTCAAGTTTGCAAGTGCTCTAATTGTAGATCAGATTGGCCTCGCCAAAACGTTGCTTGTGTATTCACTATATTGTTTCGTATTGACTTTCACGAAGTAAATGGTTTGTCATGTGGGAGTAGCGAGCAGTGCGATAACTTTTGCTTATTCGTCAGTTTTATGAAGTTTCAAATAACTTAGGTCAAGCTACTCGATTTAGGAGAAGCCTTAGGTGTCTGGAAGATAAATTTTTATGATGCAAAGTACAAGTATTTGATTCCAAAGGAAAACAAAGAGGGGGATTTGGGTGACCAAGGTGTACAGCTTATTGCGTTTTTGACCATCGACGAATTATAGTTGTGCTTGATGCCCGTGCAGTCATTTTCCAAATTTCAAATGCTTTGAAAAAGCGTGTTTGCGTACTAAATTTCCGTGATGCTGTCGGTGCTTTCTAGAAATGTTCCTAACTCACATCGTTACGTTATAAGCTTTACAGTGCCTTAGTTATACCTCCATATGGCTAAATGGACTAGTCTTGTCTGTTCCATACTTGATTGGGATTCTTATAGTAGATAAACGGGCTATCTCCATTAAAGGATGGTTACAGATGGCCATGGATGCCCGTCAAGGTCAGCGTATTCTCTTAATGTGACAGATGCCGCTGCAATTCATTAAAGGACCCACTGGTCAAGCTTACTATTACCACTGAAAATTCCCAGTATGATTCAGTTTATTCCTCTGGTGAGTCTTCTATGAGAGTGTCTTTGCTGACAGGGGCCTGATCCTTAAACATTTTTTATTCTATTAGCTGAAACCAGTCCTAAAATGAATCGGTTTTAAATGTATTTTAAAGCCTACTATATTCCGTGCGTAGAACTTACTTGGCAGCTGCCGGAGTGAGAAGAACACGGTGAAGATAGTCAGGAAAAGGATAAATTCACCACCCAAGTCCCAGTAAGTGACTCGTTTAGGACAGATATTGGCCAGGGGACTCGCTTCTCTAAGTTGCATTCTGGATAACTCACCTAGACTTCTTGCCTAACATGTGGTTACGTAGTAGTTACTACCAGAGTGAGTAGCTCTGTTTTTCTGCTCACTGCACACAGTGATATTTCACATGAGTGAAACTGTTGCAAGAAAGATCAGTTCAACTACTGGTGGGTGTTGAACACTACATTGTGGATCCACTATCAGCATTAGGCTTGTGAGACAAGACCATACGTGTCTGAAGCCACGCTACGTCTCAGGATAGAAAGTACTCTGACGTGGATAGACACTCGGCTTTCCAGCCAAGAACACTGTAGAAAATACTTTGAGGGTATAAAACAGGGCTACTAGCCGACGGGTAGCAATGTTAGACTTTTCGATCAGCCAGTAGATCGGCAAAACCTCTGACTATCCCTACTGATCGACATGGTGCTTGTATTCAAACTGATTTCAAAGTAATGAGCCAGCAAATTTTACACAGAAAAAACGGCTTATAGCCTTTTCTGAAGAAGTCTCACGCTGTGATTTTTCCAGGTGCCACAGATATGCGTATGATACATTTGTTTGTGATAATTTAGAATGGTAAATCAATTCCGTTAGGCTTAGTTTGGCCCGCAAATTAAGACTCCAGCGACCACGGTTCCTCCAGAATGAACTGCATCCGTTCTCTCTATATACCTTTCAAGGTAAAGCAGTATGAACACATTCCCTTATACCCTCTCAAGAGTGAACACTCATCACTGATAAATAAACCAAGTGGTTGAATATACCCGTGGTAGTCATTAGAACGAAGAATGTAGCGAACAAAGCTTGTTTTCTGTGATTGTTCCTCTTGGTTAATACATCACAAATTTATAAGGTAGCAGAAATCACGTGGAAAAAGTTAGGATCGGGGATACATGCACTTTAGAGAAATGGAAATTAAAGGAAGGAGGGGTTGGATGAGGGATAGGTCACTGGGTCACGGAATCAGGTAAGCGATAGACAGACTTGTGGGACCGGATGTTTCGTAGGCCATTTGAAGTTCAGAAGTCGCACAAGTTTCTTTTGGATGCAAAGTTATGGATCCAGCAGTCGGATTCCAATCACCTATGCGATCGATAGTAGTCTGGATCGTACCAGTCGTGATCGGTTCAGAGGTACCCGGTATATGACATGACTGGTTTCGGCCAAATGTGATGCATATCAACCAAGCTTTGCAACTTCACAAAATAGGCAACACAACTTTCTAATTAAAAACGAAGTGAATTTCCAAAAATAGTTTGTTTGTGAACAGTCACTTAAAAAATATCCATCTAATACATTGGAACGACCGTCATCTCTATCCGTCTAACTAGCCAGAGCAAAATGCAATTTCGGTTTTTTAATAACAACCATGCACAATCACTAAAAGTTTTATGTTACTGTAGAAGATCATTAGATTATTGGAAAACAACAATCGGTTTTAGTGTTCGGGCTAGAAAGCTAGCTTGCATTTTTGGAGAACGTCAAATCCCAGCTACATGCAAACTGTTAGGGGCAGTCGCTGGAACACACAGAGTTAGTTCTGCGATCACTAATGAAGGAAGACAGTTAGATAACGTTTATTACACCCACTATCCACAGACAACCGGTGTCACCCTGTCTAACTAAACTCAGACAGCAATTAACCTACCCATACATTTTCGCTTTTCCGCAAACTAAATTATCCAGTTTGCCTAACCGCATTGTGTTTTGTAGTAAACCGGATTCAACAGTCGCGGTATTTGTGTACCTGCCGAGAGACGGATCGATGTATACGCTAGTCGCACTGCCGTAAAACAGTAGCGTATCCTGTCGAAACCTGTCCGCTTTACGGGCACTCATTCAGTCTGCAGTAGAGGATAGCTTGTGGTGAACGTCGCACCCTAAACCTGACTCGGTACAGAGGCAATTTAGACACGATGTCAGACAGTGTGACACGGTTGACATGTGTGCGTTGAAACTAGTCAGACTTTTTATAGTCACATTCGAAACATCGGATTTGTTTATATAGTAGATGTTGGAGATAAAAATATGTAATTTTGAGACTAGTAAGTGTCCAATGAAATTCAGTCTTCAAGTTTTGGTTGTGGTGTTCTGAGGAAGCTGTCCTAGATATGGGCACATAAATAACCGCATACAAACAGACTGTGAGGGGAGCTGTTTACAAATTTTTTTTATGGTCAAAGGCGAATTTTGGTACTTTGAGTCGCCTATAGGCCCCTTCCTTTAAACGTAGTTTGGGGTACGTTGGAACTCTTGTCTCTGTATACACTGGCCTTGGTGAATCTCAGGGAGTGGAAGATTTGGACTTTAAAAAGAAGCCGGCAAATAATCTATGAGTTCTGACAGTCGTCATTCATGAAGACCACAAAATGGCGGTGACACTTTACTTCCATGAAACCACGTTAATTCTATGTAGAGAAGACATACAGAGAAGCGAAACTGCCTGCAGCAATTTCGAGTGCTTGTGTCTCAGAGGAATGATTTACAAAATCAAGATTGGGGGTTCTTGACCAGGAAGAATTTCTTTCTATCGAGCAAACCTGATGCTCCATATAAAGAATCGGAAGGCAGGAAAAGCACCTCGTGCATAGAGTAAATGTATACCAGAAAGCTTACAAGAACTGTACATAGTTTGCGTTTACTGGAAATAATGAGACGTGCGCGGCGCGGACATTTCTAGGAGGATTCGAATCTGAGACCATCTGGCTAGTTGCTGAAGACTAACCCGTCCGACAGCGATCAGCTAACCATCACTCGGATACAGCAAAACTTATCGTACAACCATGGAATTTAAATCATGAAGTCAGTGGTTGACTGGCGTTTCGGGTGTTAACTCCGAGTGAATGTTGATATGGAACGCAAAGTATATATAAATTGAAATAAAATAGTTCAGCTCTAACACCCTTCTGGAGCCTATCTACTATGCCACCCGAGGGAAGCACGAGGGGGAGTGCATGTTGATATGGAACGTAAAGTATATATAAATTTAAACAAAATCGTTCAGCTCTAACACCCTTCTGGAGCCTAGCTACTATGCCACCCGAGGGAAGCACGAGGGCTGGGATACTGCCAGGTTGCCCAAGCCTGGTTTTGACATAAATTGGCTTCATTCACCTAACGGACTATGGGGTAGAGATTTTTATTTAGATGAGTTCCAACTAACTTTAATGAGGGTAATTTTTTGAGGGTTCCGATGAACAGACTTACCGAGGCATGACTTATTTGATATGTATGATTGATTGTTGTGCCTAGGAGCACTCTATGGCGATGCACATTGGACCACGATGATCCGTAGATTACAGTATCCATCACGCATTTGATCTCTTGTTACTTAGTTGCTGTTGCGTTAACACGAAATGGAGCTAGAGATGCTCTGGAATTCGTCATAGTGGGGCATTTTGTACCTCGTGAACCGTCCAGTCACTCAAGTGGGAATACTGATCGGGATACATGAGGTCCGGATAGCATTGATGCAGTCAAGAAAGGTGATAAACTCTGATGACCTCTTAGCACAAAAGATAGTGCGCACACAGGAGCTTATCAGTAAAGGGTGACGGATAAATTTGAACTCTTGGACAGTAAATAACAGGGAGGAATTTTTTTGACGGAACAACGCGGAAAGTTTCAGTTAGGTGTGACTAAATTTCACTTGACTTCTCAACCTAAGTAATACGGCTCAGAAAAAAACTTCCGTAAGGACCATTTTTTATAACTGGGAATACTTTTTCACTGTTAGATACGATCTGTTTCACTGAACATGGCTAAACTTACAAATATTAACTCTTCCAAAAAGCAACGCGCTTACGCTCTCGATGTATCCCTACGTTTCGTCAAAAACTCATCTGTTGGCAATGTTGGAACTTTTAAGCGCAATACTTCTGAGATTGCACATACTACAACCTAAATTACGGTGTTTGGCCCAACAGTTACTGCATGGAGAACGTGGACATTGGCGAGAAGCTCACGACACTCAGGTTCCATAGAAGCATTCGTGCTTTCATCGAGGAGCAACCCATTCGAAACTAAGACCAAGTGGTCTGATTCCTTTAACCTGCCAGTGTATCGTTTTTGCGGATCTAAAATCCAAAGCTTTCCTACAAATCACACTGGTTTACAATCATTGAGCAGACACTACCACTTTACTTGAACTAATTTGGTTAGCTGAAAAAATGTCGTGGATTAATGAGTTCTGCGTTAGACACATCCCAGTTTCACACTGGTCCCAGACTGTCTGTGGTCATATTTTAATCTGAGTTACAATGGGAATCCTGTTAGCGCTGTACTCTGGGGACAGACTACACAGACTGAAAGGACCGGAAAACAATGTATTATCCATAATTAATATACAACTGTACGNCTGCAGTTGGTTGTAATGTGACGCGTGGCAACATACGGGGAACGTAAAAAATCAGAATACTTAGCGTGTCACGTAAACCAGTGTTGAAGAGACGTTGCGTTTGCTTGTAACTTGTACCAAAACTTTCAATCAAGGTGAAGTAATGTCTTTCACAGATTAGCTGTAGAATGTTGATTACTCAAGAGGAAAATACCGTACTGGAAAAGTAGGCTGACCGCCAACCTTAAGGGTTCTGCACTTAATTAGAGGAAAGCAGATATTCAAAAGCAGCTGAAATCCAACTAAAATTTAGCGAGCACAAACCCGGTTCATCAAAACCAACAAACATTGTAACGAAACCCACGAAAAAAGAAACACAGTGAGAGTTTTGTGGAAATATTTACAAATGTTGAACAGTAGTCGACATTCCAACACTGCTAAGTATGCTTGAATGAATGATGAAATATTAGAGAACCTAGTAAAGCGATATGCTTTTTAGGGACGCTTAACGAGGTTTTAATTAGGCTACAGGGAATGTATGCGGTGCTCGCGGACCAGTTTATGTCATTTATTCGTTTTCTTTCCGGAAGCCTGATGACTTACGTAAATCCCCTTATTCGGTTCTGACTTGCAAACCCATTCAAATTATGCCCACCCTTCCAGCGGGTACGCCAATGGCCACTGGCAGGACTGGCCTGATAATAACGTGCCAGTTTGACAGAGGCTGACGTTTTCGTTATTCATTGTACAAACATGTTAACAACCTACAAATCCACATGTAAGTTCACACATGGTAGTGAAAACTGAAAATAAAGGCCAATTCACTACAACTTATTTAGTTGACAGGACGTTTTCAGCCCTGCTTTACAGTCTTCTTATCCGGTTCATCAGGGGGTTCCCGAATAGTATGGCAGGTTTTGCGCAAGTCCGTGTGAAGTTATGTAGTGTCCCAAAAAGCGGGATTTCATCCATTGGGAAAGGGATGTATATTTACCCGCTTTTACTCGGATACAGATTGCAGCATTCGACACGCCTTCAGTTTAGCTCCAAGGACTGCTTACTTATTTTCAATCAAGTTTCATTGTTCCCTGTTTGCTTGGTTAACCTCTCGTTCATTGTTTACCGGTCTTGTCTCCTGAGGAAAGCGGCTAAGGTTTGGAAACTAATTTTTATCCTTCGAATGAAATGAATGCGATATAAGCAGTTGAGTTTTAAGTAATCTAATCAACTCATGTTTACCTTTGGTTGATCGAAGGTAACTCGAGATGAGAACCTGAATTTCAAGTTAATTAATGGGGTGATCTGTTCAGAATAAGTGCACACGAGCAAAAAACAGCAACCAAATTAAAGGGAGAGGAATTTTAAATTCGTGCAGCTGGGTTTCAACCATTTCAAAAGATAATTCTGAGAAGAAATGTAGCAATCTAGGCAGGCTTTCACTCACGGTGAAATCGTCGTCATCATTGTGAAACAAATAGGTTTGGATGTGAACTGCATTAAAAAAAAAACAAGAAAACGTGCTTAAATGTATCGAAATCACTTTTCCCTTTGTCCCTTCTTCCCTTTGGAAGATTGATGTACCGAGGACTATATGTTAGCTGGTGACCTTGATAGGTGAACGTTTACGGATTCAATGCTGTTTGGGTCCATAACACCCCTCGACTACGACCTCTCTTGTTTCGATTAGCGCCACCTATGCGTTTACCTGGTTTGACGGGTAAAGAGCCGAAATTCACCTGAAGCTCTATTCACTCTCCGCTAACTGAATGCGCTGCAAAAGGCCGCTTAATGTTTCGGTTAAAACGACACTGAGGATATTTATAATTATGTATACTATATTATACACTATATATTATATATATTATACAATAATTAAAAGCTAAACAGCTCCAAGTAAGGCAAAATCGACAGTGAGCTGTCAACATTTTCCGTCAAGCTTATGCGTAATCCTGAATCCTCTTGTCATCACTTTGTAGAAGAATGCATTTCTTGCCAGCAAAGTTCACCAGGGAGGTTTGCGTTCCATTAATGTTCGTGTGGCAAAAAATGCGGTATAAAGGGATGAAATTACCGAATTTCCGCCATTGAATAAAAATTTGTTATTCTAATCAGGAGATAAATTGCAAAAAGCAAGGCTTTGAAATCCCCACAGATAACCTAACTGAAGCAACTTCACTACCCTTGATAATCCACAATTGCGGTTAACACCAATTAAAATCCAATTATGGATCCCCAAGATAAGAATTCAAAATTCCTTCTTCCGCTGCATTCTTTCCTTCACGGACCAACTTATCAAAACAACCATAAACTGTAAACGTACTGGTTGTCTGTAACTTTTGTAAAGGCATCCTGGTTTGCTCCTCTATCCTTGTGGCACTCCTCGGTGGGTTTCGAGCACTGGCTGGTGAATTTGCAACTTGAAGTCTATTGGGACGCAAATGCGCATTATGTTGCGGCGCATCTTGGACTGCGCTCTCGGGCACTAAAATGTTTTGGATGGCCGCATTTTTGTGTGAGTAAAGGAAGCACGAACGAACGTGCCAATTGGTCGTCAGGTGTGCGAGGAGAACTATACTGACCCTTGTTTGGAAAAGAACATATGTCAATTCAAAGGGAACTCATTTGAAAAAAATTTCAATGTTGCTGTCGGCGGGTGGAGTGGGGGCATACATCCGACTGCAGTATTCTTGTTGGCTTTAGGATGTATTAGAGCAACAGGGAACAATAAGGGACTTCATAAAACCTGCAGCATTTAAACCAAAATAGTTCGCTTTTCTGTGAGGTTTCTTTCTACGGACGGTACCGCTCGATAAAGGATTAAGAATTCAGAATGGCTTCGTGTATTTGTACTAAATTCTTTCACTTATGCTCCTGTATTTGATGTATTCGCGTTTAGCTAAGTTGTAGACAATTGGGGATTATGTTGCTCAGAATAGACGAGTGGTTCGTCTTTATGAGCTTATTTTTCGCTGGTTCAGTTCGATGGGGTTTTGATGGCCCAGGGCAATTTCAAGACATTGATTCTTACAGATTTTTAGACGTTAAAAGCATTCGCGTTGTTAACATGTACTTCAATGTTTATTACACTATGTTTGAGAATGTCGAACTGCTCATAAAAACGATTCAATCTCAAACATCCTATTAACAGCATCAAAAGATTTTTTCCCAGTACACATAGCGAATATTTGGGCCAATGAACGGCATTCAAAAAGTGTTTTCTCCAACGGCCAGATAGTACGTACTAAGGTCACATGCACTGTTGGGATGAATGGGTTCGATTCCGTGTTTTGTTCAAAAGGCTGAGTAGTAGTCGAGGTAGTCCATTTGTCAATGGACAAATTTACTAATCAGAATATCCATGGTTCGAACCCGACCTTGGCATCTTATCTCTTTCTGTGTAGGTTTGGAAAAACTGGCAGTATCTCATTCCTCGTGCGTGAGTTAGCTTGGACGGCAGCTATGTACTGAAAAGATGGAACAAATGAAAGAGTACCATTTAATCATATAATTATTGCCCTGAATGGTTCCGTAAGTTTATAAATACAGTATTCTAAGCTATTCACTCGATTTTGGAACCAGTTGAATTTGTGTATATCTTACTTCCTTTGAATCAAATGGAACAAATGGGTTTATTTCACCTATTTCAATGGAACCCACTGAAACAAAAATATTATTCCATATGGGTCTAATTTCAGTCCTCAGGTTGTCTGAGTGAACCAGGTGAAGGTTTACGGGCATATCTGCTATTATATTGTCAAACAAGGGAACGCTCCGCTCTCCATACAGAGGAAAAATACACCTCAAAGAAAAACCAGTGGCGAAGGCAGCTTTCTTCTGACGGCACTACTTCGAATTTGATTTGAAAACGTCGCATTTTAGCAGGCTGAAGCTGGCCACAAGTTCTTCTGAGATTTTCACTGGCATACTGACATATTAAAAGTCGTATCGCTAGATTTTTTTGTAAACTTCTCAAAATATTGTGAGTGTTCCCCGGTATTTTTTTTGGAAGCCACTTGTTGTACCCTAGTCAACGGGATGTATAAAAAAGTTTTCAGAGATGAAAAAGAACTAGAATCACTGGTAAAAAACTGTTTTTCACATCACGTTGACCGAGTCATCCTTTTTGTTGTCCCAAAACTGAGCACGATATATATTCTAATCCCAACTGTTTTCAGAGTGCCATCAGCAAACATGAAATATAGTCCGAAAAAATGTTGACTTTCCGTGAACTCAAGCGATAACGTTTGTATGGAAACTATCAATCGATCTGTCCCAAAGAACCCATTCAAGAAACAAAGCAACTGATCGGAGCACGAATTATATGCTATAAGTTACTTAGGATTACTACGCGATATGGCCCAATAAATGCGGTGAATAGATTGCACTCTTATCAGATATTTTCTCCGAATTCACCAGATTACCAGAGACTTTTTCGCGCGCGCAACGTACTTTGGGCGAAAAGTCTTGTGTTGTGAAACGAAGCCCCAACTTACTCCGCAACATGTTTGAGCACAATAATGGATGTTTGTTCACAAATCTGTATAACTCCGGGGACCAAGTGTATTTCGGAGGTAATCAAATATCATCTGCTCCGCGCGTGTAATTTGTCGATTGGGAAGCTGGAAAAGTCATCATTAGAGTAGAGTTTACTCCGGTGTATATGTGAAGTCGGTTCTCATGACTGTTTTGTTACCACTAGCAACTGGCCTTGCGTGCAGCATTTTTGTGGCATGTTTGCCAGCTGACAGGCCGCTGATCTACATATTACTGCCATAAAGTTAAGAACTATGATTACATCCCCTTCCCTGCTGATACATTCGCCGTGCTTGCTACTGATAAGGGGTTTCACGCGAAGATGCTCGTTGTAGTTATCAAGGCGGTGTTGTTGCAATTCTGATTCGTCTCATACGTGAGATACAAGAGTTACATCCTTTGAAGCCAACTATTTTCGGTTCCATCGAAAGGTATCGATAGTAATTTTGGTGGCGCGTTCCTTCATCCGGCAAATTCTAAACTTTGTTGAAATATCATCCTGATTGGACCACAGATTGAACATAATTTTCATCCTTGTGACATCCTATACAACCATAAAAAAGGACTTGACACAGATATGTAGTCGCGTTATCTGTCTTATGTATTTCTACCTCTGATGAGTGTTTCACTTCCAGTCGAATGGTAGCACCGAGCGAGCACTTATGAATGACGGGTTTTACAAGGACTGGCCCACTTACAGTAATTACCGTTTCAGTCGTTGGAAAGGCCACTGCCGGATGATGTTCACGACAACTGAAATTTCCGAACAAACGTCCTGTGAAGTTAGAAATATATTTTTCTGTTTTATAAAGCGACAGCAGTTTGTCACGCGCTAGACTCGCTGGTCGTATGCGCAAACGCTGATGAATTCCCTGAAAATGCTGGAACAAGTAATGTTAGGAGTCTTGGCCAAACAAACTAAAAAATAGAGGCTATCAAGGTGGAACGTAGGCAATATGAGCAAATTATGTGGCTTTTTGTCTTGCTGAATGATAGTCTTTCTCTCCGTAATCGGATTTTTACGACGGGTGAAATGTGTCTTGTTGAAAAGACGGACTAATTACTTACTTCTTCTGACATACATTAGTGTCAGAAGGGCCAGATAAGTGCCACAGAGATCCTCATTGCAATACCTTGAAACACCATAGTCCCTAGGTGCTGCGTTTTCCCAAATCAAAACTACCCCTGAAATGGTAATCCATACTGTTATGTCAAATTTTGCCCTAGTTTTAGTTTATTCGGCACAACGATCAAGCGAAGGTTGAGGTACTCGAGATTTTGTGCATATGCTGTGAGAGGGGGTTGAGTTCTGTAAGAACGTAAAAATTTTGAACTTTTCCTATTCTTACTGAATTTAGCGCATCATAAACTAGCGTTGAAAGCTTTCAACTGCCCAAAAAACCACTGATGATGTTTGATGATGTTTAAAGCAAGAACCCTGCAACCCCAGTGACCTATTCAGCCCTGCTTCCGAACTGCGAATAATCGAATTCCAAGTCTGTGGCTGATTCAAACGTTTACATTAGCTGCATCAGGTACTTATCCAGTGCGGTTGTGTAAATTTTACAGACGGTTTCCACTTCGTTCTCGGTGGTTTTCATCAAATTCCTGTAGACCGGTCAGCCTGCTTAGGCCTTTGCGTAACGGTTTTAGAAACAGGGCTACCATGAGTGTTCAAATGATTCTCGATAAATTCTCAGGATCTTCACAGCAGACCTGATACTTATCATTTTGCAGCTCTATTTTTTAATCGTTAAGTAACCAGTCTGCGGAAAGCAATACACTGCATGTTTTTTCCTGAATGGTACTGTTCAAATGGATTCAAAAATCTGCATATCAGGCTTGAGGTTTCCACTTACGACCTTATGCGATGCCGGCATAAAGTTGAACGTAGGATTGAAGACTACAACACCGGTTTCATAGACGATAGTCTGATAATTACTGCAAAGTCCAGCTTAAAGCTGTCTACCAGGATCAACTACCTCTCGCATTATGCCCTAACACCAACCATTTTTCAGTTATGGTTAATTTCAAGGTTCTTTTTGAAATCGGTTTCAAACTTTCTGTTTGAAACATTTGGGTGAAAAAAATTACACCTCGTTGATTTTTCTTGTCTCCGGAAAAAACCTACGATCATTGTAAATTTTATGACGAAACAGTTTTCAGTCCACAGAGGAGTTTCAGTTTGCAAGAATCTTACAACGAGCAAGCCGCAGCGGCTGTTCTCGACCAGATCTGTGAGCGGTGGGTAAAAATTTTACTGCACCAGCAATGCCCTGTATTCCATTACTCCGCTCTTACTTTGCTCTACTAAACAGGTTCAGTTCTTTTTGCGCATGCCTTTATTTAAGGTTCCGGTCCCACCCATCCGTTCAATTTTAGTCGGTCTGTTAAAAACCATAGTAGATCGCATTGATTCAGAAAACTGGCATACGGTGGCCATTGAGCTGAATAATTCACCAATAGACAGTGGAAGTGATATTCGATTATCCATAATTAATCTGATTAGCATTAAATAACTTTACTCGTTCGAATGATTTGAGATTCTACCCCTATACCAAATCAACACTTTTAAACCAGAACTATATGCTCAATTAATTCGATATTTTCAGGAAACCAAATTATTGACTTTAACTTATCACCCAAAATGCCAACATGCAGTCATTGAAGAAAACGACTACGATCGCGATCAAGCACAGCTGGAACAGACGGCAAGTGATCAGTCTTGAGAAGTTTCTGAGTGGGAAGAACTAGCAGGCTGTAGCTGGTTTTGATCACCTATTTCCAGAAGACTGAACTTTGAGCGTAGATATCATGCGATCGAAACCTGTTACGCAAAGCGATGGTGACAAACCTTAAAAGGTGTCATGCATCAATCATGCTTCCCCAAAGAGTTTTCAAGCGTATACGAAAGCCAGTCGGTTTCCCATTTAGACTTACATAGTGGAATATCAAGCTTCCCACAAGCACCGATGGAATTGCCTTGATTTGCGCCTTATAATGATGGGTTAGTGGTCGGTTCTACGAGGGGGAAGTTTTTATGTGTCCTTTGTTAATGGGTCCAAAAATAATCGCTTCCTTCCGACAAAATGTACTAATTTGCTAGGCAGATCGGAGTGATAAATAGACTCTACCCAATTAACGTTTTGGGATATTCTTTATTTGAAGGTGGTACCAAAAGCCCCCTTCATATTTCAGCTGGCACGATGTTCCAGATATCATGTTGCATCGTCATAACATACTACTCATATGGTTGTTGAAAACCCTTCGACAACCCACTTTCGCTTTGTTATTCTTAAAGCCCAACAGGTAAGCGTAATCTCCGAGTCCATAAAAGGTCTATGTTTTAGCTAAATATGAAATCATAGAAGTGATTAAATACATTTATTTGAAAATTACCCGGGTGTTGACGTGAAACTCAGCAAAATCTCCAAAAGAGTTTCCCGATATTACCAATGATATTCATCCGCTTACAATCTCATAATAGAAAATTGCATGCGTTTGATCGGCATTCAAGGACTGCACATTTTTGATGAGCTTCAAGAAGGGCAAAACCAGTCGTGGAATGAGGAAGAGTATTAGGCAACTTTGTGAGTAGCGATTTATGTCAAGAAAACACACTACATTACATCGAATGTGGTGGCATCCCGAAAGCAAACCGGTTTAGCGTAGCACTTTCAACTGAGTGTCCCGTTAACATCATTGCAAATTTTAATATTATTTTGTTCTTACTTATTTCATATGCAGCGTCCAAAAACCGTTGATATCAACTAATTGGGCGTTAATCAAAATGACAATCTCAGGTTGTTTTCGGATACCCGATACATTTCCAAAAAAAAGTCTGCCTACTTACTTCCTCTATGAGCATAGTATTCAAGTGTTCGCTCGTTGTCAGTTCAAAAAAGACGAATCCGGATGCTGTAGAATTTGTAGGATGACCACAACGATTGACGCTTCTTCGCGCTTTAATCAAGAGTTTATGATTGATGTACGTTGACAGCCTTCTTTAAATGGCACCATTTCAAGCCTAATAAACCTTCTGCACACGATTTCAGTTTGAAACTTCACCACTTAATACTCTCTTTGTTTCCCACAGCTACGATATCTGCTTAATCCCGTTTTAATGGGTGGCTGTCACATTTGATATCCCATTTTAAGATTAACTCCGGTGTTTGAGGCAGGCTGCTTTTTGTGGATATTCGATGAATTTCATAATTCACTGCAGATCCACTGCTGAAAGGTCGCTGAAATACGTGAAAATTTCCTTGAACTGAAGTAACGTGTGCGCTGATAAGTTTTTGATTACCCAGTCATTTCCTTCCAGTGATGATCATCAAATGGAAGTGAAACCGGAATCAAGTTTCTCCTGGTAGCAACTTGCATCAGTCAACGATCTCATGCTATTGTCATCTTGTGTTGTCCGCAAACAGACTCACTTCTGATCAGTGCACAGAGTAGTGAGGAAACAAATTTTGGGACTAAACAGTTTCCCAGTTGGAAGACGTACTATAACATCTGATTGAATGCATCTAGTTTGATTTCTGTTACGCCGAATTTTTCAACAGGAAATTTGCTGATCGATAAATTGTATTGTCATACGAAAAACTAAGAGCTTGCTTGACTAATAATCCCACGATTTTGTGCTTTGCTGCGAATTCTGAATTCACAGCATAATTTTGTGATATGGAATTTTCTCCACTGTATAAATCGGGGACATTTGTAGAACTTGTCTTTTTCAGCATTCCGAAAACAGGTAGTAATGTTTTCATCAGTTTAACGTGCTCATTGGGAGTATTAAGTCTGTGATGATGTGGTGTCGAGGCGCTTGCTCCTAATATCACAATTATGAGGTCCAAATCACAGCACGGCCAGTAGTATGCACTATGAACGAGCCTTGATAACAGTGAAACACGAGAACGCTATATTCTGTCCACGCTGCAGACAAAACGGGATGATTTCACAAAGAATTGAGGAGAACTGAGTAAACAGGGGTGGGAAGAGAACAAAAGCAATGTATTCTTAAGTTAATTCGAATGGATTCTTAGCCAGAAGCACAACCGGTTTTCTTCTTTAACATTCGCTTTTGTTTCACACACGGTTCATAACTTTTTCTATTACATTAGGAACTAAATTGTGCAGCGCATAAGGTTTGTGATTTTGGATTCCACGTCATCTAAAAGGGTGAAAATAGCACCATCAGGCTTTCTCTCTTTCCAATGAGAATGGGGTTTGGGTGCTCCAGTGAATCCTGATAATCTGCCTTTGACATTCATGCCCGGCTGATCCTTTTTTGAATCCAGCATAATCGTATCGATTCACGAATCTCGCATATTTAGTGTTTCGAAGTGCATTAGACAGTGTTCTAATAGTGCCACGCAAACAGTCTTTACCAGCGGCGTTGGTGAAACTATTTTTATTTCATAGCCCTTTTCGTTTTATTTTATATTTAAGAATGAAAGTCTTTCAGAAGATGCTGGTATAAATTACTATGTATCACGCATGGTCGCTGAATCCTCGTATCGTTTACATGTTTGGACATGGGTACTATGCAAAAAATCATTTGAGATTACTAAAACTGTCACGTTCATTATCTATCTCACAACAGTCGTAATTCATCTGATAAAAAAAATATCGCATTCCCCGAGACACGCGAATAAATTCACAACAGTCTAATTCATCTGATAAAAAAAATATCGCATTCCCCGAGACACGCGAATAAATCGCAGGTGTACGTGGAGACGTCCAACCATAAACGTTCTATATTCGAGTATTAGCCACAAATATCACTGTTGTGCTCCGCACTCAGAGTTTGTTGCTCATCATCCAAGTATCACTACAGTTCTCCCCAAATTTTGTCACCTGCCCTGTTACTATAGACAGCTTGATATTTGTGCACTCATCACTTGACGTGATGACTAGTTTTTAGTAAGACTACTTTGGCCGAGAGCCGTCCGTTTTTCTTTTTGGTCCTGCTAGATCACCATTGAGTTTGTACATTGAGCTGCACCTCTAAAGTCACTTTATTATGATGCAAAAAATATTTACGACGAACTCAGCAGCTAACAACCCTCCTTAAGGAGACTTCGTTAAGAAGGCACCCTGTTCGGCGCGCGCCAAGCATTTTATAAAAATTGCAGTGATTGGCGTTAGCTTTTCTCCATTCTGTGGAATTAAGTAAACTTATTTTCCGGCAGCGAAAAATGTCATGTCCTTTGCAGTCCCTCCGGAGGAATCGCAGCATGGCCGCCAAAAAACATTTTTTAATCTTTCTGTTTTTCTGTCTGCTAGTAGAAAGTTTACTGAGAGGACCAGAGATCACTTGATTTAGTCTGTTCGGATGCGGGAAATTTAGCAATTTCCTTTGCAAATATGAAGAATTAGAGTTAAACGCGACGGAAGTTGTAAATGGTGAACAAACCCAGAGGTATTGTGAAGCCTGAAGGTGTGATAGAGGTACACATACAGCAGATCAGTGCACTCTTTGGGAATGAGAGACACAAGGGCCATCTCGGCCGTATGTGTGAATGTTTGAAGAGATCAGTGAGGGGAGATAAGAACACAGCTTCTAACGGAATCTGTGAGACATAGCGCTATCGAGCGAACTGAAGTCAAGTCACACGTGTTATCCAAGATAGTGCAAGAGTGAGTCAGATAGCCAGATTCGAACAGTTCGATATTCATTTGTGCAGTTCACACAAAGCGGAGTCTGTTTTTGGATACCAAGCGGTATTTTCTTACCAGGGTTCTTTGAGATATCTAAATTCTCTTTCAGATATGCCCAATGTACGTATTGATGAGTGACCACCGGAGCGGTAGATTACACAGCGATTACCGAGCCATAAAAAATTTCAGAAATCACTCTACTTTTCAGTTAAAGATTTAATTTGTGACGAACTCCTTCTGACACCAGCGCGCTTGCTCTGTTGTAAGCAGCCGTTTACGAGATTAATTATGAGCGAGTGTTGGAATAATACGAAAAGTATAAAAGCGGTATCATTTGCAAAACAAGTGGTCTCTCAACATTTCCCTTGGAACTTTTTAATTTTGCTTCCTGTTAAATTGATCTAAATCACTTCGTCGTTTTGTCGTTACTGTTAGCCTTAACAGGAAGAATACGACACTGGGCAGTCATATGTAAAAACGAAGTGCTTTGAATATTGAGCAGTTCTAACCAGCATTTATTCAACTTTGAAACAGGTGATTCAATAGTTCATATTATTCTTTAAGTTGAAAAAACCCAGTGGTGCACTATTAAAGAGACTATATGTAACGTTGATGAAATGTCGTACAAAAATTAGGTGTTTATTCATGTCAGCCTTCTACCACAGATGTACAGCGCAAAGTCACCTATTTTATATTTTATTTTACTTCCTTCATGGAGCTCGCTTCCGTCAGTTGTACCAAGGAAAATTACCCTCCATAGATGGGATCGTACATGACATCTATGAGGTTTGACCGTTGGTGGAATACTGAAGATATAGAACCAAACTATTATTACCTACAGGTATAAAAATGCATTTTCATGATTTCGGCGTACATTAGTGCCCGAATTTAATACTTCGGAGTTGCTAACCAAAAGCGGCCAAAAGCATTTTTTGAGTAGTAATTAGCCCGTAATTCCTACGGTAAGTGTCACCCAGTTTTCACCCAGTAGATTGAATATTTTAGTGGACAAAGGTTCTGCCAACTGGAACCCAACGATCTAGCCTTCCAGATAAGGAAACATTTTAGATCCGGTGATAAGAATATAGGCATATTTTGCAAATGACTGAATCTGGTTGTTCCTCACCTTCGATGGTTGACTTTTCCAAGGCTTTATTACCTTGAATGGTATGGAGAAAGGTATTTGGTGTTTTAAAGCAAACACTGATTTAATTATTTGACGCAAGATATACTATTACCAAGGGTGACCGTCTCACCAAGTGCAGACTAGTTTGAACTTTTAGGTTGAAAAATGGTGAATTATAAAGAAAAGGGGGTGCACCTCAAAAAGTGCAGTAGTATGGCAGGCATGAGAATACTAAAAAACTGATTTTTTAAAACTTCTAACCAAATGGACGTCCAATAAATCCGGATTGTTTCATGCACTTACTTACCATACCATAGTCCAATTGTATTGATTATCTTTCCAGCTGTGCTGTTATAGTGCTAATTCAACATGGTTTCGTTTACCCAGACCAGTGCGCCAAATTCTTTTTGGTGCCTACTTTCGTAGAACGAACAGGGCGTGAGTTCGCTGTCACCACAAATATTCTAAAATTTACGTATACATAAAATTTTGCTGCCCCTAAGACATTCACTTGTGTTTAGTTCTTTCACCGTTTGGTGGTTAAATCGAATATGCAGACGACATCGTTCTCATATCTGAAGAGCAGGAGAAGGCGAAATTATTATTGGATGAACTGACCCAAGTCAACCCGTCCTTTGGTATACACTTTGCACCCACAAAGTGTAAGGCCATGCTCGTGGACGTGCAGTCACTGAACACGCCACTTACAATCCAGGGAGAGGTACTGGAAGTTGTGGAGCGTTTCACGTATCTTGGAAGTTGTATTAGTTCTGATTTTAGTGTGACAGATGAGGTGAATGCACGGATCTGCAAGGCTCGGGCCGCGTTTTCTAACTTGAGACACCTATGGCGTCAGAATGGTTTATCCCTGAATCTGAAGGGACGTGTGTATCAAGCTACAGTACGGGCTGTTTTGTTGTATGGCTGTGAGACTTGGCCTATTCGAGCAGCGGAACTGAGATATCTTCAGGTGTTCGACAATCGCTGTCTCAGAGCCATAGCCCGTATGGGCCGGTGCCGGCGAATCCGTAATTTAGACAGTTACAAAGCTCGTTTTCAGCTGTGCAACGGGTACTTCCATTGAGGAATATGTTCAGCACTAACTAACTACTTGTGGTCTTGGCCTTCTCCATATAGGGCTGTTTGAGCAGAGGATCGTTGCTGTTTTGCAGATGCGCACCGCCATCCTACATCAAGTAACCGTATAGACGTTTGTTTGGAACAACTGATAGTAGTCTTCACCGTTGGCCGTAGTTCAGCTTTAACACCGGTGTTGCCCAACCCCATCCGCATATCGACTCGATTACAACAGTTCACAAGCTTCCGGTTTGTAGAAGCCGTGCTACACCACATTGGTAGTGTGTTTCCTCACAAACATTTCTATGAACAAGCTATAAGGTATTTTTTGAAATTACCTAATGGTGTTGTTGTGGTGGTATGCACATGGCATTTTATTCCTGTTGTATTTGCCGGATTCTAACCCAGGTTTTATCTAATGGTTTTCATAAAAGTTATATATATATATACATATATATATGTGATATGTTTACGTGATTACGGTTTCAGTTCAGTTTGGTGCTTGTAGAATCTGCCTTATTTGTTCGGTGGCCAAACAGGAGTAGGTGATATATCTCCATCCTTGGATTCTAGCGATGATTGTGGCAGATAATAGATGTTCACTGAAATTCATTGGAATAAGCTGCTCAAAGCCTGTTGTTTGGCTCCGAGTGATCTACTATTCGACGCGTGCTGTTTTTCACAGGAAGAGGGGTGTATTATTCCTGCTTTTCTAAGTTCCGTTATGTCCAGGATTTACGAGTTTTTCTTAAAAATCGTATTACGCAAATGAAAAGTTTCAGAATAACCAGTAGTCCAGGCCAAACACTCGAACCGACATAGAGTAAGACGCAAGGAAATGGGCATGGAACTGCTTTAGCGCTACTTTTTATTACAAAAACTAGTATTGTACATTCGATTTACCTTCTTGTTAGCTTTCATTCGAATTGGTGAAAGTATAAGTTGGGATACTGAGGTTCTGAACCAGCGGGACCAGTCAGTCATTCGCAGTGGGAACAATAAATAAGTGAACCAGAAGCGATGCATGTTGTGGGGCTTGCGGGATGTGTTCACATTCGCATCACTCTCGTCCGAACAGACGTCGTCCTGTCCTGGCGCAATTATCCTGGTGAATCCACACCAAAGGGGAGGGGAAGCACTGGACTCGAGTTTTGCTCTTATTAGAGCTCATCAGCAGTGCATATCCAATAGCCGTGCCGGGGTTTGAACTTCGGCCACCTGATATGCGAGGCGGATGTGTTACTACTATTCCACCAGCGCACATTGGACGCATCTGAATTCTCACGTCTGAACTGACGAACGTGTTCACGCTTGAGCATCCGAATGATTGCACCAGGACAGAAGGACGTCTGTTCAAACGAGGGTGATGTGAATGTGAATAAATCAGAATTGGCAAAGTACACTCATTTGCAAACTAATTTGGTCTTGCGAGAGACTCACCTGGAACCCAGCTGAATCTCTCGCTTGTGATGTTTCCAGGCAACTGAATGTGCTGCACTGGGCCGCCCCATGTTCCAGTCGCTACGATATTCCAGATATCGCGATACACGTATATTCGTAATGCACTACTCATAAGGCTGCTGAATATTCGTCGACCAGAAGTTATCCTGATACAATCAAGCGATCACTCTGGCTACTGTCAGTCTATTTAACAAATACAAGCGGATTCTCGACTACACGCAGAATTTGTTATTGTAGTTGCAAAACCATTGCGCTGGGGTTGATTATAAACGTGTTTTCAACATTCCCGTCAGGAGTAAAAAGTAGATCCATATTTGTTGACAAGTATGTTGACATCTGAACCATGAATTTAAACGTCAAATAATAAATTCTATATAAATGACCATTTTTGCACAAGGAAAATATATCACTGACAGGACGTACAAAAATCGAGTTGAGTGTATCCGCTTTTTTCTGTCTATCCGGAAACGCATAAGGGGTAGGCGATTTCGAACATCAACTGAACGACGTTGGCTGATGTTTTCGTCCTGACACGATTTAGTAGAGCCGGTGCATACATATTGGGGCTGTCAGCTACTTGTTTTTCACCTGCTGTATGGTCAGGTATTTTAGTCCCCCAAAACATTCACTACTGGTGAACAGATCCCGATTTCCGACAAGCACTCTACTGTATCATCCGCTGCGTAGTTAGTTGAATGATGTATGTTCCTTGTCAGTGTGAGTTCAAATTCGGCTGAATTTATCGGTTTGCTTTAAATAAAACCGAGTGAACGCTTTCATCCAATTTCGGTCGATAAAACGCTTTGGTTTGACCTTTCATTGTTAACCTGAATTTATCACGAGTTATAACTGTTTTGTGTAGCCTCAATACTATGACTGTGGAAACTATGGAAGGAAAGGGGACATACAGACCACCGAGAGCATGACAAAAATTAGTGTTTGGCTATTGCATGCAGGGCGATTGCTTACCAAAATCTTACTGTATTTACCTATGTCCACCCACAAGAATGCGTATCATGTTGCCTCGGAAACTACTTTATTGCCTGGGTAAGGAGAAGGGTCGTGCGAATTACATTATTGTACGAAATATTGCCCAATTTCTTGGTGATTCCCAGGCACTTACACGCAATCAAATTTAAATTTGGTATACAGCGTCAAATTAGACCAATGTTTGTGAAAAATGGTACCCTAAAAACGGGGGCGGACCACTACTGATTGATGTGGACTAGAGTGATCAGAAATGTGACCATAATGACGGACAGACCACCAAGATTCGGAATATTTTGAAGATGAGAATCGAATCGTCTCTGGAAGGTTCAGCCTACTGTTCATAATGCTTGGTTGATATAATCAATACTCTAGAGAGCCTTCAGATCGGTGGATAATTGAACAATTTTTATATGTCAATTTTATGCATATTGACAGGCTTGCTTGACATTGTTGAGCTGTACAAATTCTCTTCCGGTTAGGTCGAGAAAACTGTTTTTTTTCGCCAAAAAAATAACAACGTTGCATGCATTGGATAACAGGAACAATTTCATGAGAACGACTTATATGACTCTGAAGATATGGATTAGGAACCGGTGTTTAATACAGTTGAATATGTGCATTGTGTTGCCTGTTTTGCCGACTTTCACCCGGTCAAATTAAATTTGCCTGACTATGGGTCTCGTAGACATACAAGGAACACAGTTTTCCAAGTTTTTAAATCAATTAACTCTAGTTTTGTTTGAATTCATGTTTCCGGGAGTGCATCATGCTTTGTTGCACGTATTCGAGTATCTCGATAGTCTTATACCCACCATCGAGACTAACATTACGGAAGCATCACCAGTTTTGGAAATATCATGTTGATTAAGTAGACAGTTAGAGAAACGTTTTCCCACGGTGAATACTAACATAACGGCTAACCGAAATCTGAAATTTGAAGTGATATAATAATCCGGTTAGGAGGATTAACGTTATTTATTGCATTCTGGGCGAGCACCAATGGTTTTTTATATATGTAACCTGGCAAATTTTGGTTTCACTCATGGTATTTGGTTGAAACGAAGCTTAGGTTCTTGCTGTATGAAGCCTGAGAATTAGGCTTTTGTATACCTTTCACGCCAAATACTGATGACGGATGTACGGAGAAGTAAGGCTTAAGACAGTCTACCTATATCAACAATCCCAGTGGTTTTACTTAGCATAGCTTCAGTGAACTCGCTGGCCTTAACAACTCTACCGTGATCGAGGTAGATAACCATTGATTTAAAACCATACAGAATAAACAACCGGAAAAAGGTTTATAGACGAACAATGCGGGTCTCTTAGGACATACACTAAAGTTTTGTCGAGCACCCGGTGAAGTCCGAAAGTGATCGTATCCTGGAGAGGACACAGATTACCCGGGTGTCTCATCAGAAACGGCAATGTGTATGAATACTACCGTGGGATGTCCAAAAATATGAGTTGTGGTAAGTTACCTAATGAAAAAAGCGGACAGAAGCACCACTTATATTGTTATGATGTTTTGTTCTATGTGAGCAGTTTGTTTGTGGGCTTTAAGTGGTCGGTTAGTTCTCTTCCTCTTGATAAGAATACATCTACCAAGTGTGCGGTTGCTGAAAAGCGCTACTTGACAAGCGCTAAAGGTTTGCCGTGTGGAGATGCCCTACATCGCCTTGATTTGAGAGCAAACTTTAAGGCCCGAATATAATTTTTAGTGTGACTCTTAAATGTTTAGCATCATCACCACCGTCATCGACTTCCGTGGGACTTTATGATTACTACCGCGAGAGTCTCCATAACCCTTTATCATAAATCAAAGCACAGTTTTCACACATGTGAGTGGATACATTATGGAAGAAGCACCACATCAGAATAATGTCGAATGCCGACGTTTTCGCTCAATTTCAAAGCGGTGTCATTAGTTCTTGGGATGCCAACAAAATCAACAGTTATTTTTCACCCACTTCGATAAATGATTGGCTTCACATTCGAAATGAAGCCACGCAATCACATTTCGTTATCTGATCCTTTGAGACCAAATGAACACAACTTTAGGGCCAACGTCCCTCATGTTGAGGAATGCCCACTGAAACGAGAAAATTACTGTGAGTGTTTAAAACCATAATTTACTCAATCACTGCTGTTAACAGTGAGCAGATTTAACTAACAACGAATGTTCTCAAGCTTAACCGGCTAAAAGCTAAATTGAAGAATTCAAGAATTGTCTGTTTCATCTTCATTGAAGCTTTAACAAGTCAGCCGGGAGATGAGTGAAAATCGCACTGCAACCCAGATGAGCGGATAAAATTATCTGGTAACAGTTGTCTTGCAAGTCCAAGTTGAATACTGATTTGAAAGTCCAAACGCAATCAGGAGGGGATGTTGAGGAACACACATCGCAGAATGATGGAGGGACCATCTAATTAAGTAGTTAGTGAGTGGATCTGACTCCCATTAGAAGCGCTAAGTCAGTTCAGCAACCAGTTCAATCTGCCTTCCACCAAAAAGCTTGTCACAATTTGCTTCACGAACGTCCCCAGATGGATATAAGTACATAGCATATGGGAACAGAGCTTGGGAAAGTGCCATTCACTAACAGACGGACCAGATAAATTACCATGTTGCTTGTTGACCCTGCTTTCAAGAACACTCATTTGGCAACGCTGTATGCGGTTCAAACATTGTCCGATAATTTGTGGAAATCGTGATGCAAAATGGTTTTGTTGGAACAAGGTGCTAAGGCTTCATCAAGATTCGTGATGAGATTCAAAACTGAAGGTCACATCAAGATAAAATCATGAAAGTTATATGGAATCGTTCGGAAAAATTTCCGACAAGTGTGACAAGATCATGGAATTTGGTGACGCAGCTTGAAGAACTTAACAATCTACATACAGTTTTCACTACATACAGTTTTCAGTTCTTTGGTATTAGTGTTTAGCAACCTGTGTCGTTTCGTATGTTAATCTGACGGATCACCCCTTTCGATTGAAAATTTTTTTTGCGTACTCACAAACTGTTACGCCCCTCCCATTAGTTGAAAAATATCAAACCAGAGCTGAGCAAACATGTTAAAAACACATGTTAAAGAATTACTAGCACTGCATACATTCCGCGCGAGATGGAACTTTATGACTGACACCTCGGCCTCCCGATACATAGATAAAAGTTTAGATGTCAGCCAGCTCATGTAAGTTTAGTGTTAATTTGGTGTACAGATGATCTGAACAGGACTAAAACTGACTATGGGCCCGTGCTTGTGGGCTCCTGATTGCTTAGCCCACCTTGGCCTGTTTTTCTCAAACAAAGCACCTTTGACAACGAACGAGGAGATGAAATAACCGGATGGGGCTAGTTAAAAAATTGTAACAGTTTTTGAAGGTTCGATAACATGCCGATATCCCGTAACCCTATTTGAAGCATATACGTAATGCATGAAGTTGGCTTCGTTGGACCCAGTAACGGTGAATGTGGTCGACTACTTTGTTTATTACTGTTTATTTGTTTGTTTATTACTGTTTTTTACCGTTTTTCCACGCTGACCTAGCCATTTAGAGGAGCCTTTGCGAGTTTTTCACCTGGCTGAATGTGTTCGTCTGAAAAGGCTTATTGTGCGGACTTGCTCGTAGATGAGTGGCGGACAGTGCCTTCCCCTTCTTGATTGACTCATGCTTGATGCAATGCTATTTCACCGAGCTTGTTTTGAAACATCACTTTCCTCTACTGTTTACGTGAGTGGTCAGAAGACATGCCAACTGAAAAATGAGGCGGTCTGGCGCAGCAAATTCGGTTGCTCACTAGCATCATAAATGAAGGATCCAGCTGGTTTCCAGGTGAGTCTCTCGTCTAAACCAAATTGGTATGCAAATGAATGTATTTCGATAATCTCACGCAACTTGGGTTCAAGTGGAGCATAAATTTGACGGACACTCGGGGACTACGCCTAACTGATGAACCAAAAGAAGGGTAAAACCGGTCGTGAGCCGTCGAAGTGTTTATGAGTATTGTATTACGTTAGTAGCTAGAGTCGTTCACATTGTGGGAGCGGTTGTAATGAACATACATCATATCCCATAAGCGAAGGAAGGATAAGGAATAGTTAGTACGGTAGAACTGTTGCAGCCGTTTCGAAGCACAAATGTATTATCACAGAGTGCAGTTACCACATAAGGGTACTCTAGTTTCCTAGAGGACACCAAAAAGATCTGACTGTTGGGGTTGTTTCCTTGTGGCGAAATGACCAAAAAGTATAGCGGCCGTCACACGTGATCCTCAGTAATACAGCCAACAGCTGGCCGGCAACAACCGGCTATATTGTGACACAGGTTCAGTTGACCAAATCGCCCAAATACAGCTCAGTGGCGTTCTTGCTGAGAAAACGGTATCTACACAAGTTTTCTCGATGATCAGTTGTATGAAAAATTTACTTGACGGAAGACTAAACCTAGTACACAATATCCTGAAAGAGAAAAAGTATAACATGAAGAATTCGGTATTGTCAAGATACTCAAAATCTAAACAGGCCACTACGACAGCCATTATGTCTTGTCATCATCTTCGTTCATGGTGTCTCAGAACGACCTGATAACAAAAAAACTGGGAAAAGTAAATTTGATTTCCTCAGAACAAGTGCCATAAAAAACATTGAAGGTGAAATGCATCGTGAGACCTACGACTGTTGATTTACTGCCGTCAGACTGGTGCATCGACGGACATCCAATGAAACAAGTTATCGTCAATTAATCGTAATTCAACCGAGCTTGGAAGCCGTCGTTACGTATGAACATCTCCATCGACTAGTTGTGTGACCATCTGGACATCATGTTCTCGAATCAGAACCTTCTCAAATCTTTTCACTGCAGACAGTAATTGGAACAAAATCTCCAGTGTAGGGTAAGCCCTATTCAAACATAGGTAACAAGCTAAGGACATAACCAATATACTCAACCAGGGACATTCTACTCTATGGGCTTATGACCAGTTATACTCAAGAGATAGTAGCTAGTGCAAAAACGGCAGTTTCAAAGCGATTTGTAAGTATGACATTCAAAAGTACTGGTATTTTTTTCTATAAACTCGTGAACACACGGCGATCAATGAAATATGTTATAATTGAGGGTGAAATTCGCCAGCAGATTGATTAATCCATTAGGAAAAACTAGACAAACAATTTCCGCTGAATAGAATGCATTCATTCATTTCAGGCTTTTCACGGTTCAGTCATCACCTAATGCACAATGTACACGTGGATACGAAAATAACTTCTGTTCACCCACAATAACATCACGTAAGTAGCCAACAAAACCCTCTCTAGATAGATTATAACAGTGGTACTTCCTGGGAAGAAATACACATTTAAAGTAACATACTTGTTCCTCATACAGGCAGAAGCACTTTCCGTAATTGCGATAATTTAAACGGCCAAAAAACATTTCCAGGTAAACATTCTTTGAAAACATTCATACTAAATGCTGAACAAAAGGAGACTGACCTTGTTGTCGCATAGAAAACAAAATAGTGCAAACAAACAAGAAACGGAAAAAGTCATCCTACCAATGTTTGTGTTGATTGCCCACCTTTGTCCGAGGATCCATATAAATTTGGAGCACATAAGCCGCAATCCGTTGATCGTTTGCATAGGTAAATTGGTTTTTTTGAACAACCACTGAGACTTTTTTTGGATGTGGTCAACTCTTCGGGTAGGACAGTCCCTGACATCCGTTTCATCGACTAGGGATAATACCTCGCATGTTAGTAAGGCTTTTAAGAATTGAATGTACTATAGTTTTGAAGGTTCCCTATAGAACCTGAGGCCTCGTCCGTGTTGAAAAAAGCTATGGGCCATTCAATGATAACTTGTAGGATGAAGTGTTTGTCCACAGTTCATCTACGCTGATTGAAAATGTTCCGCAATCTATTTCAGGCGTGACGACCTGCTTATCCCCAAGAACTGATGAGCATATCAATCCTGAAAACATTCCGACAAGTCAAATCACATTACCAGTGTTCGGTCAATACGGATCACCGGATTAATCCAACCCAATCATTCAGTATGATTGACTGTCGTGTGCCAGCAAGCATTTCCATAGTCATCCCACAAACTGCAGCCGCAACAGTCAAAGCTATTGCAATTCGCCCACGACGGCCAACTCTTTTCTAGAAGCGTCAGATGAGCTTACTGGCCTTGCCGTGGCTCATCAAACCCCGTGTCAGAGTATCTCTCACACCGACTCATGAATGCCTCTCTATTCCTAGAATGATTTTGTTGGTTCATGAAACTGATCAGTTGTATCCTTAAGTCTATAGGTTATTTAAATGTGTATTTTGTTGATCAATATTTATCGAAGTCGTATGACTGCAGGTTAGGTATTCCAAATTGTGTTAAGGACATTTAGCAGTTTCGAATTGCCACATTGCACTGGCTGGAACACTAATGCTTGATGATCAGCAGTAATCCCCCATGGAACTATGACTATGTTCAGGTCATTGTTTTTCACTAGCATCTCTTTGCCTTTCCTGTCCAGTTCTTACAGCATATATCATTTAGCTTCGGACCAAAGGCTTGAAATGTTTGCTGTAAATTTTTGCCTATGTGAATATTTTAGCTCACGGTTTCTAAGACATTTCCTTTCTTCGGAACGTTTTCAGCGTTCTCCAGTTATGGTACCCAGCTCACAGACAAGCCCTTCTTGGAAGCGCCCGTCATGTAGGTCAGTTTGTGTTAAGCTTAGATGCAACTATGTAGAGTACTTTACTCACTTCACTTCAAACGGCTTTGGAGTGTTGGTGAACAAAAATATCTTCTAAAAATTGCCACACGCAGCAACAGCTTACAGAAACGCCGTACGACCGCTGCCACATGATTTCCTCCTGAACGTGACTTACAGTCCGAGGAGCTAGCCCAAATGAGCCCGCAACTTACTTGTCATTAAGTTATGGTCCATTCTGTGTGGAATCTAACACAAACGCTGAAATAGCCAACTGAAATTCAAAGCGTTATTATAGAAAACTTCGTTATGGGATAGTCTGAGCACTCCAAGGTGTCGGTTTTTGATGTAACAATCTAAGCCGTCATATACCTCTCCAGCTGTTGCACTCAGGCTATACTTTAATAACACAATGGTAAGGCAAAGGTGCACAGGATGTTCAGTTTCTTTCCACAGGTTACTTATTAGTTCCTGGCCTCACTACGATTAGATATATGGTTTGCAAACTTCTGGTAGCCGTTGTCAGATGCGACCATCACATGACGACCAATGTGCCAATTGGTGCGACAAGCAGTACAAGAAAGAACGAAATTTAGCTTGCCGATTTCGTATTAATAAGAGAGTAATTCGAACACATAAAAATCGGTAACAACAGGTCTTTGGGTTTCGGATGCCAATCGAAATCCCACAGTATGTTGGTTATTACTTTATTGTTTTTTAAAATTTATTTATTTATTGTTTAGCAGTTATTATTTTATTATTTTTAGTTATTATTTATTTATTGTTTTATCATTATTATTTATGATTCATTGTTCATTTATTTTATTGTTTTTTTAATTTTCACGCAGCTCGAGAAGATAAATTTCCATCATGTGTGTTCGCATTTTGGAAAATGAGGTTAAATTCATTGCAAAAAGAACAAATGTAGAAATCCTCTTTGCAGAGGTTTAAAATTTTTCTTCAGTTAACTGACGTCGGAGAAGTTTAGCCTGGAACATTTTTGCAATGCTTCACATCGATTGTTCCTACTCTGAAAAATAAATTTTTCGAATGAGAATAAGTGGCTTCAATTCACAAAACTTATGTATGAGTATTGTGTGCCAGCATTTTTTCGGTCCGCATCAGGTTTTCTGTGCGGAGGCGGGAGATGTTAAGTCAGAACGACTGGAGTGAAATAAGATTAACGCCTTGGAAAAGGCTCAAGTTCATTTTGTTTGTTGTTGTGGGTTTTTCCACTCTGTGACCTTGTAACCAATTTTAGGGCATGAAAAGTACAGCGAATGACTTATTTGCCAGGCGACTTTTTAAAATGAACAGAAAAAGACAGTGTGTGTTAGAAAGTTTCAGTGACCCACTTTTGCTTGTTTTTGGTAGTGGACTAACTCAGAATTTGATCGTCTGGCAACTGTTATCCATAGAACCAGACCACTCACCTACTGACTCTCTAGAAGCTCAACAGTTCACACCTCAGCAGCCATGGAACTCCCGAGAGTGTGCTCCTTTCTAAGACAGCTGCTCTTCTTTAGGGGCCGGTTCCGGTCGGTCAGATGAAATTCTTTCCATAACAATGATCTGATTACTTCCTGATCTCTGGGTAACAAATGCTTACAAAGACGTTGCTCCTGCATCGACAGTCACACTGTATCTTACCCGCATTTAAAGAAGGAACGTAATAACGGGTCAAAGGATGACCCAATCTGCAAAAGAATAGCATTTCACCAGTATATATAATTGATCACAAGATGTTTACGATTTTTTCAGGTTAGTACCATCCATGATTATGTACATCGAATGCACGATCAACTGTACACCCGTGAGGTTCATTGTGGTGAATGGTGCTCCTTTAGGCCACCTGGGACAATGGGGGGCTAGCAGAAGTGCATTAGCATTCACACATCACCTAACTTTCTTGAATATTGTATGATCATATTTAGCGAGGAACACACTAAAACTTTATTTTTGCTAACGAAGGTGACAAATGTAATTTTGCAAGTTTTTCAGCATCCGGAAGCATCCATGATGAGTCTAGATAACATTAATTTCACATCTGAATGTTTTAATTTGCGTGGACAAAGCACTTTTAATTCTGAATAGGACGGGCTTTCTAGAATAATACGAAGACCCACGCATGCTGTTTGAAGCCATATTCTGTTTCAAATTTTACCTAAGAGCTCGATATTTTGAGGACATTTCTATCAAATGCGCTGAGGGATTTGGACAAGCATCCAAATCTTATTTCAAACTTAAAATATTTCATTGGGAAGAATACGGTATGCACCCAATAAATGACGGCGTTCTCAAAGTATATCGGCTTAAAAACTGATCTAAAAAGAAAAGACGTAGTGAATATCACGAAAGTCTGTATTCCATACATTTGTGCCCCAGGAAAATCCTTGTGATCAGATGCCCGGGCCTTAAGGTCTTTCAAACAGTGGTTGTGTTAACAGAACTGTGGCGTAGGCGGGAACACGCAGTCAGGAATGGATTGGGGACCAAATCTCAGTATTTTTAGTTTAACTGAACTGTGAAACGGGAGTTATGGCAGTTAAACTCATCGATCCAAGTACCCGGTCAATTTGATTTTTCTTCTTGAAATGAGTGATCCTCAGCAGCTGTTTCCGAGCTGTGGGTTTTTACGGGCCCGACCAATGACAAGTTCACGGTTGCTATGAATATTCGCTGTTTGGTATGTATGAAAGTGTTTCTGATAACTAGAGTCGTTAGCACATTAGGAAATAAGGGTTAAATTCTAACTGTTCCAACATAATTACACAGTATAGCTTTGTATTCAAACAGCTCCCGTATATTCGGTTGAGTCAGCTTAAATTCCGGCTGTTTGTCTTCTCAATCTGCAAAGTATAAAAAAGCTGTTGCTTACGTCCAATATTCCCCAAAGCTAAAAAATTAAATCCAACACGCATGATGACTGCGCTCCATTCCCGCGATGTTCAGCTCTGGTTTAAAAAACGCCCTGGGGACGAATGAGTTCTCATATATAAAATGCTTTAGTGCGCAGATTGAATTTTGCACGTCCTCGATTTGGAGGAAATTCGCACAGAATACGTGTCGTATGTCTGGATTTGAACAGTTCGTCTGATTTAGCTTGATTTGTTGAGTTGACGTCTGTTTATGCGCTGCGCAGCACATAATTCACACAACTGGGATGAACAAGCGAGTTTAATACCGAGTGACCCGTGTCACATCTCAAAAGTAGTTACAAGTTTTAACTGTCCTTCCCCTACCCTGATATAATTATTGTGGTAAATGAACATCCACAGCGCATATTATTGGCGGCAATGTGAGTTTAGTCTCAGACATGTGGCGTGTGCGTCACTCGCGTGCTGTTGGGGTAGTTTAAACAAACCCGATCACATTTCAGAAGTCATGGGTCCGAATTCGGGTGTGACCAGGGTCACGCAACACTACTGGGGTCCGGTAAAAATAAAACACGAGTCCGGTGCCGTGTTTGTCTACCATGAACTCAGTCGAATGTCGATCCAGGGCGATACAAACAACAGTGGGTTAAATGCCAAGTTTTTATCCAGTTTTGAGAAACCCAGTTTCAACCCAGTGTGTTGAGAAAACTGGGTCTTCGTTTAACTGAAACTACGATAAACATAGTGGTGAGTAAACCCGCCCCATTTTTGAAATAAGAGTCATGATGCTTGAAGAAATCAAACTGGTGTATTCATCGGTCTATTTCTTTCACTGGACTCATTATCTTTCAAACCAGGAAATGATTTATCTGCCCAGAACGGTGGAAATTCCACAGAGAAGGAACAGTTTTGGTTGAGGTTGATCTTAAGCGATGTTCATCTAAACAGCAGCCATCCAAGTGAGTCAGTTTACTCTCCCAAAGTGGCGTTAATCCATCGAAAGCAAACACAGTCATTTTAAAGCATTTCTGCTGATATCTTCACAGTTTCACGAGAGTCTCATTTTGTGAAGCAGGTCCCATCCCGTGAGACAGCGCTGAGCTTTTGTTAAACGTGCTTTCTCCGTGACACGTACAGTAGAGGAAGTTGTTGGCAAATGGATCAAGTCAAACCAATGTTCTTATTTACTCTCGGTCATTTTGAGATGGCATTTTTTCATGATTCAGCTAGGAGTTTGAAGCATATTTCTGTGTGATGGCTATGATCATTCCCACATATTGGCTGTGGGATAAAGATAGCAGTTTAATGTGTAAGTACTTGAAGACATGTATAGTTTGGCTTGCGACCAATCTTTACTTGTGCAGCGTAAAACGACCCATATTTTTATAAATACTTGGATACAAACTGGCCGCCGATGATGATGCTGTAGGCCTAGACAGAGGAGATATCTATAATATATCCTCACTGGGGAACTGTATTGCGTGAGAACAGTGGGTACCAAACTGGTGTTCCAGAGCGACTTCAGCATCAGTTCACCTAAACCATTTATTCTGACGTACATGTGCAAGCGCTCACTTAATCGAAGAATGCGAAACAGTGCTAAATATATTCGTAATGCACTACTCATAAGGTTGCTGAAGATTCGTCGATAGCCCACGACCGGTTCTGCCCTTCTTGGGGCTAATCAGGTAGGCTCAGTCCCTGAGTTTCCGTTAATCTTATGTTCTACTCAACTGGAACCCAGCTGAATCTCCCGATTGTGATGTTTCCAGTACCAAATACTTTTGGGCAAAACGAAGCACATATCTCAGTAGAATATCTTCCTTCTAAGGAGGAGCATTTTCTGCTTCCAAAGTAAACTGGAATATAATGTTAGCGTTCATGTTTGATTACAACAGTTCAGAAGCACGTATGCAGGTTAAATGTTAAAGGACAAGAAGTTGTGTTGTGCGAATGGGTGAACTAAGAGTCACATGTTCAAAGAGAAAGAACAAGTTTACTGGCCACGTAGAAAGCAGTTGGTCAACAAGGATATCGGTGGTTTACTCAAGGCTAGAACGACTCAGACAGAGTGGTTTGTACTGAATAGTTGAAAGCATCATTGCGAATGTTTATTGGAAAAAGTAAAATGGTCTTGGGAACATCAAACATATACAGAGTTACAATTTAGCCAAAGGCGCTGGCAGTACTAAAGCACATTTACTATCCACTGAACAGGGTGTCTAGCGATGATGAAACTTTTGGCCAATTTAATCTGGTTGGTTGCGAGTAGCCGGCCTATCTCTAGCATAACTGATAAAAATGGGGATTGTGTCAGCGAAGTAGTACTGATAAGAACGTTCTTCAGTGCGATAAGAACAGAGACAGCTTCCCGCCGCGATGGCTACCTCCGTATACACAGACACCGGTACACTGCGAACGGTCAGTTTTATCCTGACAATGTTGGTAAAGACCTTTTTTAATTCCATATGAGCATGCATCAATACAGCCCTCGGGTGTCGAACTGATCAAGTGGGACGGAACCACCGAGGATTTACCTGTATTTGTTATTCCAACTACGGATTGTGTGCGATCTTCTGACAGGACTGAAAGGCTCAGGGGAGTCACTTTGACGGCTCACAAACGGATGTCTGTCAACAGCCACAATCCGGTCCAGACGAAATGGCCTATTGATGAACACCTACGCAATTCCTCTTCTCTCAGGGCACTGAAGTCATCCGCTTTCCAGTTACACACCAATTAGCTCATCATATAGAGAAGCATTTTACATAGATGACTTCTCCCTGCTTGGTTTTGCAACATTTAGACTGCAAGGATAAGCAAGTAATAAACTACTATTAAGGTGGCCAATGATAAAGAACAAAAGCAGAGTCAGCAGATGATAAAAAACCAAAGAAAGCCCATCCTAAACAACCTACTGTTGACTGCCTGGTCTCAAACCTCAAATTTAAAGCCAGCGTTACAGTGCCCTCATTCTACATCTTAATTAACCACAGACTTCATTAGTTACTCCATTTTGTTGTTCAACCCACAACGGACCATCCCCCGGAACATACATATGGCGTTAAAAATGATCAAACTAATCAATCGTAATGTGGCAAAATGCCTTCCGATAATACCTGTAAAAATGACCACGCTGACAAGGTGCAATTTATCTTGAAGGTGAATGCCAGAGTTACCTGTCAGGCATTGTTTTGAGATGGTTTCGTTTATTCTTTCAAAAACATCTTTTTCATGAGAATTTGAGTGTTACTGTCCATACACAGACAACATGGATTCACATTTCGAATAGCTCAGATTTCGTTGACAAAATTCCTACTTTCTGCTTACGCCCACCTTGTGTAAATTATGTTATGGTAAGGAACTGAAGTTCTGAATGTACCATTGAAATCCAGAAGGTTAGAGGCGGGCAATAAGGCTCCTAAAATAGCTACCATATTACCGATAAGTACAACGCAATTCTAAGTGAGTGATATGCTTCAACACCCGAAATGAGTCTGGCCGACTCCTCGACGGAACAGATGTTTTCTGTCCATACAATAAACAGCTGGTCATGTGGATTCCAAACGAACTGTATACGTTGCACTCCTAATCAATCAGACGAACCAGCATCGTCAGTAAACTAACGTGCAATAAAGAGCACTGAAAACGGTGGATATTGTTGTGCTAGTAAAATAACCAAACTACTCTTCATTGCAGCACAAATCCATCAGCGATGACTGAAATACATCTACCCAGTTTGTATGATCACCCTCACTTTCTGTACTCTTCAGCTTCACCGCAATAACCAAAGCAGTACCTGGACATAATATTGTTTGGAGAAACAAGTTTGGTGGTATCAAAAGAACAATCTTGAATCTGTGCACGGGAGAACTCGAACCGATGTTTTAGCGAGCAAAACGGTGGGCTAGCTGATTACCGCGTAAAAATACCTTCAGTACCATTCTTGTTCACTTTTCTATGTTATTACCATGGGATCAAGTCAATCCTCTAGAGGTTCGCTGCCTTCGATTCTCATGAACTGTCCAATAATAACTATATGTTTTGTTCTGTTTCAATCTGCGGGCCGAACTTTTTGTTCTGCATTGTCACAATAAGCATTCCAACGGCCAGATCATTCCCGCGCACAGCACCCAAGCCAGTGATATAGCGAACAATCCTATCAATTCTGATTTGCTACCAGGATCATTAATTATCCGACCACAAGAGGACGAAGCAAAGAGGTGATCAACCAAATAATTCTCGGTGCAGCAGGCCATCGCCAATGTCCTGGCCATCACACTAGGCTACCTCAGTCCATTATATATATGTTCCCCACGATTCATCTGACTATAGGTTTTCTGATCTTACTATCAGCTACGCACAACTTCACTATGATCACTAGATTATATCTTACTTCGCCAATCACTAGCAGCTGGAACTTATTAACGTCACCGCAAGTATTGTGACGTGTTTTTAAGACAATCTTTCGAGCTTCGAAGTCGGAATTTTTCCGGCATACCAAGAATGCCTGCAGCACTGAATTTCCCTCTCATCGTTACAGGCTTTCCGTTAGGTATAATGCTCCACGGCTCTCGGGGAGTAGTAGAATGGAGTGACTGCCCGAGATCTGTAAGCAGCCTACTGTCAGTTTCGTCCTACCGTCTTCTTGGGGATCATCAGTTATATGCATTCCCCGGAAGCTTGAGGAACGAGAACCCCATTCGGATGACAATTAGGTTCACTGTACGCGTTTTGGCTCGAATGTATAGTGAAACTACCAAAATCGAAGGCTGTCGTAGTTAGTGGCTTATTGACATCCTTCCACATAATGTGTGGCACACAAGCTGCCTTCATTCCAAAGATATTCCATACAGTCTACTTTGTTTGATAGTGCTCTTACCTGAAATCCGAAAGCAGCAGGGTCCGATATCAATCGGTTTAAAATTGACCAAAAAGGCATATTTCACAGAATCCAGGCTACTCCTTGCCTGGCTTGAGCTGCAATTTTTGGAAAGTCTTTTGCGGCTCCTTGAACGTCAATTAATGGCCTTCGGAAACAAAATTAAAGTGAAGATAGCATGGAGCCATGTTCACTCAACTTAGATCCACTTTTTTCAACCGCTCCATGCACTCAAACCCTTATGCACAAAAGAGAAGCAAACAAAGATTATTGTATAAAAATAATATTTCCTGTATAACCAGATGACCTGTTCAGGTGTTCAGTACTATCTTTCCCATGGAAATCCACATTAAGCGGTGGTGCATATCCGGGTTATTATCAGTCAGAATTAGTCCTATGATGTCCGCAAACAAAATTGGTCCTTGAATACTACTATACAGTGCATTTTTTTCCGAAAGGATCTGTAATAATTGTGTGGCTTCAGATTCATTCTTTGGTTCAAGGAAAAATGTGTATACGCCATACATTGGAACACTTTAGTGTGCTTTGCTGCGTAGTGTACGCCACCAGTAGGTTATAAGAAGCCTAGGATACTTCTGAGATAAAACTTACACTAAATGACACGAATGGAGTAAGTGGATCGCTATATAAGACGATATAAGACGACCAATGAACGACTACAGCTCACAGCAAACTAGGAAAATTAAAAAAACTTATTTGATTTAGTTTAGTTCGACCAAAATCTACACAAACAGTGGTTTATAGCGATACAGAAGGGGTTAAGAAAACAAATGCTTTGCAAGCATAAGGAGCGAGTGGGGCAACTATTATAGTTTAACAATTACAATTTAATTTATTGAATTGTTGGAAACAGCCTTGAGGCGACACTCGAATCCCAGATAAACAATAAAAACTAGGTTTGACGCAGTCTGGTGATAAAATAAAAGGAAAACTATGATAGCTTTTAAAACGATATCTTGGGTTGCATTAATAAACGAAAACAGTTTCGTATTAGAAGTTCCCGGAATAATGCTAACCTTTTTGGCACATTTGTGGCATAGCGGTCTTTCGGTGAGACATCTTCAAACGTGGTTTAAACCACCACTTATTCATCATCATTTTGACTGCTGAGTGCGTGCGTTACATGAATAGGTGCTGCTCACACGTTTTAAAACATCATTGGCCAGTTCTGTCTGCTTCCAAAACTAAGAACATGAGGCTCGAGAATGATGCACATTGCCACTAGGCAAAATGTAACTATTTTCTTGTGCTGCTCTGCTTGTTCACGGTACTAAGCAAGTATCTGTAAATGTGTACTGGAATAAAAGTTATCCACAATGAAAATAAAATCGGTTAAATAAGCTCAATATAGAATGGGACCAAACTATCGCTCTCTATGAATGTGGGCACGTCCCACACGGGAAATTTATATCTTTCGGAAAATTGAAGGTCCACTGGTAAATAAATGTTCTAAAAATCTTTTTTCCTACTAATAAAATACTTTCTAGACCTGTAGAGTGATGCTTTCATTTTTCGCAGACAGTTTGTCTAGGCGAAGCACTTACGGACTAAGTCATTCGGAACAGTTATTAGTGCACTACCGAACAGTTTGCTAGTGGATAATTCAGCACGTAGTCACCGCGTGACTAAATCGTCCATAGTCTACTTAGAATCAACAGCCAACTAGCTTGTCTTGAACCTGAATGATGTTGATGATGAAAAAATCAGGTGGGTCTGCTACTTACTGATTGCAACATACGATCACTTTACATCGGAATGGCAGGTAAAATTTGCCGGTTTCAGTAACATGGGGACTGACAGGTGGGAAACTAAACGAAGCGTTTCAACTCAGCTTGCCACAGTGAAAAATTTACCTGCATTTTAAAGATCAGATTGGAATCGGCTGCTTGTTTTACGGCATGCTGGTGCATGAAGCCTAGGCTGTTGTGTTACATAAACGGTCGAGAACAGTGCACGTCAAGCTGTTCGGTAATCCCAAAAACATGATTTCACTTTCACCTGTGTCCTTGCAGAAAATATTAAACTAGAAGTAGAGCTTGTTCTGTGATACGTAAAGCTACTGCAACCCACAGTAGTTACTTGGGAATCCCTCTTTAATCAAACTGTGCGATAATCACCAACAGTTTGGTTTAATTCTAGATTTAGCGGGAATGGCAACCTGGGAAGGGATTTTTCCCAGTTGCGAGGAGCCACTGCCAATCACAACAAGAATTAGACGAAAAGGAACAAAAAATCCACAAGCTTATAGAAACTTTATAATAATTATTGATCGTATGATAAGTACCACTTGCCGCTGTATGGTAAACGAACATGTATTACTCAATTTGTTTCACGTTTTACACGGTATTCTCAACGAAACACTTCCAAAATTCCCTTCAAGCATACTGTGTGGACACAAGTTTACAAATGAATTGCACCTTAGCAAGCAACGCTCAAATTTTTTTCAAAATTGTATATCTAGAATCTTAAAATATTAGCAGTCTGATAAAAATGATGTAAGCTCTCAGGTGTTCAGCTGTTGGCTTCAAACCTCTCTGAACAACAAATTACGGGACCGGCCATAATTGGTCACCATAGGGCAGTAAGTGTCGTGATGAGTGTCATGTGATGTCATGTGATATTACACATACGATCAATGGAACATAATGACACTTTGATAATTTAAAGCAGCGTATTGCGGACAAAGTAAGCTTTGCGATTTCGAACACTGTAGTTTAACGGGAGTCACCTGAGTTGATATGTATAGATAGAATTTGGGTGTGGAATGAAAAAACGTACATGGGCTTGCCGTACAAAGTGCAAGCATAAGGAGCGAGTGGGGCAACTATTATAGTTTAACAATTACAATTTATTGATGTCTATTGTTGGAAACAGCCTTGAGGCGACACTCGAATCCCAGATAAACAATAAAAACTAGGTTTGACGCAGTCTGGTGATAAAACAGGTGGAAAACTATGATAGCTTTTAAAACGATATCTTGGGTTGCATTAATAAACGAAAACAGTTTCGTATTAGAAGTTCCCGGAATAATGCTAACCTTTTTGGCACATTTGTGGCATAGCGGTCTTTCGGTGAGACATCTTCAAACGTGGTTTAAACCACCACTTATTCATCATCATTTTGACTGCTGAGTGCGTGCGTTACATGAATAGGTGCTGCTCACACGTTTTAAAACATCATTGGCCAGTTCTGTCTGCTTCCAAAACTAAGAACATGAGGCTCGAGAATGATGCACATTGCCACTAGGCAAAATGTAACTATTTTCTTGTGCTGCTCTGCTTGTTCACGGTACTAAGCAAGTATCTGTAAATGTGTACTGGAATAAAAGTTATCCACAATGAAAATAAAATCGGTTAAATAAGCTCAATATAGAATGGGACCAAACTATCGCTCTCTATGAATGTGGGCACGTCCCACACGGGAAATTTATATCTTTCGGAAAATTGAAGGTCCACTGGTAAATAAATGTTCTAAAAATCTTTTTTCCTACTAATAAAATACTTTCTAGACCTGTAGAGTGATGCTTTCATTTTTCGCAGACAGTTTGTCTAGGCGAAGCACTTACGGACTAAGTCATTCGGAACAGTTATTAGTGCACTACCGAACAGTTTGCTAGTGGATAATTCAGCACGTAGTCACCGCGTGACTAAATCGTCCATAGTCTACTTAGAATCAACAGCCAACTAGCTTGTCTTGAACCTGAATGATGTTGATGATGAAAAAATCAGGTGGGTCTGCTACTTACTGATTGCAACATACGATCACTTTACATCGGAATGGCAGGTAAAATTTGCCGGTTTCAGTAACATGGGGACTGACAGGTGGGAAACTAAACGAAGCGTTTCAACTCACCTTGCCACAGTGAAAAATTTACCTGCATTTTAAAGATCAGATTGGAATCGGCTGCTTGTTTTACGGCATGCTGGTGCATGAAGCCTAGGCTGTTGTGTTACATAAACGGTCGAGAACAGTGCACGTCAAGCTGTTCGGTAATCCCAAAAACATGATTTCACTTTCACCTGTGTCCTTGCAGAAAATATTAAACTAGAAGTAGAGCTTGTTCTGTGATACGTAAAGCTACTGCAACCCACAGTAGTTACTTGGGAATCCCTCTTTAATCAAACTGTGGGATAATCACCAACAGTTTGGTTTAATTCTAGATTTAGCGGGAATGGCAACCTGGGAAGGGATTTTTCCCAGTTGCGAGGAGCCACTGCCAAACACAACAAGAATTAGACGAAAAGGAACAAAAAATCCACAAGCTTACAGAAACTTTGTAATAATTAAATTATTGATGATAAGTACCACTTGCCGCTGTATGGTAAACGAACATGTATTACTCAATTTGTTTCACGTTTTACACGGTATTCTCAACGAAACACTTCCAAAATTCCCTTCAAGCATACTGTGTGGACACAAGTTTACAAATGAATTGCACCTTAGCAAGCAACGTTCAAATTTTTTTCAAAATTGTATATCTAGAATCTTAAAATATTAGCAGTCTGATAAAAATGATGTAAGCTCTCAGGTGTTCAGCTGTTGGCTTCAAACCTCTCTGAACAACAAATTACGGGACCGGCCATAATTGGTCACCATAGGGCAGTAAGTGTCGTGATGAGTGTCATGTGATGTCATGTGATATTACACATACGATCAATGGAACATAATGACACTTTGATAATTTAAAGCAGCGTATTGCGGACAAAGTAAGCTTTGCGATTTCGAACACTGTAGTTTAACGGGAGTCACCTGAGTTGATATGTATAGATAGAATTTGGGTGTGGAATGAAAAAACGTACATGGGCTTGCCGTACAAAGTGGGAATTAGAGTAGCTGAAAACTGGAGCTTATGAAATTAGACTGTGCGACCAATCGTGGTACGATGGTAAAAAATTTATCTATCAACTAACTCCACAATTTAACAGACCGTGCAACATAAGATCTTCTGTATTCCACAGGGCCAAAAAGCTGTGAGATATTCATTCTGTTGTTCGAAAGAATCACATTTATGTTGAGATTTCTCATCTCCTTTTTAAAATGGAGAGAATTTACCACGGAAATTTTGTTGGCCTCATTGTGGCGTTTGACCTGCGATCGACCAAGATAACCTAGTGTGCCACTTCTCTGTTAAAGTAAGTTTAAAAGTCTTCTGAGGAATTCAGTTAGCTGAAGATAGTTCGTTTGTTAGCGGGGTTGTGGAATGTAGGTAGCTCGGGTGCGCTGTTTGGTTGTTGGTCTGTTCGCCGAGCTTGGCAGTTGGATTGCAAACGTTTCATCACCAATCGAGGTGACATCGTCAGTGCAGGGTTGATTGGGTGAATTCCTCCTCTTCTGCCTGTGATTATATAGCTTCTAAACAGTATTTGGTAGTTCTGGGGATGGTCGTCGTGTAGTTTGATTGGTCTTCTGTGAATCTCACGTGGTTTCAACCTCCTGTGTCTGGTTGGTTCGTTGGGTGCATTCAATTCGGCAGTTCTGTATGTGGTTGTCATGCTGTGATTCGGTCGTTTCCTTCTTGCTTTGTGGGGTGGGTTTTGCTCATTTGATTGGCCTTCTGTTTTTCGTGATTGTCTTCCTTTGACCCAATTAGTCCGTTGGTTGCCGTTAGGTTTCTTAGCTCCGAGTCCCGTGACCGTGTGGTTCTTTCGCTCGTAACGGCTGATAGAACTGGGTCAAGTCGATGTGTTTATTGATCGATTTTTGTGTGGAGTACCACGCCTCACAGATGCTCACAGCCGACAGAGAAAATACGAGAGGGTCCTCAATGAACAAAGAGAAACATGCCTGAGAACAGTGGGGCCCGAAATTACAGAACAACTCAGTGAAGCCATTGATCATACAGTACGACACACTATTGAGAAGAAACGAGCCACACTTGGGCGCAATTTCTGCAGACTAACCAAGCCAACCGGGCACACCGAAAACGAGGCATGGATCAGGAACCTCTCTAGAAGACAACTCAGGGCAGCGGAAGAAAACGTGCTTATTAAAGGACTTAATTTCAATTTCAAGGATGCTAGTAATCCAGAATATCTGGCCAGTCTCGAAGCAGCCTTCAAATCTAGCAACCTCTATGAAGAAACCCGCGAAACTCACGAACAAGATAAACAAAACCTTGAAGAAACCCAAGGATCTTCACAAATTTACAGAGGAAGAATACTGGAGATTAAAGGCTCGTGACTCAGAAGTTGCCCGATTCTACGGACTTCCAAGGGTTCACAAAGAAATGGTACCATTACGCCCAATTGTCTCACTACTAGGAACACCCACGTACAACATTTCATGAGAATTATGGAAGCGGCTGAAATACCTACACCAATCGAGGTGACATCGTCAGTGCAGGGTTGATTGGGTGAATTCCTCCTCTTCTGCCTGTGATTATATAGCTTCTAAACAGTATTTGGTAGTTCTGGAGACGGTCGTCATGTAGTTTGATTGATCTTCTGTGAATATCACGTGGTCTCAACCTCCTGTGTCTGGTTGGTTCGTTGGGTGCATACAATTCAGCAGTTCTGTATGTGGTTGTCATGCTGTGATTCGGTCGTTTCCTTCTTGCTTTGTTGGGTGGGTTTTGCTCATTTGATCGGTCTTCTGTTTTTCGTGATTGTCTTCCTTTGACCCAATTACTCCGTTGGTTGCCGTTAGGTTTCTTAGCTCCGAGTCCCGTGACCGTGTGGTTCTTTCGCTCGTAACGGCTGATAGACTGGGTCAATGTCGATGTGTTTATTGATCGATTTTTGTGTGGAGTACCACGCCTCACAGATGCTCACAGCCGACAGAGAAAATACGAGAGGGTCCTCAATGAACAAAGAGAAACATGCCTGAGAACAGTGGGGCCCGAAATTACAGAACAACTCAGTGAAGCCATTGATCATACAGTACGACACACTATTGAGAAGAAACGAGCCACACTTGGGCGCAATTTCTGCAGACTAACCAAGCCAACCGGGCACACCGAAAACGAGGCATGGATCAGGAACCTCTCCAGAAGACAACTCACGGCAGCGGGAGAAAACGTGCTTAATAAAGGACTTATTTTCCATTTCAAGGATGGTAGTAATCTAGAATATCTGGCAGTCTCGAAGCAGCCTTCAAATCCAGCAACCTCACTGAAGAAACCCAGCAAGCGATACGTCAAACCATTGTCCCGCTATTACGCGAAACAAAACACACAATACTTTATTCCCGAAACGAAAGAAAACAATAAACAGCCTCAAAGCGGATAAAACCATCGTTATTTTGCCATCTGACAATGGGAGAATGACAATCATTCTGGAGAAAGTTGAATACATCGACAAAGCTAACGCTCTACTCAATGACACAACCACATAACGCCGTCTGCAGAACGACCAAACCGCGAAACTTACGAACAAGATAAACAAAACCCTGAAGAAACTCAAGGATCTTCACAAAATTACAGGGGAAGAATATTGGAGAATGAAGGCTGGTGACTCAGAAGTTGCCCGATTCTACGGACTTCCAAAGGTTCACAAAGAAATTGTACGATTACGCCCAATTGTCTCACTACCAGGAACACCCACGTACAACATTTCAAGAGAATTATGGAAGCGGCTGAAATAACTAACCA